>NC_085141.1:134308582-134624350 GCF_024139115.2 Armigeres subalbatus
AGCTTCTAATGAAGCATGCGGTTTCACTGAAGTCGAAAACCTAGTACGTCTGCAGGACAGCTTGAAGGATCAAGCGTTAGAGAGTGTTCAAGGTCAGCTTTTATTTCCGAAGTCGGTCCCGAAGGTCATCAGCAAGCTGCGACAGCTATATGGTCGACCAGAGCAGTTATTGCAGTGCCACTTGGAGAAGGTACGAACATTGGAAGCTTCGAAGACAGAAAAATTAGCAACATTCATTCCGTTCGGAACAGCAGTGGAGCAGCTATGCGAGCATTTGGAAGCCGCTGGGTTGAAGCAGCATCTGGTAAATCCGATGTTGGTGCAGGACTTGGTGGACAAACTTCCGACGAGCGATAAGCGTGTGTGGGTCCGATACAAGAAGAGGAAGTAGAACGTCACGCTGAGCACGTTCAAGAACTTTTTGTCTAGGATTGTTGCAGAATCTTTCGAAGCTAACATGTCGGTCTACTTTAGAAGTGAAACGAAACCAGCAAATTATAATTGTGAAGGAAGAAATGTAGAATTTGGACGTAACTACAACTGTAGAGGATTACAGTCTGATGCTACTTTAAAAACAACTGAACCGAGAGCATGCATAGTCTGCAAGCGTACTGATCATCGATTAAGATTCTGCCAAGATTTCAGGAACATGACTCCAGCTGATCGTATCGAAGTTGTGCGGGACTGGGAATTATGTGAGATCTGTCTTAATTATCATGGAGAAGAAAATTGTAGGATGAAGACGCGGTGTCCGATTGATGGTTGTATGGAGAGACACAATCCGCTGCTGCATGAATTCCCCGAGGCAGTAGTTATGAATGCTCATATTCGATTGAACAGCTATACGATGTTTCGAATTCTGCCGGTGAGGCTAAGCTTCCGTGGTAATTCCATTACTAGCACGGTGTAAAAAAATGGATTATTATCGAAGTTTCATGTACCTCTGATTTTTTTTCACAGAAAGTTAGGCCAGGTCATTAGAAATGTGGCACGGGGTGTTTTAAAATATTTCATCGGCGATTTTTCGGAAAAAGTGATTTTTATTTTTCTCTTTTCCAATATTCGGTATAAAAAGTCAATTAATAACTCAGCAATAGACGATTCATGGTAATTTACGCTTCAAATTAGAAATATACACATTTGTAACATTAATTCATAAAAAACAATTTTTAAACGGATCAAAAATGTCGAACCATTATTTATTTTTGTATTTTAAGCGTTTTGGTAATTTTTTTTTTGCGTATTTTTTTTTATTTCTGCATGAATCACAATCTTTTTCCAGCAGTTCTATCTATTTCCAGTCTTCATTCTGCTCAATGTTGTATTTGCATTTTTTTCTTGTTCCAACATTCGTACTAGATAGCCAGCCCATTGTCAGTCTGCCTTTTTTTCATAATATATCCTTCTTGATACACTGTCTCATCTGTGGTACACATCACATTTTGCTTGAAAACCTCAAAAGCTTCTCATAATTTCCAAGTTTCATTTTCGAAAATGGTAAAATTTTTATATAGAGCGAATTTCATTTCTGTATGTACATATCTTATAGGAGCTAAGCTGCTGCTACAAGCACGACTGTCTTGTATTTGATTTGTTCCATATCTGCGGAAGTTATTTATGCTTTTAAGGGTAGTAAACTGGTTATTTACGTTTTAGAAGGCAATTTTCGCAGCAGCAATACGTCCTTCAACTTTACGGGAAACATCCCAAGCAATAATTATGGCTTTATAATGTTCTTGAAAATAGTGATTTACTATTCATGTGTATTATGAAACCATTATAAGCACAATGATATTACTAGCGATCATTGTCCCACTTCACTAGCATTCAAAGGTAAACATTTTCCTCAATACATCCAATTACACCTTCTACATATCCTCTTATTCTATTTCAATCCGTAACAATCTTCTTCGTATTTCGTTCACATTCACTACAAATTCCTCTGAGATCGTTTCTATTGAGCTCGATTTCATTTGCAAAACCCAGGAGCATATGCGTTAGCTCTGCTAAGACGATGTACATGGTTTTGTGTAGAGACAGAGATAAGTTTTGTGTTGATTGTGCTGTGGTAGTGCTCGAAGGGCTGTGTTCGAAGGTGTTGAAAACATGTTCCAAATGCTTGGAGTGGCCGATTATGACGTTTCCTGTGAAGCATTTCTACTACGAATAAGGTTACCTTCTGCTTACGTAATCAGTTCCAGGATTAGGTTTAGCATTCGAAATTAACGACTGGAAGGTGTTACGTACAATACTCAGTTAGAGGCCAGAAAGAAAGCATGTGGCACATACGCATGACTTGCGCGCTGTGTCATATGTTAAAAAAGAAAATGTTATAAATCTTATAAAATACCGCGCACTTCAGTCGGTAAGTCATTTAGCACAAATGTTGAAGGATAGAATTGCAGATATTTTATTTAACAGAGATAGATGCCGGAGATAGATGATAATTATTGAAAAAACTGTAACTCAGGCAAAAAAATAACAAAAAACACTTCAGAAACGCTTGAATTACATGAAAAATGTTTTTTTTTACCATTTCATCCGTGTTAATATGGGTTCTCTATACAGACAAACTACAAATGTGTGTATTTTTAATTTTGAAGGTAAATTACTACACTCAAAATAATGTTCACTTAGAAGCTACTTGAAAACATATGCAGATATTTTCCATGTAGTTTGGTGTGTAAAAGTTAAATGATTTATTAGTGATGGCACTCATTATTCTTGATTCACTAGAAAATAAAATAAAATTTAAGTGAATTTTTGTTTGGTCATGTACTTAAAATTTAAGTGAAACTTTGATTTTTTTTATAGTATCTGTTCAGGACGGCGCCCTATCGTCTGAATAATTTCTCCCGTGTACCTACTGCCAACTGTGAGGAACGAACAAAAAACAACCGCACCGATGACTTCGTAGCCGATCATTTCAGTCCACCTAATACAGTACAAAACAGATAGCAAACGACAGACGTAGTACACAAAGTTGAGACCGTCAATTAAAGTGATTTTTTAATAGATTATTGATAATTAATGTTTGATGTACAGGATTCGCACATAAAAGGGACTAAAATGTAAGTTAAACACTCAATTTGTTATCCTACTTATAACTAAATCATGCAAATTATGAACTAAATTGTAAAATTTCCTATTCATGCAAAATTGAACTTACGAACTATGTTTGAACCTAATACCAATTGAAAACAATATATATTGCAGCTGAAAGCAACTCCACAACCCAAAAACGAGTTCGCTCTTTGGATTGTCCGAAACAATCATCACCTGTCGCAACAAATCTTTTAGATTTTTATCCGCGACCGTTTCAACAACGCTCACGAGGTAGCCAGAAAGTGCGATGGCGGCGGCCAGATATAATTGTTCATGCGGCCAACCGATCGTCGGAGGAGAGAAAACGACACAGTGTATCGAGTGTTTGCGTTTCATTCATTCCGCGTGTGCAATTATCGGTCGGTGTACGGGTGGTGAAAGTGTTCTATGTGCGCGTTGCTATCAGCGAGAGCATCCACCTCCCCCTTCGTCTACGAGGCGGTCGACAAGCTCTTCTGCTCGAGCCAGGCTTTTGCTTGATTTGCAACGGCTCGAGAAAGAAACATGCTTGCAGGAAAAGGCTGCGGAGGAGAAAGTGAGGCGGGAAAAGGAATATCTCGCGAAGAAGTACGAGCTGATGCAAGCAGAGCTGCTCGAGGGTAGTGCAGCCAGCAGTCGTCGATCTGTATCCAGCATCGAAAAGGTTCATCAATGGCTTCAGGACAAGCCTACCGACAACGTTGAATCCGGCATCGGGCGCAGTGAAATCCCCGCTGGTGTATCGTCTCGGACAGGCACAGTCCACAGGCCCATCCCGCTAGTACCATCGGCAGTCGCTGCAGTTTCAACCCAGGTCAAGTCAAGGCAGCATGCAGAGTTCTCTTTCGGGCTTAATCCGAGCCAGCCACTAAGCCAAGATGCGTCTTGGTGGCAATCTTCGGGTACAATCGGCGAGCATCATGTTGCCCATGTACCACCGGAGAATCAAACGCAGGATCCGTTGGATTGAAGCCTGACTTGGGAATTCGCTGATGCACCGATGCCCATTTCAAAACGACGAATCGCAGTGGACTTGGAGGAGATCCAGCGGAAGTTCGACGGAGTGCAATTACGTCCGCCCAAGCCAAGCCAGCATCCTGCAGGTCGTCCGCTACTGGTGAGCGAACCGGTACTACGTGAAACCCAGCATAATCTCATCCACGGGGTTTCCACACAGCAGCAGGAGATTCCGGCCACAAACCCAGCGTCGGCAAGTGGCGCGGGACAAACCCAAGCGGCGAGCGTGTTGGAACCGATCTTAAACCGATCCCAGCAGACGTCCGGCCTCGAATCAACACCAACCGGACAGGTGACGTCGAAGGTGATTACTACGGTGAGTCAAACGTGCTCTAATAATATTTCGACCAAAATAAGACCATTACAAAGCAATGCTACATTCGACATACCAAAGTTGTCGTCATTTATTCAGCACACTCCCTTCCCCTTGACCGAACCATGCAAGCCCCCCCAAACTAGCCAAAACAATGCGTTCGCCATCAATCCATCATATAGAAGCACTCCTCACGTCCGCCCCGCGACTGCCCCCTCCGTGCGAATTGCAGACTTTCCGCCCGTTTCGTCGTCCAGCTTGCCATTGTCTACTCGAGTGCAAACAGTTCAAAGCAGTACGGTGCCTATTGCGTCGTCGATTGCTGTCAGCAGTGATCCAGTGGTGCCCAACGTGTTTCCACAAGCGTTTCTCCCTTTCGACTCTGCACCTGCGCCAGTTCCTCAACCGTGGATAAGTGTCCCGACATCTCAACAGCTCGCTGCTAGGCACATCGTTCCCAAAGAGCTTCCCATCTTTTCGGGCGATCCTGTCGAATGGCCGCTGTTCTTGAGTTGTTTCCAGAACACCACCCAGTTATGTGGGTTTTCTCACGGAGAGAATTTAATGCGTCTGCAGCGGAGTCTCAAAGGAAACGCCCTGGAAGCCGTCCGAAGTTTACTGCTGGAGCCCTCATCGGTTCCTATGATCGTTTCGACGCTCCAAACGCTGTACGGTCGTCCCGATCTAATAATCAACTCGCTGCTGCAGAAAGTACGCGCTACTCCAGCCCCAAAACCGGACAAGCTGGAGTCTCTGATATCGTTCGGTCTAGCATACCAAAACCTTTGCGGTCATCTACGTGCATCTGGGCAAGAGGCCCACTTTTCCAATCCGGCTTTGCTGCAGGAGCTAGTCAGCAAATTGCCAGCGAACATCAAGCTGGATTGGGCGCTTTTCAAACAAAAGTGCCCTGTAGTCGACCTTGGCACATTTGGCAATTACATGGCGCAGCTGGTGGTTGCTGCAAGTGACGTCGCTCCCTACCAACCATCTACAGAAGCTCGAGTCGGCTCAGACAAAGGAAATGGAAAAAAGAAGCTGTATGTGAACAGCCATGCATCTGGCAATCCGGTGGACAACGTTGGTAAACGGAATCCTCCAAACAATTCTGGAGGTAAACAGTACCAACCAAAACCGTGCCAAATTTGTGGGAAACAGGGACACAAGGTGCGAGACTGCGACGACTTCAAGAAGTGCAACCTGGAGGAACGTTGGAAGCGCGTTCAGGAGCATTACCTATGCAGACGATGCCTGACAGCACATGGAAAGTTTCCGTGCAAGGCAACTTCGTGCGGAATGGAAGGATGTGAAGAGCGGCACCACAAGCTTTTGCACCCAGGCAAGCCACAGTCAGCAGTCCCAGCAAAGCAGCCAACAGCGACGGAAACCGTCAACGTTCACACCGCTCTGAAAGTATCCACGCTCTTTCGTATAGTACCAGTGACGCTGTTCGGCAACGATCGATCTGTCCACACGTTTGCGTTTTTGGACGAAGGGTCTTCGTCTACGTTGGTCGATGTCCGAATTGCTCGTGAGTTGGGATTGAAAGGTGAAGTCCACCCGCTTTACTTGCAGTGGACCAGCGATGTTGAACGCTGTGAGGACAGTTCGCATCTGATTCGTCTTGAAATCTCTGGGCGTGGAGCTCAGAAACGACACGTTATTGCAGCAGCTCATACCGTGGAAAAATTGTGTCTTCCTCAGCAAAGTTTGCCGTTCGATCAACTAGCTCAACAGTTTCCGCACCTCCGTGGTCTACCCGTTCACGGATATCGCAACGCCACTCCAACTATCCTGATCGGTTTGGACAACACTCACCTGAAGATTCCCCTCAAAGTCCGCGAAGGTAGAGCCGGAGAACCAGCAGCGGCGAAAACCAGACTTGGTTGGACGGTGTACGGCCCTATTCCGGGTGAAAGTTCCTCGACGCAGCAGTGCCAGTTTCATCTGTACAAGGAAGCTCGAAACCCTGACGATGTGTTGCACGACCTTGTGAAGGAGTTTTTCTCGGTGGAGCACGTTGGAGTCGCTGTAGCTCCTTGTTGGAAGGATCCGACGAAATGCGTTCCAGAAAGATCCTCGAAGAAACGACTTCACGGCTGCCATCCGGACGATTCCAGACAGGACTGCTCTGGAAAAACGATCATATCGATTTTCTAGACAGCAAGCCTATGGCAGAGAGTCGGCTGAAATCACTGGAGCGTCGTTTACGGCAGAAACCCGAACTTTTCGAGAACTTGAAGCAGCAGATAGTCGAGTACGTGGAGAAAGGCTACGCGCATAAGATTACGCAAGAAGAGGTTCTCTGTTCGAATCCCAGGAAAGTGTGGTATCTTCCGTTGGGGTAGTTGTACACCCCAAAAGCCAGGAAAAGTTCGCATAGTTTGGGATGCGGCAGCTACCGTCCAAGGTCAGTCCCTCAAATCCGCCTTGCTTCCGGGACCCGATCTATTATCCTCCTTTCCGTCAGTACTCTCCAAATACCGCCAACGCCAGGTTGCAATCTGTGGCGATATAAAAGAAATGTTCCACCAGTTTCTGATCAGACCCGAAGATCGACAGGCACAACGGTTCCTGTTTCGAAGCGACCCTGCAAAGACTTCTGAGATTTACGTCATGGACGTTGCCACTTTTGGTGTAACTTGTTCGCCCTCCGCTGCACAGTTCATCAAAACCAAAATGCAAAGGAGTTTGAGTCCGAATTTCCCGAGGCTGCCGCAGCAATCGTCCACAATCACTACGTGGACGATTATTTGGATAGTCGGGACACCGTCGAGGAAGCAGCAGACCTGGCGTTGCAAGTGAAAACAGTCCACGCTAAGGCTGGGTTCCACATTCGGAACTGGATGTCCAACTCCAGAGAGGTGCTTTCACGGGTTGGGGATTCAGCTGAAAAATCTGCGAAGAGCTTCAAGACGCATACAGCTGCAGTTTCGGAACGCGTACTCGGGATGAGCTGGTTTCCCGAATCGGACGAATTTGGATTCCGCGGACTTTTCCGCGAACAACTGATGCCCCTACTTCACGGAGAAATTGTTCCAACGAAACGGCAGCTCCTCCAAGTGGTCATGAGCATTTTTGATCCACTTGGTCTGGTGTCGCTTGTCGTGGTTCACGGAAAAATCCTCGTTCAGAAGACGTGGCGAGTTAAAATCGGGTGGGACGACAAAATCAACGAAGATCTGCTCAAACTATGGCGGCGGTGGATTAAGCTATTAGGACAGCTTGACACAATTCGAATACCACGGTGCTACTTCCCAGAATATCTACCGGAAAGCTACAAATCTTTGCAGCTACACATTTTTGTAGATGCGAGCGAAGATGCGTACGTAGCAACCGCCTTCTTCAGGATTGTAGATCAGTCCCAAGTTCGTTGCGCTCTGGTATCATCGAAGACGAAAGTTGCGCCACTGAAATTACTGTCAGTTCCCCGTCTTGAGCTCCAGGCTGCGTTGCTCGGAGCTAGATTAGCGAAGTCTGTAGCGGAAAACCACACTGCAAATCAAACAACGATTCTTCTGGGGTGATTCCTGCACTGTTCTCTCATGGATACGCTCGGACCAACGGAGATATCGCCAGTTTGTGGCGTACCGCGTATCTGAGATTTTAGACACTTCAAAGGTCGACGAATGGCACTACGTTCCCTCGCATCTGAATGTGGCGGATGACGCCACAAAGTGGAAAGAACGGCTACAGATCAGCAACAATCATCGCTGGTTCTGTGGACCAGACTTCCTGTACGATCCTCCAAACCTGTGGCCAAAACAGAACGCGCAATCTACTGCAACTACAGAGGAACTGAAACCCATCCACGTACATCGAGAACTCCGAAGAGAACAAGTGGTGCAGTTCTGCCGCTTTTCCAAGTGGGAGCGTTGTCTGCGTGCCGTTGCCTATGTTCATCGATTCATCGATCAGCTGAAGCGAAAGCGGCGTAAAGAACAATCCGACGTTACATCCATCCTTACTCGTGAAGAGCTTCAGCGAGCAGAAGAGACCATTATCAAGCAGGCCCAGTTCGAAGCTTTTGCAGATGAGGTGATTACGATGCAGAACATCCAGTCGCTACCGGAGGACCAGCGTCAGCGACTCGAAAGTACAAGCAAGCTGTACAAACTGTCTCCTTTCCTGGACAATCGAGGTGTAGTCAGAATGGAGGGACGGATCGACGGTTTTGCGGATGCGCCCTACGACTTCAAGTATCCTTCTGTGCTGCCGAAGAACCATTACGTTACTCGGTTCATCGTCGATTCGTACCACCGGCGGTACAAGCATTCCAACGGAGAGACAGCAGTGAATGAAATGCGGCAAAAATATCACCTGTCGGAGATGAGAGCAGCATTCAGGAAGATCAGCAAAACGTGTACGTGGTGCAAGGTCTACAAAGCGAAACCTGCAGTTCCAAGAATGGCACCGCTACCGGAAGCACGAGTCACTCCTCGCATCAGGCCGTTCAGCTTCGTCGGAGTGGATTACTTCGGCCCGCTGTTGGTCGTCCAAGGTCGTCGTGAAGTGAAGCGATGGGTCGCCCTCTTCACCTGTCTGACAATCAGGGCGATCCATCTCGAGGTCGTCACCAGCTTGTCAACGGAGTGCTGCAAGATGGCTTTACGGCGGTTCATAGCACGGAGGGGGGCACCTTCGGAAATCTACAGTGATCGGGGTACTAACTTCGTTGGAGTCAGCGGCGAGTTAAGGGAGCAAGTGAAAGCAATCAACCAAGGTTTGGCATCAACTTTCACCAATACCGTCACCCATTGGCGCTTCAATCCTCCAGCTGCGTCGCATATTGGGAACGCATGGTTCGGTCGGTAAAGTGTGCATTGGCTTCGCTATCGGTCGAGCGCAAACCTAGCGAGGAAGTGCTGGTCACGCTACTAGTTGAAGCTGAGTCGATGATAAATTCGAGGCCGTTGACATACATGCCGCTCCAGACTTCGGAGCATGCGGCACTTACTCCGAACTGTTTCCTCCTGCTTAGTACTAGCGGGGTGAATCAGCCTTCAACCCAGCTTGTGGACGATAGGCAGGCTCTGCACACCAGCTGGTTCCTGTGCCAGCGACTGTTAGACCAATTCTGGACGCGCTGGATGAAGGAGTATCTACCCACCTTCACCAAACGGACCAAGTGGTTCGTAGATACCAAGCCGGTCTCTGCCGGTGATCTGGTGGTCATCGTGGACGATCGAGTCCGTAACGGATGGATAAGGGGACAAGTTCTACGCGTGTTCCCAGGACGAGATGGCAGATGTCGCAGCGCAAACGTGCAGACAGCAACTGGTGTACTTCGACGACCGGTGGCGAAACTAGCCGTCCTAGATGTTGCTGGTAATGCTCGAGAGGACACGGAGCAATACGGGTCGGGGATTGTTCAGGACGGCGCCCTATCGTCTGAATAATTTCTCCCGTGTACCTACTGCCAACTGTGAGGAACGAACAAAAAACAACCGCACCGATGACTTCGTAGCCGATCATTTCAGTCCACCTAATACAGTACAAAACAGATAGCAAACGAGACACACGTAGTACACAAAGTTGAGACCATCAATACAAGTGATTATTTTATAGATTTTTTGATAATTAATGTTTGTTGGACAGGATTCACACATAAAAGGGACTAAAAATGTAAGCTAAACACTCAATTTGTTATCCTACTTATAACTAAATCATGCAAATTATGAACTAAATTGTAAAATTTCCTATTCATGCAAAATTGAACTTACGAACTATGTTTGAACTTAATACTAATTGAAACAATATATTTTGCAGCTAAAAGCAACTCCACAACCCAAAAACGAGTTCGCTCTTTGGATTGTCCGAAACAATCATTACCTGTCGCAACAGTATCCCTATTAGTGATGTGTATCCCGTGCACTAGAAACGGACGAGAGCAAAAATAGGAGTTGAAAACTATTTCATACTCAAACATTTTGCTTCGCAAATCGTTCTTATAATGCTCTTGCAAAATGTTTCATTAGCGATAGTTGATAAACATACATTTCACTCTAAGTATATATATATATATGAGTGGGGTTATATATTTTTCATACATTCATTTTGAGTAGAATTCACTAGAAGAATATATAGATATTATTTTCAATGTTTTCTAATGAATTCCACTACATTTCTTATTAAGATGCACTTGAGCTTTTAGTAAGTTTTATTTGATTCCAGTAAGGCCGATGAAAGTTTCGATTTTTAAAGTCTACATGACTTTTTATAATGGAATTAAAGTGACAATTATTTTGAGTGTATGATTCATCCATTGCTGATTTATCAATTGACTTTTTATAGAGAAGAAAACAATAAAAATCACAGCGGGCTTGGTAGTCATATGGCTACTGCTTCTGCCTCATACGCAAGAGGTCGTGGGTTCAATCCCAGTTCCGTTCCATTCTCCTACTTTGTATCTTTCTCTATATTTCTCATGTTCTAGCAATCGCTAGAACTGGAAATGGACTTCCATACCGTTTCCATTACTATTCCTATACCTTCAACTTGAGTATTCTAACAGTAATCTGCTAGAATTGGAAATGAACTATAGAGCTCGTTTCCTACACGGAGAAACACGTTTACTCATTAATGGGTACTTATTCTTTGCTATCTCTTTCCCTCTGCTGAAAAATTTACTCTTTTTGAGAGAATAAGTGGATCTACTCATTTAAATGAGTAAATCCACTTATTCTTCCAAAATGGGTAAATTTTTCAGCAGAGAGAAAAAGATAACAGACAAAAAGTACCCATTAATGAGTAAACGATTTTACCAGCTACATCCAATTAGAAATTCTATCAGTTGCTTTCTCCTATCTATCACATTGGCAGCTCGGTCACCAAGACGGACCTCTGCCTATCCAACCTAAACCAAAAATTCCAACAAATTCCGCATGAACTCGTGGAAAGTGCAGAGGTATGTATATTCGGCTTGCAGTGGGCGAGTGATTGCATCATCATTTCCTCTCCCTTCCCTACATTGATTTCAGGCCTGGTAGCGGGTCACTTTTAAGTGACTTGGTCACTTTTTTCGGGCTAGTCACTAAAAAGTCTCTTTTTTCGACCTCAAGTCACTAAAGTCACTTTTTCTCGCAAAAAGTCACTATTTTCAACTATTTTGAAACTATTGACTAAGATTTTTTTTATAAAGCTTTATGTATCCATCGGAAGTTGCTTTGTTCATGGTGGAAATGAAATCACGGATCTTGGAAAAATGATCACTCTGAAACATCGCCAGCCATTTAACTCGCTGCTCTTATTGGCATTTCTCCAGTAGATAATTGAAGGTGTTTTACGTCACAATTTATAAATTGGTATACAGTTATGCAAGCAAGAGACCTGTCGGTTTCGAATTTTTTTTTAAACTCAAACTTTATGCAGTAGGGGAAGGTGGGGAGACTTGATTCTCCCCTGTTTTACCAAGAACTAAACTGCCCATGATCGCATGTTTATAACACTCGCATTTTTGTTCATTTTGCTCAATTTCTTGGATCTAATCCCACAACAGTAAAATAGGCTTTACTATCTTGCTTATCTGTGGTAAGCTGGAAATGATTGAGTTTGTGGGGAGGATTGACAAACGATTTACAAAATCAACCAAAATACATATGTCACAAATATGCGATCATGGGCAGTAAAGTAGTATTGTTATAGCGTATTTTTATAATAGATCCTCTAGATAAATGATCGTTATGTGGCGAGTTATTTTTTTAATTGACAACCTTATTTACTCTATTATTTACTGTGTTTTGTTCCTCCTGAAGATGTTTTTTTAGTGGCCACACAAAATTAGAACAACTTCTTCCAATAATGACCAAATGCTATCATTTTTTCACAGCACAAATCCATAAATATGCTAAATGATCTTCACTAAAAAATTGCCATAATTCCACCACAATTTCAGGATATTTGGATTTTGAGTTGTTGCCTCAATTCAAGGAGACTTTATGCCTCATTAGGCATCCATATAAAAAATTGCCTAAAAAATTCAAGAAAATATATATTTATTGAGTAGATATCATAGAAAGGCGATCAAGTCTCCCCAATCTTGAAGATTGCATGCGTTGTCGAATTCCATAGCAAAAATTCTTCATGAATACGCACAGCAAGTCGGAAAATCTGCATATTTTGGAGTAAAAATATTTAAAAGTTTAGAGAGCATGGTCCTCATTACAAGCAAGAGGTCGAGCGTTCAATCCCAGGCTCGTTGTACATGAATCTTCATAATTTTTGTATCGTTTTCTACCATTTTCTTCTTAAGTACCTAGGTGTTCAGCTAATCCAATGATCGTAATTTTCACTCATTCTCACGAGAAGAGAATGCTCATTCACGCAGATTTTTGCCGAGAAATAATTTTCAGGAAAAAAAAAACAGGTTTGTCCTTATCACGGAATCCAAATTTCGAAGTACTGTCATTCTTATAATTTTATGCATGCTGCGACGCAGCTAATCTGAAATTATAAAAATGACAGTTGTGCGTTGCTTCCGTATCGAGTGGTGTGCACTTGAAAAGGCGAGTACTTTCAAATTTTGATTCCGTGAGGAGTGTCCTTAAGAGTGATAACCATATTTCGCTCACTTCCACTGGCGTAAAAATTTGATTTGCTTGACGACTACTCATAGTTTTGAGTTGTCTTGCTTTTTACTGATTTTGATTAGATTTTCCGTGGGGTTAAAACAGAGGGCAAAAATTTTACTTAGTCTCTAAGTAGATAAAAGTTAGCAAGTACGATTTTCGTTTCTCTTCTGAGTTCGTTCTAATAGAAAAGAGTGGTGAGTGAAAGATGTTTTCCGCCACAAATTACGAAAAAAAAAATTCTCCTTCGACCCAAAAACGCTTGATTTCGTCTCATCGAACTTGCAATTGAAATTGGAAGTCACTATTTGGTCACCTTTTCTGCAACTGAAAGTCACTATTTGGTCCCTTTTTTCGTCAGCTTTGGTCACTAAAGTCACTATTTTGAGTGGCTTCGGTCGCTACCAGCCCTGTGATTTGCATTCTGACGTGACTGGCGCCAGTATGACCTAACAAATTAGATCACCAGTACTTGTACATTGAAAATGTGTGCTAGTCCCATGCAAACATCTGTTGGTTCCCTGTGCAAGAACAGCTGATCTGTTCATAATGGAGTAGCAACTACGAGCAGTCAATCAAGCTCAAGAAGAAAACAATAAAAATCACTATTTTCAAAAAATCGCCGATAAAATATTTTAAAATACCCTGTGCCTTATTTCAAATGAACTTGCCTAACTTTCTGTGAAAAAAAATCCGAGATACATGAAACTTCGATAATAATCCATTTTTTACACCGTGTGACTGCCTTTCGTGCGAAATTGATCAAAGAACCCACGATTCTTTCATTTGGTCGCCTGAAATAGAAAAAGGCGCTTCGCTCTCTGGTTTATGACGATCACGACCTTTTCCAGTACTGGCTTCAGCCCAGAATTTAGTAGCTATTCTCTCCTACTCGGGTAAGAACGGTACCGGAGCTTAACTCATCAATAATATATACCGTTCGGGATGTTAGCAACACTTTAACTATTGATACACTTACTAAAGATTTTAGCCGTTTGGGAAATGTCACTCGCCGTCAGTACCAGCGAACAGGTCTTCATATGTTTAGGACAAGTTTGCAATAGCATGGCCTCTAATATAAAAATAGAGAACGCGTCCGAAATAGGCCGTAGAAGAAAAAATAACGCTCACCCCTGAGCAGAGCTGTAAATATTCGATTATTTTTTATGAAGCCCATCGGCCTTCTTTGTCACTTCACTTCTAAACATATTCATATTCGGCTCTGCACCGTCAATTTTCAGAATGAATATGGGTCAGTGAGTATTTATTTGAATATCACAAATTATTAAATAATCGTAAAACTGAACACATTTTTGATGATTCAAATAAATACACGCATAGATCTAATCCCGACGTTCAATTGAGGGACATTTTTAGCGTCAAATGTCAATATAATCAAGGCTAATTTTGTTTTTTCGCGCGCGGTTACCATACTCAGTGGTAATCAATTGAATGAATTTATGAAGAAGTAAACTGAGTAAGTCATTCTATGTTTTGAATAATCAAAACACGAATGTCAAAAGTCGGAGTGAATGTGCTTCATGAAAGTGAATATTTTATGCTCTGCCCCTGAGCCGAATTTCTTGTCGAGAAGGAGGCACCACGCTCTTTATCTCGACCAATTCGGGCAGCCGCAATCCCATTTATGCTTAATCTTTTTCCACCGTGATATTTATGATTACCTCGTCATCTCCGCCATTTCGTGTCGTACCGCCCCGGGTATCAAAACTTCCATTAACGGTAGCTTGGGGAAGTTATAAAAATATTTAGTGTAAACTGTGGCACGGTCGCGTTCCTGTTTTATTGTTATTGACCCCTTCGCCGTTAGTACAAATTGCTTGCAGCGGCAGCACATGTCCAAAGAAATAAATATATGGCGAAAAATTGTGTACGCAGAGGTGCGACCCAGAAAATTCATTTGCTGTTAACCCCAATTAGGGGGTTGACCAAATGGGTGAGATTTATAAACAGTTGTCAGTAAATTTGGGATCAAATGAGATAATTGCATGCAATAAAATTGGTTCTCGGATGTCATAAATTTTTGATTATTTTATTGAAAAGCTACCAGTATTGGAGAAATACGCGTCATAATATAATTGAACTCCTTGATTTTCCAAAAATCACTTTCGAATCTACAGGAAAGCATCATGGGTGAGTACCCAGCTGATGAATATACAACACACAAAAACTAAGTGATGTTTCAAAAGGATAATACAAATCACTTCTGCAAGAATTTAACGCATTTTGGTGACGGTATAAATCAAACGACAATTTCTCCTACCAATCTTCCAATTGGGAAGGATGGGATAAATAACAACGTGGAGAAAACTCCGATTTTATTCAAATAAATGTATGTATGCCTGTCGTATGCAAACAGAACTGTCCAATCTATACTATCGAATCTAGTTCTATCATGAAAATGTACGTCTAATTACATTACCAAAAATTTAAAATTTAAAATTCACTCTATGCTTGATTAATTACTATAATAAAATGTGAATGATTAATTACTATAATAAAATTGCTGCAGTTATCGCAATACATTATTCCCGAATTATATTTGAATGTAACTAAATGTTTTTAATTTCACTTTTATGTTTATCTTTCTAAAGGAATGTCATTAATGACAATTTACGCAACACCACTTGTCGCGTTGTCGATGTTTGGCAAAAATGGCAAAACGAAAACAACCGCGGAAAAAAATCAACAACATGCATACCCGCTGCTCGCTCCGTCCATTCAGCGATCGTTCTTTCAAACCATTCATTGGCTGTTATAAGCTGATTATGAATAAAAATTAAAGTAGGTAAACTTGTATCCCTATAAGGTAATCCATAAAATTGAACAGGTCTGCCTCGCCAACGGAGCGCCAGTCCTCCATCGCCATCGCCTTCGAACTCGTACCAAGTCTAGCTTTCAGTTTTGTTCTGCCTCCTCTCGTCGTCGTCGTCGTCATCCATCTCGATCGACCGCCCGGCCCGGGTCAGCATGCAGACTATAAACGCAACATAAGCAAGCATAATAGCGCTGATGAATGTCCATGGAGAACGAGAAGACGGCAACGATGACGGAAGGACGGAGAGACATCAACGAAAGTGAGAGTCTGAGCCACTGAGGCTGCATTGGGGCGCCATAGAACATGGATCTGGTCGGTAAGATCAGATTTTTTCGCTACTCCTAGACGAAAGAATACCCAAACTAATTTACCTGATAGTGATGCTGCCTTTATCGCTATTAAATAACACACTTCCCCATTTTGGTTTTGGATTGACTTTCTTCATATCTTTCGAACGCAATGAATGATCATGATCAAGTTCAGTAGCGATCAGCGATGCTTTGCTGTAAGAAAACTGATTGTGAATTACTTTATGAAAAGTTGGCTACCGTTGTGAAGCAACAATTACTTTAATAAAGAATAATAAAAAAATGAAGCAACAATTTTATTGTGGGGACCTTTTAAAAATTCTGAAGGTTTGTCAAAATCATGACGGAACCAGTAAGATCCTGCGGAGATAGAAAGATAAGACATGGGACTCAAGCTACATCATCGCGTTGATGATCTGAAAAATATTGTAGAAATTTTGGACAAAGACGATGATTACTAGGCGACCGATCATTCGGGTGTTGAACATTTGATGAACATTCAAAAGGCTGGATCATCGCTTGTTAGCCTGCAAGAACAAGAGAAAAAGAGTTGCAAACTGTTGTTCGAATAGGAAAAGGTGCTGCCAACTTGGAAAAACTGAGTGTAGTTGAAGATCGTTCATATCCAACAACATTGAAGGATGTACCCCTCGTAGTTGCTAGTCACGATTAGCCAAGAAACAACAAATATGCACAGCTTCCCAATTGAATAACCTTCTTGGGATTAGAAAACTATGCTCACTGTACATGCTTTAGAGACCAATTACCTCAATGTCAATTTAGGATTAGGAGAGGAAAATTAGATCGACACTCATTGTTACAAGAGACCGAGAAATCCTCTGCATCTCCGTGAGTGCCAAAGGATAATAGGAGCGACTAAACAATTATTTTGTACGAAGTTATGTCAAAATAATTTATGAACCGCACAAAGGAGAACCAATTATTTTGATGATTGTGCGATCATTCTGCGTACAAAAGAAAACACGAGCTAAACTGCCCATGATCTCATAGCAACCATTGCACTTTCGCACGTATTTCGAATAATTTAGGAACAAACATCGCACATTTAATATATTTCAACCCGTAAGCATTTAAATGAGGTTTGCAACAAGCAACGTATCGATGTTGCAATGGTCAATTTACTTTAGTAAACGCGTAATAAATCAAATTCGTTGAAAATTCGAATGGTTGATACGTCAACTATAAAATCATGGGCAGTAAAGCGCTCTGAAGATTTTGCTTCCTAATTAATTACGCTTCCGAAAAAAAAAATTTCGATTATCGCGCGATCGTTCTGCGTCCGAAAACACGAGAAACCTCGCATTCTCAACAACATTGAAGGCTTTACTCATAGGAATTTTGTTGTTAATTGGTGAAATCCGGTTTAACTTTTCTAGCACGTTTTTGAGTGTTGCAGCACATTTTAAAAATCTTTTCAACCATGAATTTTGATACAAGCATTAGTTTTTCACTTGTCATGTTGAAGCCAAGATCAGAGCGGCACTAAGCGAAGGCGAGGGTACTTAAGGTCACTCCTGACGGAATCCAAGATTAAAAGTGCTCACGTTTTCGGGAGCACACCACTCGATACGGAAGCAACGCACAATTGTCATTTTTATTATTTCACGCATGCTGCGACGCAGCAAAGCTAAATCAACAAAATTGACAGTTGTGCGCCGCCTCTGAATCGAGTGGTGTGCCCCCGAAAACGCGAGCACTTTTATCCGTCAGGAGTGGCCTTAACCCTTTCAGGACTGGTGGGTCATATATGCCCAGCGTTTTAGATTGGCTGTGATTGAGACCTGTGAAGACCATATACCAGGCATATACGCATGATGCAAACCCAATTTTCGTGAATACGGGCTGCTCAATAGACCTTTTCATGTTTGCTTTGATTTCACTTGTTACTACGATGCACTCAATGGTAAAAGCCCAGGTAAAAGCATACAGACATATGGTGAAATGAACCAAATTTGGAAGTCGTTTGTTTTTGTTTGTTGTTTTTGTCAAATATCATATGCAGTGTTGGTTGAATCATGCTCAAATTTCACTCACCGAAGCCTCGCTTACGATTCTGCATGCAGAGCATCGCGCATGAGTTTTTCACGCAGAATCGCATCATTTCGCTCATTCGCCTAAAAATGATTAATTTCGCTCCAAAAAGTGTCAATACCCAATCGTAGCGTATTTCATGTTTACGTAGGGATTTGTTATCCATTGTTTTAAGCAAAGAAAGTTATTCCGATGGATTTAACGAAGTAGAACACGCAGAAATCACGCAATGATGCAAATCGCGAGTCAAATCATGGACGATTCTCTGGGCCATGATTCGGGTGAGGTTTGCCTCGCGCTTGATTTGAACCGTGGATGAGATTTGAGAATTTGAGTTTTTACCAACACTGATCATAGGATTTGACTTATGTTTTGTTCGAACAACTTGTTTAAAGAAATCCCAAGTGCAAATTCATGACAAATGTTCAGGTTCTGATTTTTAAGAATTTTACGATAAATCGCACATTAGCAGTTCTATTTCTCAAATGTCTACGGAAAAAGAGGAAAATTAATATAATAGATAAGCAATGATATGTACTAAATTCCGGAGTTTGGTAGAACAACAACTCTTAGGGGAAAAGGTTTTTTTTATGCACTTGAAAGCTTGAAAATCACTTCAACATGGTCAAAACGTTAACGGAACGAATCTCAATGTTCCCAAGACTTGTAGAGCATACCAAAAGCTTTCGTATAGAGATTGTTGCGATACTTATCGGCGTTTATATATATTTTTTTAGTTTTTTTTTTTAGCCCAAAAACACTAAATCGACTTGAGCCAGTTCGAAATTTTATCCGAATCAGCTGAAAATTTGACAGGAGGCTTATTTTAGCATAAGAATTGTGATTCTGGGCTGACCAGTTGAATTTTTGATAATTTTTGAAAACATGAAGAGGTCTACTGCAAAAGGTACTCCAAAACGTTCTGGAGTTCAGCCCATGGTATCTACCAGATCAATCAAGGCTTTGGCAATGTCCTCATCGTCGGTATATACCCAATGTGGTTCAATAAGCATATACACATCATGCAAAGCCTATTTTCTTGAATACGAGATGCTCATGGTACTCCAAAACGTTCTGGAGCTCAGCCCACGCTATCTACCAGACAAATGTCCTCATTGTCGGTATACACCCAATCCAGTTAAATAGCCATATACGCATGATGCAAACCCAATTTTAATGGATACGAAATGCTCAGGGTACTCCAAAACGTTCTGGAGTTCAGCCCAAGGCATCTCATTTCATTTCATTTATTTCGCCAAAGATGGTCCTAGGCACCCGTCTCTCGAATACTCCGAGTGCTTGCAAGTCCTCCTCGAGCATTGTCCATGTTTCATGTCCGTAGAGGACAACCGGTCTTATTAGCGTCTTGTACATGACACATTTGGTGCGGTGACGAATCTTTTTTGACCGCAGTTTCTTCTGGAGCCCGTAGTAGGCCCGATTTCCACAGATGATGCGCCTTCGTATTTCGCGACTAACATTGTTATCAGCCGTTAGCAAGGATCTGAGGTAGAAGAATTCCTCGACCACCTCGGAGGTATCCCCGTCTTCAGTAACAATGCTTCCCAGACGGGCCCTGTCGCGCTCAGTTCCACCCACAAGCATGTATGTACTTTGTCTTTGACGCATTCACCACCAGTCCAACTTTTGTTGTTTCACGTTTCAGGCGAGTGTACAGTTCTGCCACCTTTGCAAATGTTCGGCCGACAATGTCCATGTCATCCGCGAAACAAATAAATTGACTGGATCTGTTGAAAATCGTACCCCGGCTGTTACACCCGGCTCTCCGCATGACACCTTCTAGCGCAATGTTAAACAAGAGGCACGAAAGTCCATCACCTTGTCTTAGTCCCCGGCATGATTCGAACGATCTGGAGTGTTCACTCGAAATCAGCCAGTTTTGTACACCATCCACCGTTGCTTTGATCAGTCTGGCAAGCTTCCCAGGGAAGCTGTTCTCGTCTATAATTTTCCATAGCTCTACGCGGTCTATACTGTCGTATGCCACCTTGAAATCAACGAACAGATGGTGCGTTGGGACCTGGTATTCACGGCATTTTTGAAGGATTTGCCGTACGGTAAAGATCTGGTCCGTTGTCGAGCGGCCGTCAACAAAGCGGGCTTGATAACTTCCCACGAACTCATTCACTAATGGTGACAGACGACGGAAGATGATTTGGGATATCACTTTGTAGGCGGCATTAAGGATGGTGATCGTTCGAAAGTTCTCACACTCCAGCTTGTCGTCTTTCTTGTAGATGGGGCATATAACCTCTTCCCTCCATTCCTCCGGTAGCTATCAAGTTTTTCAGATTCTGACTATCGATTTGTGCAGGCAAGTGGCTAGCTTTTCCGGGCCCATCTTAATGAGCTCAGCTTCGATACCATCCTTACCAGCGGCTTTATTGGTCTTTGGCTGTTGGATGGCATCCTTAACTTCCCTCAAGGTGGGGGCTGGTTGGCTTCCATCGTCCACTGAACTGACGTAGTCATCTCCTCCACTGCCTTGACTTTCACTGCCTGTACTCTCAGCGCCATTCAAATGTTCCTCTTAGTGCTGCTTCCACCTTTCGATCACCACACGTTCGTCCGTCAAGATGCTCCCATCCTTATCCTGGCACATTTCGGCTCGTGGCTCGAAGCCTTTGCGGGATGCGTTGAGTTTCTGATAGAACTTGCGTGTTTCTTGAGAACGGCACAGCTGTTCCATCTCCTCGCACTCCACTTCTTCCAGGCGGCGTTTCTTCCCCTGAAAGAGGCGGGTCTGCTGTCTCCGCTTCCGTCAATAACGTTCCAAGTACCAAGTTGCCACCCAGACAACCACACATCGCATAAGAATGCACGATCAAAATCGTTTACCGATCCAAGTTTCATCAGATTCGCATTGTTGTGCAAAGCTCATCAGTTTATTTATAAATTTTCCCGCACAGTAGGCTATTTTACGAGTTTATTCCAGCTTCATTTGTTGACATCGCATATTCCTGCAATCAAACTCACATGAAATCGGATTATCTGTCAAACAGAGTTTGTTATCACAAACTACATCGCAATGCATAACGAACAAACTCGCATAAAAATCGTGCACATCGCATACACTTCCGTGCAACGTCAGATAAGAAATACACTTATATCGCCTCCACTTTTGTACGTAAAAAGTGTTTTCGCGACTGGTAAGCGATGAAATTTGTGCGCATAGGCATCGCATAACAGAAAAACAATTCTATTATGCATGCATTCTGGTTGTCTGGGCAAGTACCGCGCTGCGTCCTTCTCCTCCAGAATCTGTCTGCACTCTTTGTCGAACCAATCGTTCCGTCGACTTCGTCCCATAAACCCGACGTTGTTCTCCGCTGCGTCGTTAATGGCTGCTTTGACTGTATTCCAGCAGTCCTCAAAAGGGGCCCCATCGAGCTCACCCTCTTCCGGCAACGCTGCCTCGAGATACTGCGCGTATGCAATGGCAACTTCAGGTTGCTTCAGTCGCTCTATAGGTCGTACCGCTGCGGTCGTCGGTACCGAACATTGTTGATGACGGATAGTTTTGGGCGCAGTTTAACCATCACAAGATAGTGGTCAGAGTCGATAAGTCGGAGAAGTGCCGTCCATCAATCAGAACGTGGTCGATTTGTGATTCTGTCTGCAGTGGTGATCTCCAGGTGTACCATACCGGAAGGCTGTGTTGGAAGTAGGTGCAGCGAATGGCCATATTCTTGGAGGCGGCGAAATCAATTAGTCGTAGGTCGTTTTCGTTC
This sequence comes from Armigeres subalbatus, assembly GCF_024139115.2. Taxonomy (NCBI): domain Eukaryota; kingdom Metazoa; phylum Arthropoda; class Insecta; order Diptera; family Culicidae; genus Armigeres; species Armigeres subalbatus. The sequence goes on from NC_085141.1 coordinate 134,330,512, forward strand.
GTCAGCCGGTGAGTGCTGAACTTCCCAATAGTCGGTCTAAACTCCTTCTCTTGGCCAACCTGAGCGTTCAAATCTCCTATGATGATTTTGGCGTTCCAGCTGTGCGTAGAATGCGTCCTTATCATCATCAGTGCTTCCGGAGTGTGGGCTATGGACGTTGATTATGCTTAAGTTGAAGAACCGGGCTTTGATCATCAACCTGCACATTATTTCATTGATCAACCACCCGATCACGCGTCTTTGCATATCGCCCATCACTATGAAAGCTGTTCTAGGCTCGTGTGTATTGCCGCAGCGCTGGTAGATGGTATCATTACCTCTAAACGTTCGCACCATTGATCCCTTCCAAAAAACCTCCCGCAGCGCTACGATGCCGAATCTTCGGTCCTTGAGCACATCGGCGAGTATGCGTGTGCTCCCGATGATGTTGAGAGATTCCAGAGCAGTTCCACGAACCGAGGTTCTAATCGCTAGTCCCTTTTCGTCGCAGTGGTCTTCGCCGATGGTTCCGGTCCGCACTCTCTTGTTGATTGTTCGTTGCGTGAGTTTTTTTTTGGCTGGCTTGCAGGGCCTGACACCAAACCCCCTAAATTTCCGGACGACCATTCCTCCTTATTCCCGGTAGACCATGGTGCACAGTTTCTCTTGGAGTCCCTCGCTGGCACTCGGACGATGATCAGCCGCCCCTAACATGAAGAACAGATGCTATTGTGAGCCGATCCTGACATGGGGAACAGACGCTCAGTAAGATTTGCACCTCCGGAGAGGAGAAAACCCCCCCTTCCCTTTTAGCATAAGACCATAGTTTCCACCGGGGTTGGTTACTCGATCTTCCCTAAGGTTGCTCGTATCCCGGCCAGCACCACTTGGAGGTAGCGATAGGAGTTGCTGCACACCTAAAAATAATAATGTAATTTTAGGTGCTGTGACACCGACATATACGAGCGTCATTTTTGACGTAAAATTAAGTGGTACTTTAACTTTACATTACGACTTTATTGACAAAAAACTGATTGATCAAAACGAGAATCGAACACAAGCCTGCTGAGTGAAAGCCCAACACGCTACCACACAGCTATTTTCGTTTCTTAAAAGAGAATTGATCGAAGTAAAGATGGCTCCACGATTTGCACTGATCAAGTATTTCACTGCATCAAGTCATTAACTGCTTGTGTGTTAGGTGCGTTGCAGCGGGTGCTGTGTTTAGGTTCCGAGACATGTAATTTTAAATCATCTGACATTGAAAAATATACGAATGCAAACCTAATTTGCGAGAATACGGGATCTTCAAGGTACTCCAAAATATTCTTGAGTTTAGTTCATCATAGTATCTACCAGAACAATCAGGACTTTCGCAATATCCTCATTATCGGTATGTAGCCAATCCGGTGTAATAAGCATATGATCCTTATTTCCATGAAAATGAGATCCAATGTCTAAGGTATTCCAAAATGATCTTGAGTCAAGATGCACAATGACAAAGAGGTTAATCTGCGATTTGTTCTGCGTTCACGGACTTGGATGATCAGGTAATTCAATCGTTCCGGTTTCCAGGACGTTTTGGTGAACCTGAAAGGTCTGTAGCATATATGAATCATTATTGAAATAATGAATAAATTGATCAATGATCATTTGAACTCAATGAACCTACACCATTCATAGATCACATGATCCGAGCTACAAAAAAGGACTTTAAAGTCGATCCTCTATGAATCGCTAATGAAAGGACGATTGACGCAAGCATACATCGAGATGTGTATTAACGAATTTGCCCAAAAGTACACGCGGCGCTCCCCAAAGGAAACGACGCACCGCGTTTTTTGCTGCCCGTATACTCGATTCTTATGGGGAGATAACATTGCGGCGTTTCCTAAGGTGCGGTTGTTCCTTTCGAATGTGAAACGCCGCGTGGAATCTTGTGCAAATGCGCTTTTGGAAACATTACAACAGCCGCGCGGTGTATCGTATTGACAGCACCCTACAATAATAAAAGTTCCTTGGAAAATTGTTCGAAAGAACCATCAGAGTAACCGAGACAATATTTTTAGTATGGGATTATTTGCTTCCACCAGTTGATATCGAGTCGTCGTATCATCGTATCATGGAGGCTGTGAAAAAGTGGACGAAGTTGGCAACACAAACGAAACCAAGGATGAAACATTGTATTGAAAGGTGCGACAAATAATAAATACTGCAATATAATTTTAATATGATGTTCATTGTCAAGCAAGAAAACAGGAAGTAAAAAGCAAATAAAGTTAGTTTTTGGTAAAACCCGTAACGGTTCGGTTCGTTTTTCTTTCGCCGGTATTCTTTTGTAAAGAAAAAAGTCTGTTCGGGTTGGAAATTTGTCTCGTTTTGGACATAATGGTCCTTCATTGAACCGGATTATAAACAAAGTGCGTGGAAAAGTGATAACGCGAAACGAATTGTCATCCGCCGAAATGTCCGAAAAACACGCGTTGAAAACTCTAGGGGAGTTTTTGCACCCGATTCGTTTCAAGTATGCCTCAAAGGAAACCGTGCAATGCTTTAATGTATTACTCTACGGTGTGGAAGGTGCCCCGAACAGATATCGAGCAAACGTCGCGAAGTTTTCCGGATTCGATACCTCTGGACAAATAAAAGAGTTTTATCAGCGTGTGGCGACGCTGACAGCGGAGAACGTTCTTGAAATCGCCGAAACGGGTCAGCTTTCGAATTCTCCAAAGCTGAACTGTGTGATTTTCTTATTGATCTGAACGCTTCCTATCGAGAGAATCCCGAGCCAACTGATACTGCCACGAGTGGGAACATTTTGACTTCCGAGCTGAAAGCTGAAGGTGCTTCCAGTGCGTCATCGTCTCCTACTATGCACTCAGTTCGAAGTTCTAAATCAGGTAGTAGTTCGAGGATTAGGAACGCCGAAAACGAACTTGAAATGACGAAGAAAATCCTCGCCTTGGAAAAAGCAAAACTAGAAGCTGAACATAACCTAAAAATCATGGAGATGGAAAACAAGTTATTGAAAGCGCAATTGGATGAACAAGAGGACGGTTCCGATTTGGAATCCGCAACTGGTTCCGTAGCCGACTTCAAAACACCGTTACCAAGCACTCGAGCTGACAATGTGAAAAATTGGATCGATAGCACTAGAAGTGTTTCAGGACATGAAAACGTTCATTGTCCGGAGTATCAATTTCCCCATTCTGCAGAGCTACTGAACCTCTACCTACTCCACATAACCTCAATGTTTCAAATCGTCTGGAAACATTGCTGGCACGTCAAATTCTTGGATTTGAATTACCCCGATTCACTGGCGATTCTGAAGAGTGGCCAAGTTTCATTACGATTTTTCGTAGAACCACTCTCGACGGATCATTTACAGATGCAGAAAATATGATGAGGCTTCGAAAGTGTCTAGCTGGTGAAGCTCGCGCAAGTGTTGAGATGCTATTGCTGACAAATGATGTGGAGCGTACACTGGGCGTTTTGGAACGTAATTACGGAGACAGCAAGACGATATTACGTAAAATCGGAGAACGAGTGAGCCATTTCCAATTTGTTTCATGTTTCAAAGGATTCATGGATTACAGCAACCTAGTGGAAAATGTGGCCGTCATTATGGGATCATTCAAAAAATCAACTGGTGATATCGAAACCATCCTGGAAAAACTACTGCAAAAACTACCTGATTATATGCGAGTACAGTGGGCTACTTACTTGCATACCAATCGTTTGGCTCTGGACAACATGGAGGGCTTCGCATCGTGGACAAGGCAACAAGTGGCAATTGTGAAGAATGCCCATATTGGAAAAAGTTCTACAACAACTTCAATGTCCAGACCAAGATGAATACACTACTAGGTGCTCCAATTTGTCAAGTTTATGGGGGAGGAGAAGGCGGGGATGAAAAATTCATTTTCAGTGCAAAACGACAACAAACCGGCTGGCTCTCCCATACTAAAATCCAAGATGGCCGAATCGTGAATTTGGCAGATTGGAACACCTAGTGGTGTATTCATCTTGGTCCAGACCTTCCACTCTTTCTATTTCCAAAGTGTGTGTTGTTTGCAAAGTTGCTGATCACTCCATTGGGAAATGCACTGTGTTCCAATCAATGGATATCAGTAAACGTTGGGATACAGCTAGAAAACTGAATCTTTGCTTCCTGTGCTTGACGAAGCACAATGCCAGATGCACAAGTTCTGAAGTTTGTGGAAGCGGAGGAGTACAAAGAGACACAACAAGTTATTGCATCGTTCGGATCCGAGCAACACTCCAGTTGTTTCCATGGTGTGCGATGAAACAAGGTCGGCTATTCTAAAATACGTTCCTGTTCTATTGAAAGGTCCCAAAGGAGTCCTATCTACGACAGCATTCCTCGACGACGGAAGCTCAGTGACGTTAATTGAGGCTGACGTAGCTGAGATGATCGGACTATCCGGTCCAACCAAGCCTGTCTCGTATATTTCGACCAGCAATCTTCAAAGAGAGGATGATGATTCACAGATTGTTAGCCTGACTATTGGCGCCGACAAGCCAGGGTGGTGTGAATACGAGCTTCTAGAAGTATCGACCGTACGCAATCTAAACATCCCATGCCAATTGTGGGATATTGCCAAACTAATGCAAAGGTATCCTTACCTCAGAAGAGTGGATCTCAAATCTCTGAATGGACGTCCACCAACAATACTGATTGGTCAGAACAACGCAAAGTTCTTAACTTGCAAGGAGCAATATGCTCCGGATGGAAATTCACCATTAGGGTGGCTCAAATTAGTATGGGAAAAACTTTTTTCAATTTTTTTGATGGGCCGCCCTCTTATTCGGTTCTATTTGATGCCCTGATGCTCTGGACAAAATTTCAGCCAAATCGGTCAACGTTTGGGCAGTGCTAAAATCGTTGGAAGTTTATATGCAAAAATGTATGCAGAAACATCCCAAAACGGTGAATTGCAGTTGGACGGCACAACTTACGATGAAGAACTATGATACTCACTTAGATCTTGAAGAATTTAATACAGAATGCTATGCAGAAAACCGCGAGAAGATTAGATTTTGCCCGGCTTAGTTATTTGTTTTTCTCTTAAGTGGGGTATGCCCGTATTTCGTTTTTTTTACATTTTAAAAGAAATAAATAAGGCCCTACACTCTCCAGTAAAATGCTAATATCTTTGCATAATAACTCTAATCTTCTCGCGGTTTTCAGCATAACATTCTGTATTTAATTCTGTAAGATCTGAATGAGTATCATGGTTCTTGATCGTAAATTGTACCGTCTAACTGCAAATCACTGTTTTTGGATATGTCTGCATACATTTTTCCATATAAACTTCTAACGAGTTTAGCACTGCCCAAACGTTGACCGATTTGGCTGAAATTTTGTCCAGAGCATCAGGGCATCAAATAGAACCGAATAAGAGGGCGGCCCATCAAAAAAATTGAAAAAGTGTTTTTTGAGCCACCCTATTCACCATTTATCAGTAAGACTCGACTTGGATGGGTCACCCACGGTCCCACCACCGGCATCAAATTTCAGCTTCACCCAGGAAACAGTGTGAATGTATGTCTGGAAGACGATATAGCAGAACTAGAGGATTTGGTCCGTTATAGCATGTCACTGGATAACTTCGGAGTGTCTGTTAACACCGTTAACAAGCAAAAATGTGAGGACGATGAACGCGCGTTGAGTATCGCCAATAGCACTATCCGGAAAGTTGGAGAGCATTACGAAGTTGGACTGCCTTATATTCGTGACCCAATTGTCATGGAACGAAGTCTTGCAATGGCTCTACGCGATTTGCAAAGAGTGGAGAAAAGATTAGATCGTCAGGGACTGAGAGCACAATACGATGACATTATACAGTCTTACCTTCAAAAAGGCTACGCACGTAAGTTACAGTGGAATGAAGTTGATCAAAATAACAAAAAGCTTTGGTTTCTTCCACATTTTCCCGTGTTAAACCCAAATAAACCGGGTAAGATACGTTTGGTGTTCAACTCAGCGGCAAAAGCTAATGGAAAGTGCCTCAACGATTACCTGATCCCTGGTCCAGCGAATGGCGCTGCATTGTTCGGTGTACTTTGTCGCTTCCGAAAATATCCGATCGCTGTAGGAGCAGACGTGGAGGAAATGTTCCACCAAGTTCGTATTAAAGAAGAAGATAGCTGGTCCCAGTGCTTTGTTTGGAGAGAAAGTTCGGAAGACAGTCCCGATGTCTACCGTATGGACACACTGATCTTTGGAGCAAATTGTTCACCATTCCTGGCCGGGTTTGTGAAATACTTCAACGCAGAACAACATCGAACTACATTCCCAAAAGCCACTAATGAAATTGTTGAACAACACTATGTAGATGATTTCTACGAATCATTTGAAAATCTGATGATTGCGAGTCAAGTATGCAACGACGTAATCGATGTGCAACAACGCGGTGGATTTAAGCTAAGAGGTTTCATCAGCAACAATAAACAATTACTGGAGAGTTTGCCTCAAGACAGAGTGATGGAAACTTTGTTCGTTGATATTGATGGTTCTCCTGTTCATCGCATCTTGGGAGTTCGCTGGAATGCCGAATCGGATGAGTTCGAGTTCTTGCCACAGTTCAACAAAATCGACGAACAGCTGTTAAGCGGCAATAAATCACCGACGAAAAGGGAAGTTTTAAAGATAGCAATGTCAATTTGTAGTTGTAGCACAGTTCCATGACAAATACTACGTAGTCCTACTGGCATCTAAGGCTCGCGTCACGCCCTTGAGATCAGCCGCTACAATTCCTAAACTCGAACTAATGGCATCGGTGCTGGGAGCTCGCCTCTTCAAAAGTGTCGTTAATGAGTATCGGTTGCCAGAGGTTCCTCGTACCTTTTGGACTGACTCTCAGACGGTGTTGTTTTGGTTGAACTCGTCGAAACGTCTGCTCGTTTTCGTCGCATCCAGAGTAATGGAAATCATGGAAATATCTCGAAAGGAAGAGTGGCGCTGGATTCCAACGAGCATCAATCCTGCAGATCTTGCCACCAGAGATACACCAATCACCGTAGATAATCTGCGTTTGTGGATATCAGGACCGAACTTCTTGTATACAGCTGAGGAGACCTGGCCTGCTGATTTGATTGACGATTTCTCTTCGACCGAGGTTCTAGCCGCAGCATTGGAAAACAACGAGACCCACCAACAACGACTTGCGAATGGGTTACCAGATCCAGAAAGAATCTTGAAATATGGAATTCTGGTCAGAGCAACTGCTTGGGTATTACGGTTCATACGCAACATTCGAAGTACCATCTTGTGGATACGATCTGTGCAAGAATATGCTTTCTCTGAAGAATTAAAATTGCTCAGTTTGAAGAAGCCCGTTACTTCGAAAAGCTTGACACCGTTGGATCCTTTTGTTCAAGACGGCATACTGAAAATGGGTGGCAGATTAAAGAACGCTGATTGCTTGGATGAATTGGCGAAACACCCAATCATCTTGGATCGACATCATAGGTACGTAAAGTTATTGATTGAAGATTATCACAAGCGTGCAAATCATTTTGGACTAGAACTGGTGTTGAATCAGATAAAAGAAAAATATTATTTTCCAAAAATGAGATCTACGGTGAAACAGATATTCCACTATTGCCAAACCTGCCGAGTAATGAGGGCGAAGCCAAAGCCATAGAAAATGGGTAACCTACCCGCCCTTCGTCTGGAACCAGGGATGCCGGTCTTTAGTCACACCGGTATGGACTATTTTGGACCCATAAGCGTTACTGTGGGCCGGCACCACGAGAAAATATACGGTGTGTTGTTTACCTTGCTAGTTACTAGAGCTATATACAATATACATCGACTTGGCTAATAGTCTCACTACAGACTCTACCATCATGGTGGTAAGAAGATTTATTTCAATGTACCCCGGAGTAGACCTGTGCGCCGCCGCGCCACGCCGCCGCCGCCGATACTTATTGACGTACGCCGACGCCGGTCAAGGTGTCGGCGGCGCGCCATACGCCGGTTGGCTCCACGCCGCCGAATTTCGTATTTCACGCCGATGTTTGGCCAACACAAAAATCACATTATGCAGTGCGTTTGTATCTGCCGAACCAAGGCAACCTATCAAGCATTAATTAAATAGCTATTATACCTTTAGCAGATTTGTTTACTTTTATCCCTGTCACTTTAACCCGCTTTGGCGTGTTAAATGTTAGGTCATCCAAAAACTCCTTGGCTACAGATCTACAAAATCAGCATGGCGATGAACTTCTAATCTCATATGTAACGGCTAAGAATCAACACCATAATGAATGTTGGATTTACATTCCCAATCTGGTAGAATTTTTTTGCTTCCCTGGGCATGGAGTATCATTGTGTTAGCCTCATGATATGCGAATGCAAAACTGATCTTTTGGCTTCTGGAGCTGGAGCACGATTGGGCACGTGACCCACCAAATTGAACATTTCCTTCATTCTTCCTTGTAATTGCTAGAATTGTTTTGAAAAAAAGAAATTCTTTAAGAAATTTAAGAATGTCAGTAATTCCTTTGGGAGTTCCTTTAGAAATTGCTCAAGGAATTCGTACGGAGATATCTGATAATTCACCCTAGAGTTTTGGAAGGAAATGGCTTCGGAAATTCCGAAGGAATTACTAGATTAAATTTCGATAGAATGGAATGTCTTATGGAACACCTGGAAAATTCCAGTGGAATTGTTAAAATAATTTCCGAAGGAAATTTGTAGAAATTTTCAAAAGTATGTACAGTCAAACCTCCATGAGTCGATGTTCTATGACTCGATATCGACTCATGGAAGCAAATTATTCCATATCAAAAAATATTTTCTGGGTTACTGTGATGGTCCCTCCAAAGAGCTTTCCAAAGATTTACTATTTCACATCTCGATATTTCCATGAGTCGATGGTCCCTTCAATATCGACTCATGGAGGTTTGACTGTATGTATGTATGTGGTTATCTATCACCCTGGCTTGAGTCTTGCTCTGCATGCGGCTACACCCACTAGTGCAATCGAATTAATTTACCATTCTGCTTTCAATACGCTTCTGTGTGAAGGGCAAAAAACGAAGGTGGCGAACCCGTGAGCAGAGACACTTACGCGAAGCCCGCGGGAAAGAGAGAATCTCCTTTCAACAATGTAATCCAACAGACTAATAAATAGATTCGCAATCCTTTTTAAGCTTTCCGAGGGATGGCTTCTTTGGGGAAGGGCACGTCGAATCCATGACAACTGTGGGGAAGTGTACCCATCTACATGAGTTGAAGTATTCCAAAAAAATAATTTCTGAAGGAATTCCTTATGAAATGGTCAGAATGAATCTTATAAGAACTTATGAAGGGATTTCCAGAAGAATTCCTTAAGAAATTTCTTGAGGTCCTAAGAAGTTCCGAAGCAATTCCTGGGGGAAATTTCAAAGAAAAACCTGGTTTCATTTGTGAAGATTTTTTTAAAGGACTTCTTGGAGAAATTCGCGATCGGATTCCTGACGGAGTTTTTGAAGGTATTTTTGAACGATTTTCTTGATGACCTACCGAATTAATTCCTGAATATTTTTCCTAGGATATTTATAAAAAAAAACTGTAGAAATTTTCGAAGGAACTCGTGCAGAAAATTCCCAAAGAATTCTTGAGAATATCCGAATATCTGCAATCTCGATATTTTGGGAGTTTCTCGTAGTATGTAGTCTTTCAGACTTTCGAAGAAATTCCTGAAGAACTATAGGAATTTCTGTGTAAATACCAATAGCTATTAGTTTAGAAAATCCATTAAACATTTCTTCGTAAATTACTTTCAGAATTCTTTCGAATATTCCTTCAGAAATTCATTTACTTTATTTTTTATTCGTTATTATAGAGTTGATGTGATACTTCCGACTGTTGTGCTCAATTATGTTTGACTAGTATCGGCTCTTTTAGTCGTATAAAGCAGCTACAACGTTGTTGCGTCTATTTTCCGACGTTTCGGTGTATATTTCACCTTCTTCAGGGATTTAGAGGCTAATTTCCGTTGTATATGTGTGTATCCTGTATGACATAACGTTGTCAATTAAACAGATAGATACGATATCACTAGTGCGCGAGCGTTAAAATCAGAGAAGCTTTTATCGAAAGTTTAAATCGGATATAGCTTGAATAACATCAAGAAACATTTCAGAAGCCACAGTCACAAATCCTTATGTGCTTGACATTAGAAAACCAAAATAAGTTCATTCAAGCAGGTGTGAATTACATTTCAATATTCTCCATATCATTTGGAAGCAACTGCTGCAGGCTTTTTGTATTTTGCTATTGTTCTCATTATGTAATACAAAAATACTTCCACATTCACATAGTACGATGATTTTACAAATGTTTCAAAGTACCAAATGATTTTTACCCTTAGTTATAGTTTTCTAGAAATCAAAGGGGGGCGTTTTGGCCAGGTGAGGCGCATTATACCGTCTTACCCTACACTGAAATGTCGGAAAATGGACACAACAACGTTTTAGCAGCTTTATAATACAGAAAGAGCCGATGATAGTCAAACAAAATTTATTATAGAGGTTTTCAGCCCTGGTTTACCTTTTTGAAATTCATTTGAAAATTCTGTTAGAATTTTTTTTTTCAGGTTCTCTTTCGGTAATTCCTTCAAGAATTGTGTCGAAAATTCCTCCAGGAAGTATTTTTTTCTTCAGAATTTCCTCCAGGAGGTCCTTAGGAAATTCCTCCAATAAACCATACAAAATTCATACAGGAATAATTCCGGAAAGAATTCTAATTTGGGAGAATTAATAAAGGAATTTTCGAAGAAATTTCCAAAGGTTTTTGAGTGTTAAACTTATTTTCAATGGTTCAAAAAAATTAAAGGAATTTACAAACGAAAGTTCCAAAAATTTCAAAAAAAAAAATTCTGAAGGTATTCTCGAAAGAATTCTTAAAGGAATTTTAAAAGAAATTTCCGAAGTTCTACAGGAATTTCTGGAAGAGTTGCTAAAAGAATTTCCGGAGGAATGTTCGAAGGAATTCCTATAGGAAATTGCGAAAGAATTCCTTGAGAAAGTTCTAAATAAATTCCGGAGGGAAATTTCGAAAGAATACCAAAAGTATCTTCTTAGAGTTTCCGAAGAAATTCTTTAAGGAATTACTGGAAGAATTTCTATTAGAAATTCTTGAAGGAATTGAAAAAAAAAACTAAATCAAATTCCGAAGGATTTCTCCTAAAGGGATTTCCGTAGGTATTCCAATGGAAATTCATGAAGGATTTTCCATGGGTATTTTTTAAAGAATTCTTAAAGGAATTTCTGAAAAAGTTTTCAAATGAATTTCCGAAGAAATTCCTAAAAGACTCCGTAAAGGAACTTCCGAAGCAATCCCTAAAGTAATTTCCAAGGAAATTCCTGAAGGAACTTTTGGAGAAATTTTGGAAAGAATTTCCGAAGCAACACCCAAATAAATTTTCAAGGGAATTCTTGGTGAAAGTTCTGAAAAATTCATAGTGTATTTTTAAATTAATTCTCCGAATTCCTTTTTCAAATTTTCTGAGGAATATCTTTCTAAACGAATTTCTGGATTTATATCTGAAGTACTTTCCAGTGAATTTATGTGCTGTGATGCGGCAATATCCTAGTGGAGGATGTAATGTAAACTTTTGCTGTGGAGATACAAGCTATAGCTATTAGCATGTTCACCCTTTCAGGCTGTCTGTAGCTAGCAATTGTACAAAAACCCTAAAATACAATAAAAGTATGATAGGCCTTGCTGCGTGATTTTTTTTCCCAGCTGAAAATTATTCACGCCGATTCACGCCGCCGCCGCTGAATATTGCTTACGGCGTGAGGCCGCCGACGCCGCCGCCGCCGGTATAAAAATGGCCTTACGCCGCCGCCGTTCACAAATACTTCGGCGCACAGGTCTACCCCGGAGTACAGCTGATCCTAAGTGACAACGGTACAAACCTACGTGGCGCCGCAGCTGAATTGAAAAGTTCTTTAAACGACTTGGATGAAGACAGGATTGCGGACAGCTTTTCAGGGCGAGCAATAAATTGGCAGTTCATTCCAGCAGCAAGCCCTCATTATGGTGGAGCATGGGAGAGAATCATCCGGAGTGTCAAAACCGCTCTGAATACTGTCCTAAAGGAGAGGAGTCCGAAGGAGGAAGTACTGCGCACATTCATCGCTGAAGTGATATATTTGGTAAATAGTCGACCACTTACCTACGTTTCTTCTGATCCTATGGATCCAACAAGCATCACACCAAACGATCTAATCCATGCTATTAAACGGCCTGCAAACTGCGTACCAGGTTCGTTCTCTGATAGTGATGAATTCCTTAAAAAGCAGTGGCGCATATCCCAAATACTTGTCGATCGTTTTTGGACTAGATGGATTCGCGAGTACTTGTCAACACTACAGGTGCGATCTTGTTGGAGGAAAACAAATGATAATTTGGAAGTGGGAGAAATAGTTAAGCTAGCTGACAACAACGTTCCCCGGGGAGAATGGCCATTGGGCCGTATAACGAAGGTGTTTCCGGGAGATGACGGGCATGTTCGATATGCGCAAGTGAAAACTCAGACCGCAACGATAACGCGACCTGTGACGAAATTGGCACACATCAAAACACTAAATCCACGAAGTTGTTTTGACGCCCGTCAAAACGAGGGGGAGGAATGTGAAAAAGTGGACGAAGTTGGCAACACAAACGAAACCAAGGATGAAACATTGTATTGAAAGGTGCGACAAATAATAAATACTGCAATATAATTTTAATATGATGTTCATTGTCAGGAAGTAAAAAGCAAATAAAGTTAGTTTTTGGTAAAACCCGTAACGGTTCGGTTCGTTTTTCTTTCGCCGGTATTCTTTTGTAAAGAAAAGAGTCTGTTCGGGTTGGAAATTTGTCTCGTTTTGGACAGAGGCCATATTGTAGCTTGTGAAAATAATAAATGAAATCGTATTGGCTCAGTGAACCTGCTGTAATGTTTAGCGCTAAACGAATACATCGTTCAGGACTTCGCACTTTCTGAACCCCAGGCCGGTTTGAAGAACCATAAAGGACTGTAGCAGCTTGTAAAAGTATTGAGTGAAATCCTATCGGCTCAATGGACCTGCTGGGATGTTTAGCAATGCACGGACACATTGTTCAGGGCTTGGCTGATCGGGTAGATCCAGGTGGGTGGCACGACGCCATGTTTTTGTAGCCAACATCTAAATGTAAAATTCATGATAGTATGTGTTTTGTTTACAAACATCACATTTGATTCTCATTAGGATACAGAACTGTCAGTGGGATACGGACGCGCAATGTTGGCTGCAAAACAAACCTATTGTGTGAGATAGGGATGCCACCGGGCTGGGTAGATCACATGTTTCGAACTCCAGGACGTTTTGGACAACCAGAAAGGCCTATACTGCCGCTAATCGCAAGTCGAGCACATCTGTATATGGCGTCCATATACAGATGTGCTCGACTTGCGGTTAGCGGCAGTATAGTAGTTTGTAAAAGTAATGAGTGAAATTCTATCGGCTCAATGGACCTGTTGGGGTGTTTAGCAATTCACGGATACATTGTTCAGGGCTTGGCTGATCGGGTAGATCGCATCTTTTGAACTCCAGCACGTTTTGGAGACCCTGAAATAGATTACGTTAATTCAAATTTCGAGAAATTCATGTCTTATGATCACATGGATATTTTTGGACTTATTATCAGCTTTGGACATTTTGTATCTAGAGATATCTTCCGACGCATTCAAGAATATGTAGTTTGGACGGCCTAGGACGTCCGAAAAAAATATGGCAGATAACATCTTTTTAGTTCTTTCTATACTAGTTTTGGCAAGATCGAGCGGAAAAACCCAAATCTGTACGTTAAATCTACGTAAAAAAGTCGTCCTGAAAAGGTTAAAGCAGGGTCACTCTAAGCCTAACCTAGGGAACTTCCAAAAGCACGTTTTGAAGTACCGCCATCGGGGGTGACAATGGGTCTGGGGGTAAGAATGGGTCATCGCTCTTACCGGAAGCCTGGAGGTCGTAGAGCAAAATCGTTCAAAAAGGTCTCTTATATTTTAGTCTTCTTGCTCTCAGATACATTCAATCCATTCTACAATCATTCTAAGTAGTTGAAACAGTGGCCCATTCTCACCCCCATTTGACACATTGTCACTCCCGACGACGGTAGCATATAACAGATTAAAATTAAACAGAAAGGAAACTTAGGTTTGACAAATCAAAATCATATAAAATTTTGTTCAGCAAAAAGACTGGTCGTATAAAACAGGATGCTGCACAAAGTGTGGTAAGGCTACCGTCTATCCAAAACCAGTCCTCTTCTTCAGGGTGAAATCTTATGAGCCTACTGGATGAATGAACAGGGTCTGCTGGAGGATGTTTGATGAATAATTGTTCTCCTGAGTTTGTTGAATGAAGTTGAGCGCTAATCTTCGGCGGTAAAAAGCCCTATATTTGGATAATTGTATAAAAATATAATTACTGGGAAACGATCAGGAAATCACTACTGGACAGCTGAGTTGAATCAAGAACACCACCCTAGCCTGGACGGATCTATACAACCTCAAGAAACAGCAAATTGTCTCTAGGCTCCAAACCGGACACACGCAGCTCTCGTACAAATTTGGCGGGAGCTCCTTCCGGACATTATGCGATGTTTGAGGGGTCCACAATTCAGTGGAACATTTCATCTGCCGATGCCCTAAATTCCAGATCCCTATACCTATGGGTGTTCCAGCACGTGCCTGACACGCACAATCAGGTGATGTAGTCATCTGTTTCCCAAAGATGGGTCATTTAAATTAAGGACTGTTCAGTTTATAAAGAGGACACTTTGTATTGTCGATGTTTTTTTAACCATCAATCTTTTTAGAAATCTGTTTTTTTTTCGTTGAATATATTATCTGACCTTCTAGAAATGAAATCCAATTATCAACGAAACAATTCTAACTCAGAAATTTGCGATATTCATAACAATCTCAATTTATTGGATTTTCAACAGCTCCAACCGTTTATATTCCGTTTTCGGGCTGCCACAGGCTCTACTGTTTCTGGATATCGACAAATCATTGACAGTGTGTTTCTTTCCGATCTTCTTGATGATTTTGTTGACATGCCGATTTACAATTTTCTTACAAACTGTCAATTTTGCTTATAAAAAATCTGTTGGGAAGCTTATGTTTACGCGAAATTCGAGAAGCTTTGACAATAGGCGCCATTTTGTTGGATCTAAACTGTTTTATCTCTTTTCAAAAATTACAGTTGATTGACAGTGTATTATAGTATACGATAAAGCAAACTCCATCGAAATTGACCAATCTGTCTGTATAATATCGTTATGTAAAAGTGTCCTCTCAATAAACTGAACAGTCCTTACAACGGCTTTACGGGCATCCCGAGGCATCACTATCGGGAGTAAGACTCACAACGCGAGGCTTTCGGGCCAGCGTTTGTCCAATCCAAGGATGTAAGACCCCATGAGCATGAGCATCTGGACCGAAAAATTCGTAGTTGCTACTCCGTGATTGACTAGAACTCGCAAAATTGTAAATAGATCCAAATGAATTGGGCATGGGATTAGATAATCATACTCAATGTACACGTTTCAAGAGCTCCAATATTTTCAGAAAGGGAAGAATTGTTAGTCCGACTCCCATCGCCACTAGAGACAGGTATTACCTCTGTATCTCCACGATTGTCCTGTGATAGTATATTTTTTAGATATAGAGTATTATTTATCTGGATTCACTTCGGTAAGCGATGCGATCTATGGGATGGGATATAATTATGTTCATTTCAAAAAATAATAATAAACTCCGTTATTTAATTGTGCTTCAATGTATACATGTTTTAGACAAATTTCTTCTTCTTCAATGGCTCTACATTCCAACTGAAACTTGACCTGTATTCCAACCCGAAAACATTCTAAACCGGATCGAGAATCGAACTCTCCATATCCGGATTGGTAATCCTACGTCTTTGCTCACAAGGCTACTGGAGCCCCTGACAAATTTAGCTGACTTGAATAACTCGTCAGACGATATTTTATAGTCTGACGCACATGATTGTTTATTGAAATGAAAAGCCCATAACTGTAATTCTATGAATGTCACCCGCAATAATTGACACATCATTCACTTAGCTCAACTTGTATCCCCCGACATGTAATAAACGAACAACCCATCAACCCGCCAATGCCATTTTCGTCCGCGCTCCATCTTACTACCAGTGAAATCTTGCGATTATGTAGCACCAGAAATAATTAAGCCGGTGACATTTGCCACTTAAATTCGCGCCTCAAGAAGCCGAACCGCAAGGAGAAGCAAAAGTAAACAGCAGAAGCAGCTATGACTTAATTAAATTTCCAATTTACACCGAAAGCGCAAGGCATCACCGCAGCGCGGCTGTCCGTGTTTAGAGGTTGTCGTCTGGGACCATTCGTCGCCAGCAGTCAGCAGATTGCCTGGCTGCTAGCGAACGACCGGGCTTCAATGCTGCGTTTGCGTAGTCAAAATCTCAACCCAAAGTGTCTGGAAACGGCTCAGATTCGTCGGTGCAATAAATTACACTCCCGAGTAACTAGAGTGCTGGTTTTCCTACTCATTTTACACTTTGTCGTACCAGCGACAGACGTTTTCCAACGCACTGTGGTCCAAAATGGCTCCAAGTACGATTGTCTTCTTATAACGAATCCTAAGGTGATGACCTTACCAAAGTTGCTGAGTCAATTTATTCTAAATTCGTGGTGTATTGTTGATGAGAATATTAATTTCGAATTAAACTAGGGTTTTAGTACCGGGAGTACCGACCAATTTTCGGTACCGAAATACCGGTACTGGCTTAATGAAAGTACCGGTATTTTCGGTACTAAGGAAAAAGTTTTCGTTAAAACTTCCGATGGTTAAAACCACATTATTTGAATGCAGCAGCTAGTAAGAAAGATATTTTTTTTACTAAAATTTCAAACACCTGACAATAGAGCATGAGCATGAGCATGAGCAGGATGACCATACAATTCGTAGTTGCTACTCCGTGATTGACCAGAACGATCGAAGTTGCACAAGGAACCAATAGATGGAGACTGGGATTAGTTTCACATCATCAATGTGCACAATGCGAGGGTTCTGTTATTCAAAGAGTCAATAACGGCGCCGGCCACGTCCTTATGGTCATCGGGGAAGGGAAGGAATATTTGTGTGACATTCGTTGTTACTAGAGACCGAGAACACCTCTGCATCTCCACGAATGTCACAGGAGTTGGACGTTGTTGGTAAGGAAGGGTAAGGATAAAAGTAACATAGGTCTGGATTCACATTGGTATGTGATATGATCTATGAAACTATGGACAATAAATTTACAGACACTACTACAACATGGATAGAATTATTAAGATACAGTTTTAATTAGTATAGAAACAAACATTAGGTCATTTCTTGTTCTAGCATTGCTAGAACTTATGATAGATATCATAGTTTGATTACAGCTTACACTACGTAAGAGATATAAAGCGAAGAGGAAAAAACATTAAACAAATGAAATAATATATGAAACATGTAGAGTATTGGGTTCATTACCAATAACATGTTCCCATATCAATCATACATATTTGTAAAATGAGCGATGTAGTCGCAATATGTGTCGTTTTATTATTGAAACGAAAAAAAGAAAGTTAATGGTTTCCATTTAACCTTGCGAGCAAATGCGTGGGATAACCATTCCGTAGCTTGCAAGTTCGATTGTCGATCCCAGTCTAGCATGTTTTCGGTGGAAAACATTCTCGAAACCCTGGAATAAATGTATCTTGTGTGGCAAGCACAATGCATATATTAATAAGTTGAAAAACATGCCAAGCTGTAGTTGAAATGTAGAACCATTTAGAGGGAAACAAAAAAGTTTGAGCTCCAACTAATTGTTTTTGATGGTGATTGATATGGGTACATGAGATTAATTCAAGGAGCAGTAAACCTATAAACGGTGAGAAAAATGAAACCGGAGAGAGATCGTATAGAAATATTTTTATAAATATGTTCCAGTATTCTGTATGTTCTATAATTATTAGCGGTTAAGATAAATGTGTAATTGTTGAGTAAAAATTTGACAAAACTCATGCAGCGACATATAGCGATTTAGTATTTCTATTGTGTGTATTTGTTGAAAAATATTGACAGCTAATACAAAAACTGATACCTTGAAACATCGAATGATATCAAAATGTATCAATATCTACAACTATCTCAATTTCCAATGACGTGTGTGTTACAGATCTTGCTAACTGTTCCATAAGCACTTCACTGCTCAAAGCCACAGAGAAGATTTCTTTTGATTGACTGTAGCTACGAATCGACTAATTGAAAGGCTAAGGAATTTATTGGCGTGTTGTAAGATGAATACAGCAGAAAAGACTTGGTAGAAGTTTGTGGTAGAAGTAAAATCAAGTAAACAGAAAGAACACCTCTTTCGATACGAAAATTATTTCAAGATTTTTTTGTGGAATGTAATTACTTGTCATAGTCTGCACTACTCCAGCCAACTCCACCACCCCACTGCACCACCGACAGACACGCACCCCGACCCAAACAGCAGGACCGCCTCCAGCGTCTCGCACTCGACTCGACTTTGTACTTGAAGTCGAATCAAGCACGAGACACCGAAGACGGCTCCACTGCCGAGGCCGAAACACGCATCCGCCAAACGCACAATAAAGTAGCGGAACCAAATGCAACAGCACAAGCTCGTCCTATGACCTCTTTCGATCCCACCACCCTGTACCTGCCCTACCCACTACCCTTTAGAGCCTACACAGGAAAAACAACATGAAACACGCTCACCAAATTAATCTTTCGCCTTGCAATTCGAAGCCTACACTTTAAATATGCTTGTTCACCATTTGTATTTAAAAACTACACACACGCTTCAGGTTTCATACATTTCGCGATCGTAATTAATATCCACGAAATCCACTAAACACAATAGAAAAACATCACCATCAATAGAACACAGAATCGGATGGGTTACGTAGCCCGATTCACCACCCGCCGAATCTTGCAAAATTCCGAAAACGAGACAAACCGACGCGAAGACAAAATTACGTGCGTCCACACCAATTTCAAACACCTGACAATAGAGGTAATAAACTATAGAGGACGATTGACGCTGCGGTTCCCTTTGTTATCGTCTCCAAACATGTTGGCTACCTATCTATCAAAACGTACTCATTTTCCTTCGCTGACATCTAGGCTGTGAAGCATTCCACCGATTCGTTTAACTTTTTGTTGAAATTTGACACTTCGATGGTTATTTTCCGCTCATGGTTGTTCGGAAGCCGACCCATTTGAGTTTTGACAGATTGATAGTTATTCGGAACGAAAATGATTTGGCGCCAATTTTCTCGCGAACAAAGTTTAACTTTTTGTTAAGAAAATCTTCCAGTACCGGTATTTTCCCGGTACTCCCGGTACTGAGGGCTTCAGTACCGTAGTACCGGGACTTGCCAAAAAGGGTCGGTACTAAAAACCCTAAATTAAACATAACTAGATGTTGGACTTCCTAAAAAGTTCCTCTTTAAGCTCACTTTGGATCACCGGACCGCCATGCAGCAGACCAAAGCATCGCACACAACTAAATCTACCAGCGGCAATTCGTTTTGATATGCTAATATGTCGTCCGAGTCATGTCCAGCCGCCACGCCGCCGTTGTTGATCGTCTCACACAAGTTTGCGATCGAAGCCAGCGTAAAAAGTTCAATTCTATGCATCGACGACCTGTAACTGGTAACTGCGATACCGCCTCCTGATGACCCGGCGACTGCAAACCTGGCGACCCCTGCACGTTGCCTCTTGAGGGCGGTGTAACCACATTATCAGAAGGGGGAACCAGAGCAACAAGCCGGGCAAAATATTTCATCGTGCATGCAACATTTATGTATACATAATTGAATTAATTATTGCCGCAAAGGTGAGAGACTTGGGTGGTGACGGGGACGAAAGCGGGAAAAAGTTAATTAAAAAATTACAACCCACTTTCAGGACATGGTCGGTCAAGTGTCGAGACACATACGACGATATCACCATATTGCGTCCAAATACTCTAAATAATGTAAATATTAAAATAACATTATAAGTACGAGGAAACGTTTTTTGTACTATCAAGATTTCTGATAAACTCTTGGTTCTTTTTTAGAAAACATATTTTGAGGTCCATAGTCGGGTGTTGCTAACGATGGAAGTATAGAAGCAGAAGTGGGATTAGAGTGTGCGTGTTATCCTCTATCCCTCACCCAGCCGGGGGTGTTGCACAAGTAGTACTACGAATAATTTGATCAAATCTAATGTTACCTAGTACCAACAAAAAAGATCCCTTTAGATCCCTTTGAATGATCATGAATTGTAATGGTAATATTCGTTCATAAATGCCTTACAACAGATTATATTAGTGAGGGGTGCATTATGTACTGTTCTCCCCTACGTTATTGTTTTCGCTACAAAAGACAACTTTTTTTTTAAATTTGTGCCAATACCACAGATAACAAATATTTAGGCTGGCATCCAATTCGTGTGTAAAGAGCCGCATCCACGTTCCGAATCGTGGGTAGGACAAATTGGAATTTTTTTCCGTAGGCTTCTAAGAATCCATTTAAACGAACTTTATTTATCATAACCTTCAACATTTTAACAACTATTCTTTTATCTCTGGAAAACTTTTATACCAAAGATATTTTTGATCTGGGTTCGATGATTTAGAAGTTTGAATTCCAAAATGTGTAGTATGGTGAACTTCTAGTGCAAAGGTTTCTTACAACTCTGTCTAATAGCTTGTTGTTTGCACTAGTTGAGCATGAGCATGAGCATGAGCATGATTGACCGCCCACGGTTGCTACTCCGTTATTGCCCGGTCAGCTGTAATTACACAGAGAACCAACAGATGAAGTTTGGGACTAACATCATCTTCAATGTGTAAGAACTGGTGACCCAAAATTAAGCAATACCAGCGCCGGCCGTGTCCGAATGCAGGTCAATTAAGGAAGGGGTAGGAGAATGTTGACATGATACTCGCTTTGATAGAAGCCGACGAGTCATCTGCACTTCCACGAGAAATCACTGGGATGTTGGATATATGGGGTAGGAAGTGTGGCAGGGTTCGTTTTGGTAAACGGTTTGCCGTGTATAGCGTGTAGTTTAATCGATGAAAACAAAACTAATAATTTAATATGAAAAGCCGCACAAAGCAGAACAAAATTGCGGTAACCGGCCGATCGTTCTGCTCACCGCACAAAGCAGAACAAAATTGTGATGACCGGCCGATCGTTCTGCTTACTGAAGAGAACACGCGATCTAAACTTTTACTTTCTAATTATTTACTCACCCGCACGCAGCAGAATAAAATTTCGGTGACCGGCTGATCGTTTTGCTCACCGCACAAAGCAGAACAAAATTTCGAATATCAGCCGATCATTCTGCTTACTGACGAAATATGTCTCCGATCGTTCTACGTCCAATACAAAACACGAACAAACATGTACTGATGTTTTTCTGTGGACAACATTTTCCGGTTCTTGTGATTGATCTTATAAGTTTATTGCTAACCGGGCAGTAGAAATTGATGTTTACTTTTACTTCACGTTTTTATCAGACAAGTTGGTGTGTCACACGATCCATTCTGCACTCAATCCCTAGGAAGATTTTTTTTTATATATTTTGTGTTGAATGGTTTACCGAACACTGTTTTGTACTCACAAGAATGCGTTACTAGCTAATCAATTTTTCATGCGCGCGAATAATGTTGTACGAAATCACTTCAATTTCTTAATTGTTCATCCTTTGCGAGAATAAATAATCATTTGCTCAAAGCGAGCAATTGTTCACTTACATTTCAGCTAAATCGCCTACAATGCACAACGCTTCTTCAACGCAAGTATATTTAATTACTTATGGTGAACAAACATACATACAAACAATAGTTAGAAAGTTAGAAAGTAGAAATTGGATTGGTAAAAAATTGAAGAGACGAAAAAAAAATTCTGCCTGTTCTGTAGATACGATGTTTGGATACCGGATTACTTTTGTTCGCCTGATATTTTAGCCTTAAACTGCTGTATTGTTTTGAGTCGATAATAATACGCGTGATTAATGGCAGTTAATTAATCCTTGGAAAGGCATGGTATCGAAAACCAGAACCAAACACTTATATTACAGCGCGATCGTTCTATCCATACTAAACATGATCAAATGCAGCTGAAGATTTACTTGTATGTGCTAATACTCTTTTGGCGAGGAACAAAATTTGATTATTAGTTTTCAGTAACGTTCTCTGAGGGGCCCTCCTTAGCCTAGCGGTAAGACGCGCGGCTACAAAGCAAGACCATGCTGAAGGTGGCTGGGTTCGATACCCGGTGTCGGTCTAGTCAATTTTTGGATTGTTAATTGTCTCGATTTCCCTGGACACAAAAGTATCATCGTGTTAGTCTAATGATATACGAGTGCAAAAATGATACTGCTGCGGGGCGGTAATGTCCCATTGGCGAATGTCTTGCCAATATGAAGAAGAAGATGACCGTTCTCTGAAAGGATATTCTGCTTCTAAACTCGGAAACCTACTTCAAGAACTAAATTAATGATTTCGTGTGTGTTACTTCTACGTGAAGTTAAACGATTTACAATGATATGGAAATGCTAATATCATCTTTCCAAACTTGGACGTACATGTTCATGATAGCATTAGAGGCGAAAGTATAGAATTGATAGTTCCGTTAGGATACGGCAGGCATGAAGAATGTTTTTATAGAAGTCGATTTGAAAGCGAGCGGAGGGCGACGAGACGGACGCAATGAGAAAACAGAACTGTGCAATAAAAATCCCATTCGACTAAATGCTGATGTCATATTAGAAATTTGGAGACAGTACTCGTCGATAGCAAATCCTTCCGCACGCGATGGCATATGAGCAAGTCAAACCACCTTCCTTTTGCCAGTGGAGATATATCAGCTTCCACACTGATATTCTTCCCTCCCCCTTCATACGGGAGCTTGGCAGAAGGAAGGTCGTGCGATATATGCCATCACAAATATTGCCCTCCGCTCGCTTTCAAATCGACTTCTATAAAAACATTCTTCATGCCTGCCGTATCCTAACGGAACTATCAATTCTATACTTTCGCCTCTAATGCTATCATGAACATGTACGTCCAAGTTTGGAAAGATGATATTAGCATTTCCATATCATTACTTCAAGAAAAAAAATCACTTTAACTTTTCTGGGAAGAACTCAAATCTGGCCGCTTAAAGCATATCAAAATCTGCCGATTCTTACGAGTAATCTGCATGTTGAATAAAAAGGTCCTAGGAATATTATCAAATTCTATTTGCCCGAAATCAAATGAAACCCCAGAAAACGTTGAATGTTCAACAGATATTAAAATTAATGTTCCTGCTAATCTTCCGCGATACAGTTACTAAATAAATTTTCTACTAAGATAATGGATAGATAGAAGGATAGATTCAAAGTAGAATCCAAACAAATTCCGTAATCGATATATATTGCTGTATATCGATTGCTACAACGAGCAGCCCGAAGCAACCCGAAGTCCCTCCCACTCCGCTCGTCTTCTTTTGTCAACAAATAAAACCGAGCTGGACGGAAACAACCCCGAACCACTTGAAGCCGCTCATCAGAACCTATATAATAATAAAAGATACTTCCTTGGATAAATCTTGATCTTAAAGTTGCTCCAATCCGCTTCCTATAATTCAAGGAACATAATTCTTCCAGCACTACATTTTTTTAAATACACAACACAATTTACACATATTTAATGAATTTTCGACATGTCATATTCAAGGTAATCACTGCATCACTCTGGGTGTACCAGACTTATGAAAAAACTAGCTAGCCAAAAAAAGAAAAACCGCTGAGAAAAAATTGAAAATTCGAGGGGACGAAAAATTATGACGTCCACCTCCTTGCACTGGCTACTACGACTCCAGCTCGTTGTTTGCACTAGTTGCAGCAACTAAAACTAAATAATTGATATTTTGTTATTATCTATAATAAGTTACTGTAACTAACGCTTTTTCTTCGTTGTTAGTGAAATTCAAAGAATGATTTGTTAGGCAGAGTTGTAACCTTCACACTAAAAGTCCAGCGTACAACACATTTTGGAATGTGAAATGAGTTATTGACAACGAGACGAGCCAGCCCAGGACTGAAAGTCTCGCTAATAAAGACAAAAAAGGAACTGTGTTGCTTTAAACATCCTGAGCGTTATCGGGATTATAAAGTGCCTTAAGTCCTGGAGAACAATCAGTACTCTGTTCCTCTAGAATTCCAGAAACGTCTATGATTATTCTAAATACTCCGATTAACTTTGAAATCACCATTTGATAACACATAGATTCTTGCAGTCAATGACTTCATATGTTCTTACCATACTCATGGGTAGGACAATGCTTTAACTGTCCCACCCAGGCAAATTCATGGGTAGGACATGTACTGAAAATGAGCTTTTCCCCTATGTACTTGTACTAACAAAGTCATTTGACCTCAACTCTTGGTGTTACAATGTATTGCCCAGTTAATCATCGCCAGAGACCTGAACGCAAAGCACCAGTCGTGGGGAAACACCGTCTCCAACCGAAACGGAGTCGTCTGGTCCAACGACGAATTAGAGGGCCACTACACCAACCTGAGCCCTGAAAGCCCTATCCGGTTGACACGATCCGGGGCCATGTTACGCTCGACATCTACATCACGAACATGCACGACCACATCGCCCAGCCGGTCGTCTTCCAAGCAGGGAATCAATATTCGAGCAACGCCTAATGGAACGTACACACGGTCAAGCAGTTTGACCAACATTGACTCCACCTCTCGTTTATTCAAACATCCATCAAGTTTTATCGACAGCGACACGAACAATCAATTTATTCGACCAACAATATCACACACGAACGATCGAAGCGCCAACTTGAGCACCAACCATCAACAAATATATGGGGGTTTGTGCAACTTCACTACAAATGCTCAAACATGTTCGGCGAACCTTGACTCCACCCCCGACAACTCAAACCAAAATCAAACCGTTTTAATTTTTTCCAACCGAGCCGCCAACTGTCAAATTGTTGTTCGAACAACTTCACACACGTTCAAACAAAGCAGCAACCGAAGCGTTTTCTTGGGGGTGGAGTCAATGTTCGTCGAACTGCTTGACTGGTGTGTACGTTGCATAACAATATACCCTTTGTCATCAACAGAGTTTGTTACTGACAAACGCACCTCGCAACAAGCCTTTGTCAGAACCCAAACACAATATGACAAGAATCATTTGGCTTGCATGCTCTGATATTTCCGAAAATAGGATACTAATTTTGTAATCATAGTTATATTCTCGAATATTTACATAAAAGCAGAATCTATGGTAGCTTAAAACCGAGATTTGCTGTAAAGATGATGCACAATAACGGGATGAAAAGTTAGCAACAAAATTGTCTTCTTTTTTGTTGCTGACAAAAAATTTCGGATCTTTGTCATTATTATCTCCGACAAAAACAAAGCTTTGTCGTTGGTTCTCTTTTGTCGCTTGTTTCGTATGCGCATCCAAGAAAAATTGATTCCCTGCTTCCAAGAGCTTGGCTCGGACCACTATCCGGTGGTGGCGGAAGTTGGAACTTCAGTCGACACGAGCTAACAAGGCGAAACTATCATCGAGTGAACTGGCAGCAGCGGTTCCAGCAGTGCGTCGACAACACCGTCGATTACGAGGTGCGTCCGGAGACGCCGGAAAGTATCGACCGCCAGCTGTGCGCTATCGAGGAGGCGATCTCGGTGGCCCGTGAGCAACATGTACCGACGGCTCGGCAGGTAAGCAACTCCTTAAACATCGATACACTCACCAAAGATTCGATTCTATTGCGGAATGTCACTCGCAGGCAATGTCAGCGTACTGGACTGCCTGAGTTCAGGGCACGCTGCAATCGAATCACAAAAATTATCCAGGCCAGAATGGTGGACCTCAAAAATAACGACTTCTCAAATAAGATCCGCACTCTCCCAGATTATGGTATGCTAGACAATAATTGCTCTAAGGATCGCTTGATAACTCCTGCAGAGAAGGTCGCTGAAATAGGTCGTCACTTCGTCAGCTCCTCGGAGGAGTTGGAGATCTCAGCTGGCGAATTGACGGCCTACATCAAATCATCGAAAAACATGAAGGCCCCAGGCTTCGACAGCATCCTGAATCTTGAGCTCAAACACATGAGTGCTCCGTTCTTTGAGCACCTTTTGCTGATATTTAATCAGTGTCTCCGACTCATCTACTTCCCATCATCCTGGAAGTCAGCGAAAGTCATCCCCATTCGGAAACCTGGGAAGGATCCTTCCTTCCCCAAAAGTTATCGACTCATCAGCTTTCTCTCAGGGTTATCCAAGCTATTCGAAAAAGCTATTTATCACCGGTTACTTGAGTCTGCCGAAAATCTCAACATCTTGCTCGAGGAACAGTTTGGTTTCCGACGCGGTCGGTCAACCGTACACCAACTGACTCGAGTTACCAACGTCCTCAGACGGAACAAGTTTGACTCAAAAACAACCGCCATGGCCTTACTCGATGTCGAGAAGGCATTTGACAATGTATGGCATGATGGCCTGGTGTACAAACTACAAAGCTACAATCTTCCCAGCTACCTGGTGAAAATCATCAACAATTACCTGTCGGCAAGGATATTCCGGGTCTCAATCAGCGGAGCGAGTTCCAATGCGCACAATATTGTTGCAGGCGTCCCGCAGGGCAGTATCCTCGGGCCCCTGCTTTTCAATATGTTCACCTCCGACATGCCAGAACCTCCAGAAGGCGGCATTCTGTCTCTGTTCGCAGATGACACCTCCATCGTTTACAACGGTAGAGTGGTCAGAGCGCTAGTGGCAAAACTCCAACGAGGCCTGGATGCCCTGACAGAGTACCTCACCGGCTGGAAGATATGTATCAATGCGGCGAAGACGCAGGTTATCATTCTCCCCCACTCTAAATCCCCTAAACATGTTCCGCCTCAATGGCACGACTGTGGAATGGGCCAATGAGGCCGACTACCTTGGCTTGACCCTCGACAGCAAGCTTATTTTCAGGCAACAGGTTGACAAGACGGTGACAAAGTGTAACGTTTTCTTGAAACTACTGTACCCTTTGATCAACCGTCGGCTGTCAT
This sequence comes from Armigeres subalbatus, assembly GCF_024139115.2. NCBI lineage: Eukaryota > Metazoa > Arthropoda > Insecta > Diptera > Culicidae > Armigeres > Armigeres subalbatus. The sequence goes on from NC_085141.1 coordinate 134,357,672, forward strand.
TGTCCCTGAAAAATAAGCTTGCTGTCTACAAGCAAATCATCCTCCCTGTGGTCGAATATGGCATACCGTTCTGGGAGAGCTGCGCTAAAACCCACCACCTCAAACTTCAAGGGGTCCAAAACAAATTCCTGAGGTTGATCCTCAACACCCCTCTCAGGACAAGAACATCCGAGGTCCACCGTCTGGCCGGGATAAAAACCTTACATTAACGCTTTGGTGAGTGTAAAGAAAAGTTTAGGGTCCGTTGCTTGCATTCGGCTTTAATTAGGCTTGCATTCGGCTCCAATTACGGCGCTAGTTCCAATCTAGGTTATCAAATTTTAATATAAATGTTAGTGTACATAGTAGTTAGGTTATCAATTTTTAAAATACGCTAACGCCTTCTAAAGGCTGTCATGATATATTGAAATTATAATTTTAAAAAAATATCAATTAACATTAAAAACATTTAAAAATCGAAGTTGGAGTGCCAAGTCGGCCGAACACTTTGTATGTAAATTATTACTTGTAGAACAAAAATGTTTAAATAAAGAAGAATTTTTCTACTACTGATTGTGGAATTTGAACGTTTGTAAAATTTGTACCCCTTGAATCAGGAATCCGATTAACGTTTCCCATCATCAGTTTCGCTCGGGAATTCAAAACGTTTTTGCGTGAAGGATATTCCATAAATTTGATTTGTGATTGCCCCCACCGTTTGCACATTTGAACTTATTTGAATCTTCTCTCACAGGACAGGCGCCCATGGCGTCAGAAGAGCCAACACATATCATACATTTAGCATCCATGTGGCAATGTTTGGTTCCATGGCCCCGGCACTTACGGCACTGGGTGGAGGTTTAGAAATTTTCCTCAGGTCTGCGAAAATGCTCCCATGTAACTTGGGCATGATACAGGCCTTTTCCAATGTTTTCATATTATTTAGTGCACTTGTGTTAAAGTGTACTAAACAAAATTCTTGAGAAATATTAGAGCGATATTTCTTTCGCGTCTAAATTACTTGGACTGGTACAAATCCAAGTAATTGTTCGATCTCAATTTTGATCTCATCCAATGATTTATCATCACTGGGGACATCATTTCAAGACGACTTTGCGCTGGCGTTGACGCTTCCCAGTTAAATACCGAAGAAGATATTTGCGATCTTCAAAGGTTTCCGGCAAAACGTGGCAGTCACACTTATTGGTAATCTAAAATAAAACCTTGATCTCCGGAAGATACTCAAAATTTAATTTGGGAAGCCAAAAAACTTGGGAACAGATACCACAATTGGCGAAGTCCTTTGGCTATTACCTAGGCTAGAGGTAAAGCCTGTGTTGCGCACACCCTAAGCGTAGCGCAGCACCTACACCCAAACACCGTTGATGGGTGCACCTCCAACGGCAATTTATATCTAGTACGAGGGCCTGTCGACGAGATGCTGCTTGGTAGTATGAGGTGGAGAACAAATGTCAAGAGCAAACGGTGTGATGATGACGAGCAGAAAAGCATGATTAAGTGATTCGATAAAGTTTGTTCCTAAAATAGTTCCTAAAATTTGTTATTTGCTATTCTAAATTGTAAATCAACTTCAAATAACTATCTTAAACGGTAAGATGTTACGACACACAACATTAACCCTTATGTGAGTGACGATTTTTCCCACCGTAAACGGGTGACGGGGTACCCGGGTACCCAACCGCCTTTTAATGAGCATTTATGTGTCTGTGGGTGTTTGTATGTGTGTATGTTGGTGTGTATCGCTGTGTCTATGTATGCGCTTGTGTGTGAGTGTGGTTCCAGAGAACTGTGTGAATTCAGAGGCTACCGGGTGGTCCCCTAGAAGATCCGGAACATCCGTAAAAATGGTCAATTCGTAAATTCCAACGTAAAGCGACGGGATTTTTAGAACCATTTTCTGACGAACACTGAGCATGAAATTGATGCTTTGACCTACATACGGACCATTGTATCCACTGGGTGGTCCCCAGGAAGATCCGGAACATCCGTAAAAATGGTCAATTCGTAAATTCCATAGTAGAGCAACGGGATTTTTCAGAATTATTTTTTGCCCAACCTTGAGTATGGAATTGATGATTCGACCTGCATACGGACCATTGTGTCCACTGGGTGGTCCCCTGGAAGATCCGGAACATCCGTAAAAATGGTCAATTCGTAAATTCCATCGTACAGCGACGAGATTTTTTTAGAACCATTTTTTGTTGAACCCTGAGTAGGGAATTGATGCTTTGACCCACTTCCGGCCTTTGTGTCCACTGGGTGGTCCCCTGGAAAATCAGGAACATCCGTAAAAATGGTCAATTCGTAGATTCCATAGTACAGCGACGGGATTTGTTTTAGAATTATTTTTTGCTGAACCCTGAGTATGGAATTGATGCTTCGACCTATATACGGACCATTGTGTCCACTGGGTGGTCCCCTGGAAGATCCGGAACATCCGTAAAAATGGTCAATACGTAAAATCCATCGTACAGCGACGGGATTTTTTTTAGAATTATTTTTTGCCCAACCCTGAGTATGGAATTGATGCTTCGACCTGCATACGGACCATTGTGTCCACTGGGTGGTCTCCTGGAAGATCCGGAACATCTGTAAAAATGGTTAATTCGTAAATTCCATCGTAAAACGACGGGATTTTTTAGAACCATTTTCTGACGAACCCTGTGCATGGAATTGATGCTTTGACCCACATACGGACCATTGTGTCCACAAGGTGGTCCCCAGGAAGATCCGGAACGTCCGTAAAAATGGTCAATTCGTAAATTCCATCGTAGAGCGATGGGATTTTTTGAGAATTATTTTATGCCCAACCCTGAGTATGGAATCGATGCTTTGACCTACATACGGACCATTGTGTCCACTGGGTGGTCCCCTGGAAGATCCGGAACTTCCGTAAAAATAATCAATTCGTAAATTCCATCGTACAGCGACAGGATTTTTTGTAAAATTATTTTTTGCTGCACCCTGAGTATAGAATTGATGCTTTGACCTACATACGGACCATTGTGTCCACTGAGTGGTCTCCTGGAAGATCCGGAACATCCGTAAAAATGGTCAATTCGTAAAATCCATCGTACAGCGACAGGATTTTTTTTGAATTATTTTTTGCTGAACCCTGAGTATGGAATTGATGCTTCGACCTGGATGCGGACCATTGTGCCCACTGAGTGGTCCCCTGAAAGATCCGGAACATCCGTAAAAATGGTCAATTCGTTAATTCCATCGTACAGCGACGGGATTTTTTAGAATTATTTTTTGCCGAACCCTGAGTATGGAATCGATGCTTTGACCTACATACGGACCATTGTGTCCACTGGGTGGTCTCGTGGAAGATCCGGAACATCTGTAAAAATGGTCAACTCGTTATTTCCATCGTAGAGCGATGGGATTTTTTTAAATTATTTTTTGCCCAACCCTGAGTATGGAATTGATGCTTCGACCTGCATACGGATCATTGTGTCCACTGGGTGGTCCCTGGAAGATCCGGAACATCCGTAAAAATGGTCAATTCGTCAATTCCATCGTACTGCGACGGGATTTTTTTAGAATTATTTTTTGCCCAAACCTGAGTATGGAATTGATGCTTCGACCCACATACGGACCATTGTGTCTACTGAGTGGTCCCCTGGAAGATCCGAAGCACCCTTAAAAATGGTCAATTCGAATACCCCAGCGTTGGTCACCTGGAAGATCCGGAACATCCGTGAAAATGGTAAATTAGAATATTCCGTCGTTAGGTGAAGGGATTTTTTTAGAATCGTTTTCTGCCGAACCCAGAGCATGGAATCGATGCTTTGACCCTCATACGGACCATTGTGTTCACTGAGTGGTCCCGTGGGAGATCCGGAACAAACGTAAAAATGGTCAATTTGAATATTCCATCGTTAGGCGACGGGTTTTTTTAGAACCATTTTCTGCCAAACCCTGAGCATGGAATCGATGCTTTGACCCACATACGGACCATTGTGTCCACTGGGTGGTCCCCTGAGACCCGGAACATCCGTTAAAATGGTTAATTCAAATTTTCCGTAATCATAATCGACGGGATTTTTAAGAATCATTTTCTGACGAACCCTAAGCATGGAAACGATGCTATGACCTACATACGGACCATTGTGTCCACTGGGTGGTCCATTGGATGATCCGGAACATTCGTAAAAATGATCATTTCTAATATTCCATTTCTGAAGAACCTGAAGTATGGAACTGATGCTTTGACCCACATGGTTTTGCAAAAATTTGTTCGATAAAAATAACGTCGCTTCAGTTTGCGAATTGACCATTTTTACGGGAATTCCGGTTTATTGAGGGGACCTCCCAAAGGGCACAACGGTCCGTTTTTGGGTCAAAGAATTAATTTCATGCTCAGGGTTTGGCAACAAATGGTTTAAAATAAAAACCTGACGCATCACGATGAAATTTACTAATTGACCATTTTTACGGATGTTCCGGATCTTCCAGGAGACCACCCAGTGGACACAAAGGCCGGAAGTGGGTCAAAGCATCAATTCTCTACTCAGGGTTCAGCAAAAAAAGGTTCTAAAAAAATCCCGTCGCTATACGATGGAATTTACGAATTGACCATTTTTACGGATGTTCCGGATCTTCCAGGGGACCACCCAGTGGACACAATGGTCCGTAAGCAGGTCGCAGCATCAATTCCATACTTAAGGTTGGGAAAAAAATAATTCTAAAAAAATCCCGTCGCTCTACGATAGAATTTACGAATTGACCATTTTTACGAATGTTCCGGATATTACAGGGGACCACAAAGTGGACACAATGGTACATACTCAGGGTTCTGCAAAAAAAATAATTCTAAGAAAGTCCCGTCGCTGTACGATGGAATTTATGAATTGACCATTTTTACGGATGTTCCGGATCTTCCAGGGGACCACCCAGTGGACACAAAGGCCGGAAGTGGGTCAAAGCATCAATTCCATACTCAGGGTTCAGCAAAAAATAATTCTAAAAAAGTCCCGTCGCTCTACGATGGAATTTACGAATTGACCAGTTTTACGGATGTCCCGGATCTTTCAGGGGACCACCCAGTCGACACAATGGTCCTTATTGAGGTCTAAGCATCAATTCCATGCTGAGGGTTGAGCAAAAAATAATTATAAAAAATCCGTCGCTGTACGATGGAATTTACGGATTGACCATTTTTACGAATATTCCGGATCTTCCAGGGGACCACTCAGTGGACACAATGGTCCGTAAGTAGGTCGAAGCATCAATTCCATGCTCAGGGTTCAGCAGAAAAAAAAATTCTAAAAAAGTCCTGTCGCTGTACGATGGAATTTACGAATTGACCATTTTTACGGATTTTCCGGATCCTCCAGGGGACCACTCAGTGGACACAATGGTCCGTATGTAGATCGAAGCATCAATTCCATACTCATGGTTGGGCAAAAAATAATTCTAAAAAAATCCCGTCGCAGTACGATGGAATTTACGAATTGACTATTTTTACGGATGTTCCGGATATTCCAGGTTGCCACCCAGTGGACACAAAGGCCAGAAGTGGGTCAAAGCATCAATTCCCTACTCAGGGTTCGGCAGAAAATGGTTCTAAAAAAATCCCGTCGCTGTACGATGGAATTTACGAATTGACCATTTCTACGGATGTTCCGGATATTCCAGGTGGCCACCCGGTGGCCTCTAATACCCACACACCTCCAAAAATATGTACATGCACTTGAGCAGCCTTTGTCCCAGTGACATACGTAAAGATTCATATAATCAAACACTCATATAAATATACAGGCCCTCTGTTATATGATTGGGTACCCGGGTACCCCGTCACCCGTTTAAGGGGTATAAATAGTTTTCGACCCTCAATAAGCGCTGTAATCGCAACCTGGACCTCAAACTGTGCCCATTGCTTCGTCTCAACATTCTACGAGATGTCAGAAAGTTTCATAGTATTTGAACTTATCTACAACAAGTTATTTAACTTTCAATATCAGAATGGGTACCCGGGTACCCCGTCACTCACATAAGGGTTAAAACTTAGGTAACTAAAATAAATACTTTATACAGTGACACCAAGTGACCCAGAAAGCTGATCCTGCATGCAAAGGACTCAGTCCGTTAATTCACGTAAAATTAGAGGTAATTAAGCCTAATAAGTTAAAAGAATCTAAAATAACGTTTGCTTAAAATTAAAGATTTGGTAGTCACGATTGCCATCGTTAGAAGACGAAACGAAACATAGACAGTTCAGTAAAACCTACAAACGTAAGTCGTGTTAATTTGTAACCTAAAAATGTAAAACAATCAAATTAATGTTATTGCAGGAAAAATTTAATCACGGTGCAAATAAAACTAGATTTAAATTTTTGGAAAGTGTTTCCATTGTTGCAATCGCAACAATCTTAAATTTTTCGTTTCTGGATCTACCTACGATGGCCAATAGAAGGAACCCAAGGCGGAATCGGGCGCTGGAAGAAAGCCTACATCAGTCGTGCCTGCTGTGTAATCTTCCAGAATGCAACGAGATGGTGTGCTGTGACCGATGTAATCAGTGGTTTCACTTCGACTGTGTCGGAGTTAATGAAGACGTGGCTAATGTGTCCTGGAGCTGCCCGGATTGCTTGCCAGCGCCAGCTACAAATCCGGCTCCACAACTGCCACTATCATCAATACCACCGACAGCAAATAATGGTGAGCCAATTAGACGATCGTCCATGCCCCCGCCAAGAGCCTCAATAGTGCCAACCCCTCGTCCACGACCATCATTACACGACGCTCCCCCACCCACACCTCTTCCGCGTATTTCACGTGCACATGGTTCGTGTCCACCCGTTGTAGAACGCACGCTTGCAGAAGTGGAAGTTATTAACAGACTGCCAGCGGACCGTCGTATCCAGTTCCTGGAGCAGCAGGAAGCCATCGAGCAGCGATACTTGCTGCGTAGGTTTCAGCTGTTATTGGAGTCGCCAATCAACGATAATCCCGTGAATGAACAAGAAAGCAGGACCGCTAGGACAAACCAGGCCACCGTGGTGCCACCAGTGTATCATTCATCTCCAGTGTGTCACAATCAGTTGCCTCCACGTTCCACTCTTGAGAACAGGAACATATCACCGTTTGTTCCAATCTCGCGGCCAATTTCGAATTTCCCTCCTGTGGATCATAATCGACCGAACGTTTCGATGTTTCCTCCGCCGCTTGGCAATCTGCAATCGAACTCTCCATCTTTCCGCCCACCACCAGACATACATCGTCCTGTAGCTTCTTCATTCGTTCCACGTCAGCGCGGTTATTATTCGCATGCTTCTGCATTCTCCCATCCTCATGGCGATCAGCATCAGCAAGTAGACAGCAAATCTCGCCGAGGTAGGAAGGATGATGGATTCTTGAACGCGCACACTGAAGTAATTCCAAAAGCGAGGCAGTTGGAAACAAACAACGGTTGTCTCGTCTGCCAGGGACGCTGCCTAGCTGTGGAGAAGTGCAAGCGGTTTATTTCGTTCGGTATCTCCGCTCGCTGGGACACACTTCGTGAGCACAAACTGTGCCGCAGTTGTCTGAACAATCATCGTGGTCCGTGCAAGTCTGCGAAGCCATGTGGGAGAAACGGATGTCAATACAAACATCATTGGCTATTGCACAACGATGGGAAGGACAAACCGGTTCAAGCAACAGCGTTCCCCGAAAAGCCGTCGTCGAAAGGTCATCGGATGTCGAGTCGTGCAATACGCATCGAGGAGGAGGAAAGGCCGTTCTATTCCAGTATGTTCCAGTAGTTCTCTATAACAACGGTATCGAGCTCCGCACTCACGCATTTCTAGACAGTGGATCATCATTAACACTGATGGAGAACAGTTTGGCGGAGGAGTTAAACCTGAATGGTGAGAAGCTTCCTTCTCAATCTCTACCGGCTGATAATCTGTGTGCAAAGTATGTGCACCTGAAATCACTGCCACTGGAATCTTACAGCAACGTTCAACCAAGGATAATGATCGGTGTTAGCAACGCAAGGGTGATGCACGCTTTGGACAGCCGTGAAGGGAACCCAGACGAACCGGTGGCGATTAAGACTCGTCTTGGTTGGACTGTCTATGGCACTTGTCCATCGGCGAGTGTATCAGCTGACAGTACCGCTCCTCTTAGCTTCCATATCTGCTCACATTCCCATGGACCAGATGAAACCCTACACGAAACGGTTAAGAACTATTTCGCACTCGACAGTTTGGGGATCAGAGCTCCGCAGAACCATCTACTTTCCAAGGAAGACGACAGAGCACTATCAATACTGCGCGATATCACCACTTTCCAGAATGGGCGCTATCAAGTTGGTCTACTATGGAAGTTTGACGATGTGCGTCTGCCAAACAATCGATCCATGGCGTTGAGACGTCACTACTGTTTGACGAAGCGGATGGAACGAGAACCACAGTTAGCCGCAACATTGAGAGCGAAAATGGCGGACTACGTCAGCAAGGGTTATATCCGTAAGCTGACATCAGAGGAGTGTCGAGTAACTGGAAGTCGATTTTCCCGGTATTCAACCCCAACAAGCCGGGGATAGTTCGAATTGTCTTCGATACAGCTGCAACTTTCGGAAATGTCTCCCTCAACTCCGTACTGTTAAAAGGGCCTGATCAGCTAAACGCTCTGCCACCAGTCCTGTACAAGTTTAGAGAGCGACGAATTGGCCTAGGAGGTGATGTCGCAGATAAGTTCCATCAGGTGCGGATGTGACCTGAAGATGAACATAGTCAGCGGATCCTGTGGTGTGCCAGCGAAGATACAATGGAACCCAGCGACTACGTGATGCAAGTAGTCACGTTTGGTGCTACCTGCTCGCCTAGCACAGCGCTGCACGTCCTCAATAAGAATGCGTCCCGATTCGAGCTCAGATATCCCACTGCTGTCGATACTATCCGTCATCGTCATTATGTCGACGATATGTTGATTAGCGTTTACACAGTGGTAGAGGCAGTCAAGCTGCCAAACGACGTTTGCTACATTCATCGCAAGGGACACACGTACCTGTGGATGATGACTCGTCACCAGCATTGACCCCAAACCATTTTATTTTGGGATCTTCGAACGGGTCCAAGCCACTAGTCCCGTATACCGATTGTCCGCTGGCACTTCAACAGTCATGGAAGGGGTCAGACGCTTTGGCGAATTCGTTTTGGCGGCGATGGGTATCAGAGTATCTGCCCACAATAACTCGGCGAACCAAATGGTACTATCCTGTGAAGCCAATTGCGGTTGGCGACGTTGTCATTGTGGTGGATCCTCAGTTGGCTCGGAACTGTTGGCCGAAAGGTCGAGTGCTTTCAGTCAAGACTTCATCAGATGGACAAGTACGTTCGGCAGTCGTACAGACAGCTACAGGTATCTATGAAAGGCCAGCAGTGAAGCTTGCCGTGTTGGATGTAGGCACAAAACAAAGTGAGCTGGACCAGGGTCCAACTACTGGAGGGGACTGTTGCGCACACCCTAAGCGTAGCGCAGCACCTACACCCAAACAGCTTTGATAAGTGTGCCTCCAACGGCAATTTATATCTACTACGAGGGCCTGTCGACGAGATGCTGCTTGGTAGTATGAGGTGGAGAACAAATGTCAAGAGCAAACGGTGTGATGATGACGAGCAGAAAAGCATGATTAAGTGATTCGATAAAGTTTGTTCCTAAAATAGTTCCTAAAATTTGTTATTTGCTATTCTAAATTGTAAATCAACTTCAAATAACTATCTAAAACGGTAAGATGTTACGACACACAACATTAAAACTTAGGTAACTAAAATAAATACTTTATACAGTGACACCAAGTGACCCAGAAAGCTGATCCTGCATGCAAAGGACTCAGTCCGTTAATTCACGTAAAATTAGAGGTAATTAAGCCTAATAAGTTAAAAGAATCTAAAATAACGTTTGCTTAAAATTAAAGATTTGGTAGTCACGATTGCCATCGTTAGAAGACGAAACGAAACATAGACAGTTCAGTAAAACCTACAAACGTAAGTCGTGTTAATTTGTAACCTAAAAATGTAAAACAATCAAACTAATGTTATTGCAGGAAAAATTTAATCACGGTGCAAATAAAACTAGATTTAAATTTTTGGAAAGTGTTTCCATTGTTGCAATCGCAACAGCCTGTCCACGTTAAATTTCGGACACCCATCATCCAATGCGATTTTTTTAAATTTTCACAAATCACTGAGGAGATCAATTTACACGACAGTTGAATCTCTCCGCTTTTTGTTATTTTTTCAGCGGGTTTTCTTTCTTGTCCAAAGAGATAAAATGGCTACAAATCAGTTGGACATTGTCTCAGTGTCCGAAATTCAACGTGGACAGGCTTTAAATTCGATTTGTTCATTTTCTTCATGGATTAATTCTAACTGAATTCTTAGTTCGATATGAGCAGAGCTGTTTGCAATACGGAAGCGGGCTTGTAGTCATATGGCTACTGCTTTTGCCTCATACGCAGGAGGTCCCAGGTCCGTTACATTGTCCTACTTTGTATCTTTCTCTATATTTCTCATATTCTAGCAATCGCTAGCCGTTTCCATTTCTATTCCTATACTTTCAACTTGACTATTCTAGCAGTATCTGCTAGAATTGGAAATGAACTAAAAAGTTCGTTTCCTCTACATCCAACTAGAAATTCCATCAGTTGCCTTCTCCTATCTATCACATTGGCAGCTCGTTAACCAAGACGGACCTCTGCCTCTCGAACCTAACCCAAAAAATAAAAACCCAGATTAATCCACCTAGCGGTGATGGTGCCTTTCTCGTTCGTTCAAAAGGTTTGGAAAAATCTCAAATAATACCAATATGTGGATTGGTCTTATTTTTCATATTTTTTTATATGTATAAAAAAAATTCTCGCCAAACGCAATTTGTTGCAAACAAATCGGATGAGCATAAGAGCAAAAAATGGCATTTTATTTTGTAGTTTTAAAATTAGTATTTTCGTCATAACTTTTGACCCAATTGTACGACCCGGCCAAGTTTCTATAGGAAACAATGGGACAAGATTCTGCGTCGAATGCAATCTGTTGCGAGCGACCTGAGAAGCACACATATTGCACATCAATCACATTAACTTATATATGACCGGATTCAGTAACTATATGGTTACTGCAACCAGATTTGTTGAACTTGTGTTGCTTGGGGAGGAATAGATGAAGTCTAAGTGCTAAAAAAAAGAGCTAGACTTTTTTGAACTCTTTTGCGTTGCGTTGCGTTGCGTTGTAACGGAGTATTTCGTAGATTGCATACTAATAGCTGTCATGTATATTCTTTAAATTTCTTACTCCAACTGCTTATAGATTACTACTTGGGATTTAATAGCAATCCAATTGGAGGTCCAAAATGATAAAGCATGAAAGCTACCATTGCCGGCCACGCCCATCTTCTCCGTTACTAGGGAAAGGAAGGAAATGATGATATGACATCTACTTAACGAGAGGCCAGCGACTCACCGACGCCCTCATATATGTCAAGGAGTTGGATGGTTGGTAGGGTATATAGTTAAGGAGTATCATCATAAGCAAATGATATAATAAGTTTGTATGGACGTTGGGAGTGATCATGCTAAGAAATTTATGTCACTCCATTGTTGATTTCCTTGGGATGGGGCAAAGCTATTAAACTTGCCCTGGCTAATTAGCCTAGGTTTAAGCGCCATTGTTCGCTCTCTGAAACGAGAATAAAAATATGTTAAATGTCCCTTCCCCCAATTTGTTTCCAATTGAGATTTTTTTTTAATATAGAGAGAAGTTTTAATATATACCCTTAACAATAACGAGAATGAAACATGTAACCTGAAGGAATGATTTTTCTTAAAGTAGGAAAAACAAACTATTGATTCGCATTTATTCAACGAGAAATATTGTTTAAAGATCTATCAGGCGATTAAGTCTGTATGAGCAACACAACTAAAATTCAAGCTGATTCAACCTAGAGATGAATTGATTCACACATATTTTATTGAACAATTATCCAATGTGAAAATATGCAATAAATTACTTGTCCGAGCTGGAATTTAGCTTATAAATGAAAGGTAATAAAACCGGGAGAGTAATTAAATAAAGAAATGTTTGTGTTACACTGAAATGATACAAAATAATAATGTAAATATGACGGAGACTAGGGCTGAAAGTCTCCTTAATAAAGATACAAAAAAATGTAAATAAAAGCTCATTAATTCTTTTTCAGGGAAGAGTTTGAGTCTTATGGTTTGTTTGTTGTATCTTTGGTTTTAGGCATACAATGGGCAAAATGCTAATACAAGGCAAAAAAACCCACCATTTCCAAATCTTAAATCGTAACTCGTAGATCTTAATGTGGTTGAAATCGAATATCAAAGACAAAAATAACGGAGAACTAAATGGCAAATGGATGATAAGGATAATCGGAAAGATCTCACCGAATTTTGAAGCCGTTTCATCGTGGAAAATCAGGAAGCATTTGTTTGAGATATCCGAGGTCCATCTTCTTGTTTGAACTGATAAATACATAAAAATGTCATTTTGAGGAGGAAATGGTTGAGTCCTTGGGCACATATAATATATTCTTGTGTAAAGCGCCCCTACAATCTCAAGATCGGCAAGCCAGTCACTTTTCACTATCATTGAAAATTAGTTCACTTTAAAAAAAAAACCACTACTGATTTTTCGACATATTGTAGAACTTGCAGAGAAATCTTTCACCTTTTTCTCGAATTTCCAAATATTCAAAAATAATGGCAGCGAAATGCTGCTGTCCAGAAACACCGCTAGACTTTTTTGAACTCTTTTTCACAATAAATAGTAATTTGACCATAACATCTAAGCCCATAGTCCGATCTGGCCAATTTTCAATAAGAAAATATGAGACATTCTGCTTCGAATGCAATTTAATACGAGCAAATCGGTTGAGGATAAGTGCCCGAAAAATGAGTGACATTTTTTAGCGATTTTTCCATAAAAAAAATGGTATAATTTTCGATCCCATAGTCCGATATGGCCAATTTTCAATAGGAAACAACGGGACAGGATTCTACGTCGAATGCAACTTGCTGTGAGCAAATCGGTTGAGGATAAGTGCCCGAAAAATGAGTGACATTTTTTACACGATGTTTTCGTATGATTTTGTGTTTTGGCCATAACTTTTGATCCCATAGTCCGATCTGGCCAATTTCGAATAGGAAACAATGGGACAGGATTCTGCGTCGAATGCAACTTGTTGCGAGCAAATCGCTTGAGGATAAGTGCCCGAAAAATGAGTGACATTTTTAACGCGATTTTTTCGTAGGATTTTGTATTTTGGCCATAACTTTCGATCCCATAGTTCGATCTGGCCAATTTAAAAAAGGAGACAGTGGGACAGGATTCAGCGTCGAATGCAACTTGAGGCGCGCAAATCGGTTGAGGATAAGTGTCCATAAAATGAGTGACATTTTTTACACGATGTTTTCGTATGATTTTGTGTTTTGGCCATAACTTTTGATCCCATAGTCCGATCTGGCCAGTTTCAAATAGGAAACAATGGGACAGGATTCTGCGTCGAATGCAACTTGTTGCGAGCAAAGCGGCCAAGGATAAGTGCCCGAAAAATGAGTGACATTTTTTACGCGATTTTTTCGTATGATTTTGTATTTTGGCCATAACTTTCGATCCCATAGTTCGATCTGGCCAGTTTCAAATAGGAAACAATAGGACACAATTCTGCGTCGAATGTAACTTGTTGCGAGCAAATCAGTTGAGGATAAGTGTCCGAAAAATGAGTGACATTTTTACGCAATTTTTCGTATGAATTTGTATTTTTGCCATAACTCTCGATCCCATAGTCCGATCTTGCCAATTTCAAATAGGAAACAATGGGACAGGATTCTGCGTCGAATGCAACTTGTTGCGAGCAAATCGGTTGAGGATAAGTGCCCAAAAAATGAGTGACATTTTGTTGAGTAGTTTTGCGCACACACACACACACACATACACACACACACACACACACACACACACACACAGACATCACCTCAATTCGTCGAACTGAGTCGATTGGTATATAACACTATGGGTCTCCGGGCCTTCTATAAAAAGTTTGTTTTTGGAGCGATCATATAGCCTTTACCGTATACTTAGTATACGAGAAAGGCAAAAAAAGTCCGTATGAACCCGTGGCAAGTGCAGAGGTAGGGTAAGACGGTATAATATGCCCCCCCTAAGGCAACTCCTTGATAACTTTTTACTTTTCAACGCAATTTATGCAAACTTTGTGGTATTTGGTAGTGCAGGAAGTCACAAATGCATTGCCCGTGAGTAGTCACATAAAAATATTACAGATAACACGTAATAAAGCTTTTTGAAAAGTCGTGAAAAATGAAATTTAAAAGTGCCTGGGCAATACGCCCCACCTCAACCAAAATCATTTAATAGCCCTTCATTAGTATTTTATCAATCCCATAATAAAAAGGCTACAAATCCTTATGCGCTTGACAATAAAAAACCAACATTGGTCCATCCAAGCAGGTATGAATTACATTTCAATATTTTCCATACAATTTGGAAGCAACTGCTGCATGCTCGCTGCGCTTGTGTCCAGTTGGTAAGGGCATATCGTCCTGCCTACACTGGGGCGTATTGGCCAGTGAAACATGTTTTCGAAAATCGTTACATTTTTGAAGATGGAAGCAATTTTATATCATATTAAGCACTGAGAAAAGCAATTTTGTTGCCCAGTGCAAGTTTTGCGGACAGTATGCCAGAGTCGCTCCAGAATGTTCAGCAAACAAACATTAAAAGTTACATCAAAACTGTGACTTTTTGTATTTTGTAAATATTTTCATTAAGTAATACAAAAATATTCCCATATTCACATAGGATGATGGTTTTACAAATATTTATAGGTACCAACTGAATTTGACCCTTAGTTAGTTATAGTTTTCTAGAAATCAAAGGAGGGCGTTTTGGCCAGGTGGGGCGCATTATACCGTCTTACCCTATATTCGGCTTGCATTGGGCGAGTGATTGCATAATCATTTCCTCATTTCCTTTTTTCCGCGCTTTGGCAAGATGGTCTTCAAACCTTGTTTCTTTGAAGGAAGTAGAGAATTCAGAGATTCCCCCTGCCTCTTGTTTTTGTTAATACTCATTGCTGAGCCTGAAGTCCTGACCTTCTAAGTGTTTTTTTTTTCAGAACGGTGTCCTTGCAGAATTACCACCGCTTGCTTGCCGGAATTTTACTTCCGCAAACGTGTCCAACGTAAAACGAAGGCACGGGTGCAAGCAAAGATTGTAACCGAATCACTAGGTACAAATATAACTGAAAAGCAAACTGTTGAGATTAAAATAGCTTTGGGTAGTATTGTAAACTTCCTTCAGCAAAGACAAAAATAAACTGCATAGCGCGAGAGTACGCATTGTACGGTCTGCCAATTGATTTGATGAAGAAGTAGGCTGACTATGTCATTGCACGTTTTGAATAATAATGCGATGTTTGTCAATAATCGTACCGAAGAAGGGTAGAAGACCCAATAGTGGGGGACTAATCTCGGTAAACCGCTATTTTTGCCTTTCTCGTATACTAAGTATACGGTAAAGGCTATATGATCGCTCCAAAAACAAACTTTTTATAGAAGGCCCGGAGACCCATAGTGTTATATACCAATCGACTCAGTTCGACGAATTGAGGTGATGTCTGTGTGTGTGTGTGTGTGTGTGTGTGTGTGTGTATGTGTGTGTGTGTGTGTGTGTGTGTGCGCAAAACTACTGAAAAAAATGTCACTCATTTTTCGGGCACTTACCCTCAACTGATTTGCTCGCAACAAGTTGCATTCGACGCAGAATCCTGTCCCATTGTTTCCTATTTGAAATTGGCCAGATCGGACTATGGGATCGAAAGTTATGGCCAAAATACATTTTCATATGATACAGCCGCGTACGAAATGTCTCCCTTTTCTCGGGCACTCGCTCTCACCCGATTTTCTCGCAACAAGTTGCATTCGACGCAGAATCCTGTCCCATTGTTTCCTATTTGAAATTGGCCTGATCGGACTATGGGATCGAAAGTCATTGCCAAAATACAAATTCATACGAAAAAATCGCGTAAAAAATGTCACTCATTTTTCAGGCACTTACCCTCAACCGATTTGCTCGCAACAAGTTGCATTCGACGCAGAATCCTGTCCCATTGTTTCCTATTTGAAATTGGCCAGATCGGACTATGGGATCGAAAGTTATGGCCAAAATACAAATTCATACAATAAATCGCGTAAAAAATGTCACTCATTTTTCGGGCACTTACCCTCAACCGATTTGCTCGCAACAAGTTGCATTCGACGCAGAATCCTGTCCTATTGTTTGCTATTTGAAATTGGCCAGATCGAACTATGGGATCGAAAGTTATGGCCAAAATACAAATTCATACAATAAATCGCGTTTATTGTATGATTCGACGCAGAATCCTGTCCCATTGTTTCCTATTTGAAATTGGCCAGATCGGACTATGGGATCGAAAGTTATGACCAAAATACAAATTCATACGAAAAAATCGCGTAAAAAATGTCACTCATTTTTCGGGCACTTACCCTCAACCGATTTGCTTGCAACAAGTTGCATTCGACGCAGAATCCTGTCCCATTGTTTCCTATTTGAAATTGGCCAGATCGGACTATGGGATCAGAAGTTATGGCCAAAATACAAATTCATACGAAAAAATCGCGTAAAAAATGTCACTCATTTTTCGGGCACATATCCTTAACCGATTTGCTCACAACAAGCTGCATTCGACGCAGAATCCTGTCCCATTGTTTCCTATTTGAAATTGGCCAGATCGGACTATGGGATCAGAAGTTATGGCCAAAATACAAATTCATACGAAAAAATCGCGTAAAAAATGTCACTCATTTTTCGGGCACTTACCCTCAACCGATTTGCTCGCATCAAGTTGCATTCGACGCAGAATCCTGTCCCATTAATTCCCATTTGAATTTGGCCAGATCGGACTATGGGATCAAAAGTTATGGCCAAAATACAAATTCATACGAAAAAATCGCGTGAGAAATGTCACTCATTTTTCGGGCTTTTATGCTCAACCGATTTGCTCGCAACAAGTTGCATTTGACGCAGAATCCTGTCCCATTGTTTCCTATTTGAAATTGGCCAGATCGGACTATGGGATCGAAAGTTATGGCCAAAATACAAATTCATACGAAAAAATCGCGTAAGAAATGTCACTCATTTTTCGGGCACATATCCTTAACCGATTTGCTCACAACAAGTTGCATTCGACGCAGAATGTCTCATATTTTCTTATTGAAAATTGGCCAGATCGGACTATGGGCTTGGATGTTATGGTCAAATTACTATTTATTGTGAAAAGAGTTCGAAAAGTCTAGCTCACTTTTTTAGCACTTAGACTTCATCTATTGACGCTCGCAACAGATTGCATTCGACGCAGAATCTTGTCCCATTGTTTTCTATTGAAAATTGGCTAGATCGGACTATGGGATCGGAAATTATGGCTGAAACACCATTTTTGCCTTTTTATACGAAAAGGCTGTATGTTCGCTCCAAAACCAAACTTTTACAGAAGGCCTGGAGACTCATAGTGTTATATACGTATAAGCTCGACGAACTGCGATGATGTCTGTGTTTGTGTGTGCGCGCACCAAAAGTGCGAAAAGTTTAGCTCACTTTTTTGGAACTTATCCTCAACCGATTTAATTCCAACTATAGATAGTAGAATATATAGATGAGCGAAAGCATGGCTGAGTCGATTTTTCTGCCCGTGCACACGCACATATGACGTCACAGCCCTTAACGTTTCCATTGAAATCGTGACGTCATGCTCGTTTGGAGACACGTTTGACAGTTCGTTTGGAGGCAGAGGATTTATCTTCACTCATCTATATATTCCACTATCTATAATTCCACCAAGTTTCATTCCTGTCGTATTGTTTTCTATTGAAAATTTGGACCATGGGCACAGAAATTATGGCCAAAATATACTATGTGTTATAAAAAAGCGAGTAAAAAAGTCTAGCTGACTTTTAATGGACTACCCTCAACCGATTTACTCACAACAAATTGCATTAGATGCGGAATCCTGTTCTATTTAGAAAGTTGGCCAGATTGGACTATTACCTTAGAAATTATGGCCAAAATACTTTTTGCCTTTCTTGTGCAACAAAGTTGTACCGAAAGGCTATAGTTTCTTTCCGAAAACGAACTATCGGATGATTCCACACTGATACACTTCCTCCCTCTTCATACGGGAGTTTGGCAGAAAGACGGTCATGAGATTTATATCATAACAAATATTGCCCTCCGCTCGCTTGATGGGAATGACATTTTCGTTTTCTTGTTGTGTAGTCGGAGCTTCAGTTCAATTCACATCCAAAAGTGATATCCTTAAAATATATGACTGGGTAAAATAAAACAGAGGTATGTACGTCAAAAAGATTGGAAAAGGAAACAAAAATGTCGAAATTCTTATTAGCATATTGTAGATCAAGCTGAAAACCGAACCGAGGTCTCGCGACAATCGCATTTTCTCGCATTTCCGGATGTTGCAACTGCATCGCGAGTAGTGCGCAACTAACTGTGCCATAGTCGGGCACCACTCGCGATGCAGTCTCGACATCCGGGAATGGGACAAAATATGATTTTCGGTTTTCAACTGGATCTACCATATCTTGGCCATAAATAATCTGATTTGCATAGAACGGACAAAGAAATTTGTCTTTTTTACTCCGAGCTACTAGCTCATCTGTTTTCAAGCACACACATTGTACGAAGGTCGAGAAAGGCACCATCACCGCTAGGTGGATTAATCTGGTTTTTGCTTACACCTCGTTTTTACTTCATTTGGGTACCCTTGAATACGTATTCAAAGGTCATCAATTATAATTTAAACGAAGAGAGCTCCATTCGCTGCAGAACCCATCATTGTTTCCTAAACTGGTGCCTCCAATTATTGATGCAGTGTTCCAGTAGTTGCGGTGTTTTACAATTCGTGTTCTCATAGTTGTGAATCCTGTTGTTCTGTTATGGGACTTGCAACTATAGGAACATTACCGCAAAGAATAGAAAAAAATAATATATTTTAGTGATACTTTGCCGATGTTGATGCAATTGTCAACCTGTTTCTTCTTCTTTTTCGTGTAATGACCGTCAACAAATTGATAGACTCATACGTCTCTTGTGGTTGGTCCCGTTCGTGCCACGTGCTTTCATCTGGTGCGTACTGTGGTGCTGTGCAGCTGTCGTCAATAGAAGTTGAGTATTATCCCTCGTTGTTTCCCCCTATTCCAATCGTCGATAACTTTATGATAGTTTTATTTTAGTTAGTTAGTAGGTAGTAGTTAGTTTCTCTCATTTACCATCCCTGTAGTGCTTTTCAGTAGGGGAACTGTACCGGTTTTGGCCATGTTCCTAATTTGGCCAATTTTGCGAATAACTCCAAAAATAAATTAATTCGCAAGGGTTTTATTAGTTCAAACAAGAGATATATCTCTCACGCGTCAACGCTGCTTTCAACTGATCGATTATTTTGAAAAAATATGTATTTTTCAGGGTTGGCCAAATTAGGCACTAAGTTGGCCAAAACCGGTGCACTTCCCCTATTATTAGAATTAGTTTTTTTTACTCTCTACTTGTGATAAGGTTCGTTAAAAATTGTGTGTGTGTGCCTCACTGCAGCGGAATAGTTTCCGCAATGCACGAAGGCGAGGACGGCGGGGGTCGTATATCGTATACCCAGTCCGATGATAATTTATTGCGTTCTGGTGTTCCGAGCCAAACCAAAATGGAAATCAGCAACACTGGTACGACCCCTCGCCAGAAGGCCTACCCTCCCGACTTTAATGGGCCATACGTTGTTTTCTTTCGACCCAAAGGAAAACGATTGAATATTAATCAGATCAGTAAGGATCTGGAAAAGCGCTTCTCGTCGGTAACCACCATCGACATGGTCGGTTCCAACAAGTTGAGGGTCACTGTTGGTGATCGTAAGCAGGCTAACGAGATTGTTTCCTGTCAGCTGTTTACGCTTGAATATAAAGTGTATTTGCCGAGTCAGGCAATCGAGATCGCGGGCGTGGTCACCGAAGGGAGTATGACCACCGAAGATATACTTCATGGCGTCGGCCAGTTCAAAAATCGTTCGCTTCCTCCTGCCCCGATACTGGATTGTAGGCAAATACATTTCGTTTCTCAGGAGGGCGAGAAAAAGGTCTACTTGGCTTCTGACTCCTTTTGCGTGACCTTTTTTGGGTCAGCGTTGCCTGATTTTATAGTGGTTGGCGAAGATTGCCTGTTCGGCTATATGTGCCGAGGGTGATGAACTGCATTAATTGCAAGCAGCTGGGCCACACCGCTCAGTACTGCTGCAATAAACCTCGCTGTGCATCGTGTGGGGAGAAACATGAGGACGGCGCATGCAAGACAGCGCCGAAATGCGTTTATTGCAACGAAGGCCCTCCGCATGCTCTCTCCGCCTGCCCTACGTACATACAGCGGCGAGAATACCAGAAGCGGTCTCTACAGCAGCGTTCTCGACAAAGCTACGCCGAGATACTGAAAAAGGCCACTTCGCCTGTTGAAGCAGATAACATCTACTCGTAACTGTCAGTTGATGATCAAGCTTCTGACTCTGAAGTTGGCGAAGGGGTGTCCTTTGTTTTCAAAGGGACATCGAGGAAACGAGGGAAACAGAGCCAGAGACCCTCGAAAAAATCTCGAAAACTGCCACGCATTGTTCCCCAAGCCAACATGGCAAAATCGAAGGTAAGTGGAATTATGCCCAGACGTTCAGCTCCTAGAGTCTTTCTCCAGGAAGAACAGGACTTTCCGCCCCTTCCGGGGACATCTAAAATCCCTGATGTTCCTACTTTTTCAACTTCTCCGTCAGCTGCTGGGCATCGAGAGCAATCCCAGGATGCTCCAATGTTCACGTTTGCTGGCATCGTGGATTTCATCCTTAACTTTTTCAACGCTTCTGACCATGTGACAAACATGGTTAAATCAGTTCTCCCTCTTTTGACACCCCTTTTGAAGCAGCTGGCTTCCAAAATGCCCCTTCTTGAAACATTCGTATCCTTCGATGGCTAACAAGGTCAACGAGGTTAATACGATTTCGGTTCTACAGTGGAACTGTCGAAGCATCTTTCACAAATTAGATATTTTTAAATTTTTAGTTAACAAATTACAATGCGATGTTTTTGCTTTGTGCGAAACATGGCTAACACCCGATGTAAATCTCCATTTTCCAGAATTTAACATCATTCGCCGAGATCGTGCAGATGGACATGGAGGAGTACTGTTAGGGATCAGAAAACAGCACTCCATCTATAGAGTCGATCTTGCACCGATGTCAGGCACCGAAGCCGTCGCATGTCAGGTGACTATCAGAGGAAAAGACCTCAGTATCGCCTCGATATATCTTCCGCCGGGAACTGCGATATCTCGCAGGCATCTTCCACACATCTGCTCGGTAATGCCCGAGCCACGGTTGCTCTTGGGAGATTTCAACTCTCATGGAACAGGCTGGGGGGAACTGTACGACGACAACCGTTCATCTCTGATATACGACCTCTGCGACGACTTCAACATGACAATTCTTAATACTAGAGAAGTTACACGACTGGCACCTTCGGCGAAAGATAGCCGATTAGTTCTTTCAATATGTTCGAGCTCACTATCCCTTGAGTGCACGAGGAGGGTTGCCCAGGATCCCCATGCTAGTGATCATTTGCCAATCGAAATATAAATCTCCAATGGAACATACCAGCCTTCTCCGGTTGACATCGCATATGACCTCACGAAGCACATTGACTGGGGCAAAAATGTTGAGGTAATTGTTGTCGGCGAACAGTCGGTAGACGTACTTCCACCGCGGGAAGAGTATCAATTTTTGTCCGAATTGATTCTTAACAGCGCTCTCCAGGCACAACGCCGGCCGGTGCCAGGAGTTTCGGTCCGTAGGAAGCCATCCAGTCCGTGGTGAGATGGCGAGTGTACACAGCTCTATCGCGAGAAATCCATAGCGTTTAAGGATTTTCGAAAACATGGTTCGGTCTAGGGCTTCCATTCCCGGAAACGATTTCCCGGGAAATCATATTTCCCGGGATTCCCGATTCCCGGGATTTATGTATCAGTTTCCCGAACTTCCCGGGAAATGAACATACTAAAATATTTTGTAATAATTGATATCGGATTTTGGGGTATCAATTACATTTTTTTACAAGCATCATCTTACTATTTCACTTTTGAAGTTTAAGAATTTAAGTTATAACTGAAAATGCCACAGAATCATACGGTGTATTCCAACAAGTGTTGAAGAGAGGCGAGGCAAAGAACCAGTTTGTATCTATCGTTCGTTTATTTAGTGGGTTCAAACGTCGGTAACTGTTGTGAAGTCGAATTAAAATTGAGTGTCTGCGGTGAAACAGCAGAGCTACCAATGTTCGCAGATATTCAGGCAATTGCAGTGACCGCTTTGGTAGGTTTGTCCTATTATTGTCAAACAAATTTTAAGACCTTCAATTCTTTTTGATTCAATTCCTGAACAAACTCATATTCCGAAGACTCGTTTGTATTTTGAGATATTTCTGAAACATTTCGGCTTCGGCATTACAAACATAGTTTGACTGAAAAAAATGTTCTAGCCAGGATCATTAAAGTACGGCAATCAAGCACTCGCCTGAAAGCTCTTTTTTATTTCGAATGGAAGAATTCCCATTTCAAATACTTCATTCATCTGCTTTAAATACAAAATGTGTTCAAGTGAATGTACATGAATAAAAATGGTTTATCCTTCAAAGTTGACCTGAAGATTCTATACACAAAAAAAAATCGTCGAGTATAAGAATAGTTCAAGTTAGGAATATTTTGGCGCTAATAGAAGAGAATCTCTCGAAGCTGTCGTTGTCCAAAACCTGAAAACAAATGTGGGTACAACCTGAAAAAGTTTAAAAAAAGTATAGAAAAGTAGCATATAGCGGAGCTTATCAGGACACTGTAGATCTTACACTCGATCCAGAGCCTTACATGTCTAATGTATATTTTCAAAATCATATTTTACTACAAAATTGAAACTTCGATTTTGAATTAGCTTCGAGAGTTTTTTTATTTCCCGGGATCCCGGGAAATCCCGGGAATTTATTGTTTCATTTCCCGTTTCCCGGGAAGTTGATTCCCGGGAAAAATGGAAGCCCTAGTTCGGTCGTACTACATAAGCGTTATATTGCGCTTGAGGACCAGTTCAAGAAGCTGGTCAAGGCGAAGAAAAGCGGTTACTGGAGACTCTTCGTCCAGGGTCTGTCGCGTGAGACCTCAATGAAGACACTTTGGTCCGTCGGTAGAAGAATGCGTAACGCGTCGTCGGTTAACGAGGATCGTGAAAGTTCACCACGGTGGATATTCGATTTCGCTAAGAAAGTCTGTCCAGATTCCGTTCCTGTGAAGCGAATGCTTCGGGTCACTTCAGCTGACAGCAGTAGTGACATGGATCGGCCCTTTTCGATGGTTGAATTCTCACTCGCTCTTCTTTCATGTAACAATTCTGCTCCAGGGATGGATAGAATCAGGTTTAATTTGCTAAAAAACCTCCCAGACGTCGCGAAGAGGCGTTTATTGAACCTATTCAATCAATTCTTGGAAATGAATATTGTTCCGGATGATTGGAGGGAGGTGCGAGTCATAGCCATTCAAAAGCCTGGCAAACCCGCGTCCGATTGTAATTCGTATCGTCCTATCGCGATGCTATCATGTCTTCGGAAGCTGTTGGAGAAGATTCTTCTTCATCGGCTCGACGAATGGGTTGAGTCTAATGGTTTGTTGTCAGATACACAATTTGGTTTCCGGAGAGGCAAAGGAACGAACGACTGTCTTGCGTTGCTTACTTCAGAAATTCAACTCACCTTCTCTCATAAAGAGCAAATGGGCTCAGTGTTTTTGGACATTAAGGGGGCTTTTGATTCAGTTTGCGTCGATGTCTTATCCGACAAACTCCACGAGTGTGGACTTTCACCAATTTTGAACAACTATTTGTACAATTTGTTGTCAGAGAAGCGTATGAGTTTTTCTCATGGTGACTCGGCAACTTCACGAATTAGCTACATGGGTCTCCCTCAGGGCTCATGTTTAAGCCCCCTTCTTTACAATTTTTACGTCAGAGACATTGATGAATGTCTCATGCCAAATTGCTCGTTAAGACAGCTTGCAGATGATTGTGTTGTATCCGTTTCGGGGCCAACAGCGGTTGATCTGCAAGGACCATTACAAGATACTTTGGACAATTTGTCTACTTGGGCTTTAAAGCTGGGTATCGAATTCTCTCCGGAGAAAACTGAGATGGTTGTCTTTTCAAAAAAGCATAAGCCGGCAAAGTTCCCGCTTCAACTCATGGGTAAGACAATCACTCACAGCATGTCTTCTAAATACCTCGGGGTCTGGTTCGATTCCAAATGCACTTTCGGGAAGCACATTGTGTATCTGACACAAAACTGCCAAAAGAGAATTAACTTCATGCGTACAATAACCGGTACATGGTGGGGAGCCCACCCAGAAGATTTACTTAGGTTGTATCGATCAACCATACATTCGGTCTTGGAGTACGGTAGTTTTTGTTTTCAGTCCGCGGCGAAGACGCACATGCTAAAAATTGAAAGGATACAGTACCGCTGTCTCCGCATCGCGTTAGGTTGTATGAACTCGACTCATACGATGAGTCTAGAAGTACTTGCGGGAGTACTTCCTCTTTCCGATCGTTTCGCGGAATTATCACTCCGCTTTCTCATTCGTTGTGAGGTACTAAACCCATTGGTCATTGAGAATTTCGAGAAGCTGCTTGAACGTAATCCTAAAACTCGTTTTATGAATGTGTACTACCGGTACATGACGTTGGAGGTAGCCCCCTCTTCGGTTAACACCAATCGTGATAACTTCTCCTATTCCCACAGTGCCGCTGTAGTTTTTGATACAACCATGAAACAAGAGATTCATGAAATACCCGGTTCCCATCGTTCGATGGTGATACCTAGATTATTTGCAAACAAGTACAGTCATGTCAGCGCAAACAGAAGGTTTTTCACAGACGGATCAAAATTTGAAGATTCCACTGGTTTCGGTGTGTACAACAATTTACATAGCGCCTCCTTCAAATTGCAGAAGCCATGTTCAGTATACATTGCTGAACTAGCAGCTATATACTATGCACTGGAGTATA
Organism: Armigeres subalbatus; assembly: GCF_024139115.2. Classification (NCBI taxonomy): domain Eukaryota; kingdom Metazoa; phylum Arthropoda; class Insecta; order Diptera; family Culicidae; genus Armigeres; species Armigeres subalbatus. Next base: position 134,382,851 of record NC_085141.1, read on the forward strand.
TTGCAACACTTCCTGCTGAGCACTTCTTCATCTTCACCGACAGTCTAAGTTCTCTGGAGGCTGTTCGGTCGATGAAGCCGATTAAGCACTCAGCGTATCTCTTAAGAGGGATACGAAAAGCATTGAGTGCTTTATCGAAACGCTCCTATACCATCACCATGGCATGGGTCCCTTCTCATTGCTCGATTCCGGGCAATGAGAAAGCGGACTCCCTGGCTAAGGTGGGCGCTATGGAAGGCGATATTTACGAGCGGCAAATCGCCTTTGATGAATTTTTTGCAATAGCTCATCAGGAGACCTTGATCAGTTGGCATCGGAAATAGAAAAGAGTAGACATGGGTAGATGGCTGCATTCTATTCTCCCTCATGTATCGAAAAGGCCATGGTTCAAAGGGTTGAATGTGGGACGTGATTTCATTCGAACCATGTGTAGACTAATGTCCAATCACTACTCGCTAAATGCACATACGTTTCGAATTGGGCTTTCTGGAAGCAATCTCTGTGTCTGTGGCAACTACCAGGATATCGAGCACGTCGTGTGGGCATCGTGAAACCAGGTCTGAATTGATTGATACTGTCCGGGTCCGTGGAAAACAAATAAAACCCGTTAGGGAAGTGTTGGCGGGCCTTGATTTAGAATATATGAACCTTATCTTTCTGTTTTTGAAAAAGATTGATGTTAGAATTTGAATCTTTGTGAGTCCCCTGTATGTAGCATTTCCCCTTAAAAGTGTCCTCTTCTTTTCGTTGCCTCTTTTTTTTTGTTTTTGTTTCTCTTCCATTACAGATCAATGCAAAAACCACCATCAAACCAAGTCAACAACATCGCAATCAATAATTTAAAAACCCTAAACCCCCTCCTACTCCTATTGTGTATTTGTGATCCCTAACCTCGAGTCAGTCGCGTGTACGTCGGCTACCCAAACTAACTCTAGTTGTAAGAATCACAAGATTTGTAAAATAAATTGTACAAAAAAAACATATTTCCGGCTCCGTAACGCCAAATGGCAAATGAGCCTTCTAAATAAACGCAAGATTAAAAAAAAAAAATTGATAGACTATCTGGAATCTGGAATAAGGACGAATGTCGCAAGAGAGGATTCTCTTCGTCGACTTCCCCTGTTTTAAATAAAAGTGACAAGCAGCTGATTTCTTTATGGTTTATCACCTCAGAACGATAGAAAACAATGCGAACTTGCATTCTGAGGTGATAAACTGCAAAGAAATCCTCTGCTTGTCACTTTTATTCAAATGAGGGGAAGTCGACGAAGAGAATTCTCTCTTGCGACATTCGCCCTTTCACCAGATAGAGCTTGATATGAGTTGCTGCGTTAAATATGTATATTGCGTAAAAACAACACTACCGCCGCTATATGAAAACCCACGTTTATCGGAATTTTTACCATAGCTTCATTAAGTTGATTATTTTAAACTCTGGCCCAAATGCATATAATGAAAATTTTTGTTATCTAGTCCCCATATGTTGAAAACATTTCTCTTCTCAATTGACTTCATGTATTCAATAAATCATTTCCCATTAACGTCACTTCTCGTAACTACCCGCCAGTTTAATCTAAATTTCTGTTTCCAATTCAGGCTAATGAATCAGCTCTAGTTAATTAAAATAATAACGCTTACGCTGCTAAACACCATAATTATGTGATTACACAATAAATAACAAGTGCAAAGTCAGACAACCACTCGTCTGTCAGTAGATTTTGCGTTTCACTCATTCCGGTGATCGAAATGCAACCCGATATCGAGAGTGTCCTTTTAATCATCATACTTAATACTAACCATAAACGATTATTACTTTCCTCGGCGACGACCAACATATTGTGGTCGCAATTTTCCTAAGCCATAGGATATTTGAACAAGTGGATCTCGGGGAGGTGGGAATAATTGTACGGTTTAGCAAATGGAAGATACCCACACACCTAACGATATGCGGTCCAACGACACGTCGACGGTCGGGCTGATCCGTGATCCTTCATTCGCGCCTAACTGAGATTGGATACCGTACCTAACCCACCAGCTTGTAATACTCCGTTTATGAGCCTGCCACGTCGGCCCGTTTCTAGCATCAAAACTGCCCCCAGAGACTTCCACACACGCTGCGCAGAGGCGCGTGTTTTAATGGGTAGCTATTACTGATAAAAATCAGCAGTTTTGTTTGAGCAACGGCTCTACATGTTGACGGAGCGGCGCGACGACGGCGCGCGCGTTCAATTCAACACTCGATAGGTCGCAAGTGGTGTGTAGTGCACCGAGCTTAGCGCGTGCTTATTCAGAGTTGATGACGGCACCGCACGGTTGGGTTTTTGTCTGATTAGGCTGGATTTAATATTTTATCAATAGTATATAGCAAATTACCGTTCTGCTATTATACAAAAAAAGAATTATTTTCAATTTTTTCTCTCCGGATTGTCTCTAGACATAGATACTAGTCAATTCAACAGACTTTAACAAAATATGATTATGTTTCGGTCGACGAACGGTAACGACATTTTTCTGACATTCAGAGCTCTCAACTTCATTAGTAATACGACTGCAACAGCATCAACGAAGCAGTAATTAATAACGGAAAGCACGTCTATACCACCAATAATTCCAACCATCCCGACTGAAGAACACTCCACGGTGCTCGTTTGAAACCACACGGAACGATATTTTGTTCTGCAGCACAGGTTAGAGGTAGATGACGAGCGCACTCTCCAATGTCTAATCGCCACTCATTAGATGGAGGTCTTGAGTCTGCGTGCCAACGCAGTGATCGTCGCTCTGTCATCGTGATCCAAAGGCCTGGTTTGGATAAAGCCACTTTGACGGAAGGTCGCCGGCCCACCAAGAAGGTGTTGCAGAGTTGATTCGGTACGTCCATAGAAGGAGTTGTAATTGTGGTGTTTAATAAATTTCAGAACATTATAACAGCTCGATTCGATGTAATTCGCCCGATATGGATGATGACCACGACGGCGCAGTCGGTAGTGACAACAGCATCGCGTGTGGAAAAGATATCAGCGTTTTCCGCGGAGAGTTATATTTTGCTGCGCGCCCTTGAATGGCCCGAGCTAGGTCCAAAATGGTGCTCAGGATGTTGTCTATCTAAATTAATTTGTAGTAATTAAAGGCACCGAAAAGAACCGTCAGGCGCATTAACACGCTCTCGGCGGTGGCAGCCTTGACAAGGTGTTAACATATTAAATATTGCAGTGTGACAACGATAAAAATGAATTGTGGGGCTGTAAAAATTGAGATTATCTGTGAGAGGTGTTTTGTAGTGCAGGTTGCCACGAGAACGGAGCCAATCGTTTTAAAGTGCTGCTGCATGCCACAATTTTGGTGCGTTTTCATATTGCTTGCTTAAATTCTCACGGGTTCGAAAGTATTGTACAGGATAAAAATGCATTTCATTTGCTGTTTTTTGTAAAGAAACTTACAAGTAAAAATTCCTTTGTATCGTGAAGAAGAGTGTCTTCATCTTGTTTACTGTCTATATGATACCCTCCACGTGCATTTTGCAAGGATATAAGAAACTCACGCTGAAAATCATGAAAATCAAAAGAAATCTTTTTTATAACGTTATGCGTTATATGATAAGGAGAATTTTTAAAGTGAACTGACTGTTATTTGACATAAGGTCATTTGGTATGAAGGCGATTTGACATAACAGACATAAGGTATAATTGTGACCAAAGTCAAAAGTGAGAGTCATTTGTCGTTGTCAAAAAAAAAAAAATTGATTATAAGGAAATACCTTTATCCGAGGGGGACATTGATCAATTTTTTATTGTTTTGTAAATATTTCCTCCGTAAGTGAAATCATCGCTTTTTATTTAGGATAACGTCCTTCGGGAAGATAGGAAGGTCATACATCGCTTTCGACGTTGTTTGTTGCTTCGTTCTGGTCGTTCTGCATCGGTCGCAAACACCGGACCTCGGCTTGCCAGTATTCGATATCATTTGAGACCTAGGCCTCGTCCCTTGCCTTGCCCCTTCGGTGGCTGGTACCATTGCTTGGCTCCGCCTGTGTTCGTTCGATGCTCCGTGCAAAACCAGGGTCGAGGAATTTTCTTCAAAGTGCAAATCATAATCGCTTGGCGTTGATAGTAGTACAAGCGCTTATCGGAGGGAGACGCTTTATTTATTCGCATTGATGGAGTCTAACGCGTTTCTGCGGCTTATCATCGAATGGTTGACGTTGGCGTCAATAGCAATGAAGTGATTTTTTCTCTTGATTCAGATTTAGTTTTGCTGCCTGTGATTGTAAAGGCGCATTATTGAAAACAAATCTGTAGTTTTCAGAACCATGATTTTGCACAAGAGAAGTCGAGACAAATTTTTCTCAAAGTGCACATCATAATCGCTTGGCGATAGCAAATTTTTTCTGTCGGTAGAACGCAAGCACTCGTCATTGCGATACGCTGCAAAATGGCGTCCATCGCATTTCGGCGACAAAACATCGAGTGGTGACAGCGACATATCATGATGGCGTCAGTAACAGGCAGATGAAATTGTCTCTCAAGATTCATATTCTGGTTCTGTTGCTGTTACTGATTGGAAAAACTATCAGTTTTAGTAAACACTTGGAATTTTTCAAAATGGGGGAATGGGTCATCGCTCTCACCGACAGTGTGGAGGACGGATAGCAAAATCGTTCAAAAAGGTCTCTTATATTTTAGTTTTCAGGCCTTCAGATATATTTAATCTATTCTACAAGCATTCTAAGTACTTGAAACAGTGACCCATTCTCACCCCTATTTGACCCATAGTCACCCCCGACGGCGGTACACAACATTTTACATAATCCTACCTCCAATTAGCGGTCATGCCTCGGATACAAGTTCCACCTTTTAAATTAATATTATCTATCAATAGACCTTTTAGTCTAAAGCAGAGACTTAATCTCGTTTTATGTTTTCTTCTCATTATTAGCATTACACATTGCCGCCTCACAGCTTACCTCACTGATACATTGCCGCCTCACAGCTTACAGGCTACAGTTTTCAAAACCATCTTCTAGGGATCCTTCTCCAGAAACTTGTTCCATTATCCTTTCCATCTTTATCTCCTTTTCCTCATTTCCTTTTCCGTCAGGAAAATGATGAGAAAGGCCAGTGAAGGCAATGGCACAAATATCCAAAATTGAGGGGAACGTGCCTCCTGAGTCGACGTTCTGATACCTGATATCTGATACCCACTAAACCCTCCTTGGGTACCAACATTAATTATCCCCGGGACAGCTTTCCAGCATTAAGGTTCCCCCAAACACACGCGACGAGACAATCGCGACGCGATTCAATCTCTTGGCGACTGCGATTCTGTCGCCGTTGGTATGGAAGCTTAAAAAGAACATTGCCTGCAGCGATCCAACGATAGAATTGCGGTGACTAGCTGTCGCCTTCGCGGCGATTAAATCGCTTAGGTCTGGGGGAGCTTTTACTTATGGGGGACCATTTGGGACTTACTTGGATGCTCAATATAACTCCACTGCCATGCCTCAAGGTGTCAATAGCGGTAATTGCATATAGGGTAAACTGGGGTAAAATGCACCCCCGGGGCAAAACGACCTTTTGGCTTTTTTGGTGGTGTTTAAGACATACTTTCAAGAATGTTTACTGCTAGATTCGTAGTTCGAGATCCGAACTACATGCTCTGTTGTAAACACTCCTGAAAATATGCCGAAAATGTTCTTAAAAACGTCAAAGGGTCGTTTTGCCCCGGGGGTGCATATTACCCCAGTTTCCCCTACACAAACTTCAGCCATGCCTCGGGGTGATGATAGCGGTTAACCGTTATGAGCCTCCTTCATCAGCAAGAGCCGACCACTCACTCTTGTCCCGAAACAGACCACGCACTACCCTACCGAAGTATTAACATTCCCCATGCACTCACTGTGGGTTTGTGGATTCAAGCCACTCTGCCGCCGAAGCAGCTTCTCTAAATGTCACTCATCCCATGTAAGTCTTATTTGAGTGCTCACTCTAACGCTCCACTCCGATGTGCTTTAACAGAAAAAAATAATGAAAAATATACAGCGCGTAAAACTTAAGGTGATTATAGAATGAAGCCCGTGGTGAGTTTCAAATTCACCACACGTTTATCTACATTCATTTCCAAAAGCCCAAATCTGGCGCAATAGTTTTCGTACAGTGCCGAAATTCAAATTATGATTGTTCAGCATAACTAAGCAAACGATCTTCCATTGTTTCAGCCCCATACGCGTTATGGTTCTTTCATCTCGTGCTTTTGAATAAAATATTGGAAAAGCACGTGGTTTACAAAATGGCCGATTTCTGGCTTCATTCTATAATCACCTTAACATGCGGAAATTTACGCTATTTTTCCTCCCTCCTTCTTTCTACCTTTTCACTTCTCATTTTTATCATTCCTTATATCTGTCGAAATCTGCTTCGACTAGCGATCTACCGAACTGACAGGGAATTCTTCCGAATTTGTAAGCTCCAGAGCAATCTGTATTTCACAGCTCTTTATTTGGGAGTTTATAAATTTCCTGCATTGTGTTATACAAATGAAAATATATACGTTCTTAATACTAGTATTTAGGTTACATAAGTATGAATGGTCCGTCACCAAGGTCGTTATGAGCACCTCTGTTTTAATTAAAGGTTTGATAAACTTACGTTCAGTATGCCTGTATGGTAGCTTCGGTAGCTTGGTCGATTCAAGAGAGTGAATACTGTAAATATATTTTCTTTAAGGAACATAAGTTGATACTCGCCTAGTTCATGACTTACCGGGTTCAGTGCATGTGTTCATAAATTCAGGTTAGCCCGGAGTCGATCGATGTGATCAATAGACATAGTTGTATCTTCTAATATTAATAATCAATTAGGTTTTAAGTGATAATTTTATGTAGTTGTAAATTACCTTTAGTTTAGTAGTAATTCACTAGAATAATATTAGTTCACTGTATAGACAATATGCGTAGATATTTAGAATTTAGAGTATAATTATAGAGCTCATAAACGTGTTCTTTCCAATTAGATTGTTTTTGTTGTCTTCTGTTTTACTCACGGTTAGTGACAGGCGGAAGGCCTGTCACTCCAGTTCAGTGTGCCCATCAACGACAGGCTGCTGATGCGGATTCTGCAACGGGTGCGTGTTGTCCAATAGGGTAGACCACACTCCCCCCGAGTACACCAGCGTTTAGGTTGGTTTACTTCCACCGCACCCAACATCCAGGACTGCTAGCTTGGTTACAGGTCGAACGTAGACCCCGGCGGATGTCCTTACAGTGGCTGAGCGAATTTCTCCGTCTTTCCCAGGATGTGTGTCAATAACCTTCCCTTTGGGCCAGCAATTTCTGGGTAGCTTAGGATCGACGATTACTACTACATTCCCGACAACTATTGGATCAGTTCGGTAAAACCACTTGGATCTCCTTGTAATTTCTGGCAGATAATCGGTCAACCAGCGCTTCCAGAACATATTGGCTAGTATGCTAAGATGCTAAGATGTTCTGCCGGAGAGCTATGTTGCTATCGTCAATGGTGGAGAATAGCTTGATTCCATTAGAGCAACCAAGGAGGAAGTGGTTCGGTGTCAAGGCTGGAGCACTATCGTCGTCGATTGGAACGTGAGTTAGAGGCCGGGAATTGATGGTGTTTTCAACTTCTGTCAACAGGTTACGCAGGACTTCATCAGTAGGGTGGCGTGGTGGGTTAATCTTCTCAAGGTTTCGTTTCACGCAGCATATCAACCGTTCCCAGCTACCACCCATATGTGGTGAGAGGGGTGGGTTGAATGACCACGTTGTGTCGACTGTTATAAACTCTTTCATTACTTCAGCTATATTTAAAGTTAGTTATGTTTAAAGTTAGTTCCCCTATCGCTATAGATTACGCTCGGTGTTCCTCGACGAGCGATAAAGTTGCGAATGGACATTATGCAGGAGTCAGTGTTTAATGAATGTACTAATTCAATATGGATTGCCCGAATTGTCAGGCAGGTTGCGAGCATTCCCCATCGTTTTTCAATACGTCTTCCTACTGCGACCTGATATGGACCGAAAAAGTCTATGCCCGTGTGCGTGAATGGCGGCGAATATGACGCGAGTCGAGCTTGGGGAAGGTCGGCCATAATTGGTGGGCGTGGTTCAGCATGGTCATTCATACATTGTTGACAATTCTTTCTTACTTTAGTGTAGGCGACACGGATATGCGGAATGTTGAATTTCTGTCGTAATTCATTAATTACTGATTCGTGGTTCTGATGATGGAAACGTAGATGGTAGTACATGATTATCAGATTTGTAGAATGATTGGTCTCTTGGATTCTTCTGTTGCATAGTGACATGCTGCAATTCTCGTCCGCATTCGCATGATTCCTTCTTTGTCCAGCCATGGAGATAGCTGGAATAAAGTACTCTGCTTCGGTATTATCCTTGCTTTGGTTGGCGTTTGTTGTGCCCTTTTAAGTTGGGCTACTTCTTTCGGATACCCATCATGTTGAGCAGCTCGTATGAGATGGGCTTCAGCAGATAGGAGCTCGTCCATTTGCAATGAACCTGCAATTTTGGGTTCCTTGTGAAACTTTCTGCGACAGTTTTCCGTGAAGCGAACCACATAAGCAGTTACGTTTAGTAGGCGTTTCCAACTGGAGAACTTTGTAGTGTCTATCACTGGTACATGGGAAGCATGATGTGCGACAAGATTTGGACGAAGTTCATTCTCAGTAGAACTGCTTTTTGGGGGCTGCAATGGCCAGTCTGTTTCACATCGCGAGAGGAATTCTGGACCAATAAACCATCTACTTTTTGGTGTGAGATCCGGATTGGAGCTCCATTTGGTACCGTCGTCCGCAACATTCAGCTTAGATGGTACCCAGCGCCACTCGTTCACTTCAGTTAGATCCAGGATTTCGCTAACGCGAAACGCAACGTATTGCGTGTAGCGTCGATGATCTGAATGCAACCAACAGAGTACGTCTCGGGAATCTGTCCAGTAGTATTTCCTGAAGATTTTGAAGGACAAAGAGTCCATGATTGTCCGAGCTAGCCTGGCACCAACAACAGCAGCCTGCAGCTCTAAGCGTGGGATTGATACGAACTTTAATGGGGCAACTCTGGTTTTCGCTGCCACTATTGAACATTCTACAGATTCGTCACTGAGAATACGTAAGAATGTTATAGCAGCAATTCCAGTTTCGCTGGCATCGACGAATGTGTGGATCTCTACCTTTTCATGACAATCTTGAGGCAAAGACCGGTAACAACGAGGAACTACAACATGTTCAACTTGTGGCAGTAACTTCAACCATTGTTGCCACTTTGCGAAAGGGCCATCAGTTATTTCATCGTCCCATTGCACGCCAGAACGCCACACCTCTTGTAGTAGAACTTTCAGGAACATTAGGAAATGACTGATTAGTAGGGTGGTTCAAAACATCTATTTTGCTCCACAGTGCTCATCTTATTCTTTACAATGTTCTGAGTGTCCTCTGAAAACTTGAGCTCATTTGGATTAAAACTTATTTAGCACAAGCCGTTGCAAGTTTGTATGCAAATTAGTATGGGAAATTTATTTTTCATTATACTGTTAATGACGCTTCCCCATCAGGCGCATGCTAAAGAAAACCTACATAGCTAAAAGGAATACTCAACAGCTTTCACTCAGTGAAAACCGCGTTACTAATTATCGGGACGATTAATCAACATGCGGTTTTTCTTGGGTGAAAGCTGTTGAGTATCCCTTTTAACCTGCGCTTAATGGGGAAGCGTCATTAACAGTATAATGAAAAAATAAATTTCCCCATACTAATTTGCATGCAAACTTGAAACGGCTTGTGCTAAATCAGTTTTAATCCAAATGAGCTCAAATTTTCAGAGGACACTCAGAACATGGTAAAGAATCAGATGAGCACTGTGGAGCAAAATCGATTTTTTGAACCACCCTACTGATTAGTCCTATAGGGTCAAATATTGACATTAGCACTCGCAGAACTTCTCGTTTCGTTGGGCGTCTTTGGCCCTTTAGTAGATCATGTTCGTAGCGATTCCACCCAACCTTGTATGTAAACATATCAGAAGTAGTACGCCACCACATGCCCAGAACCTTCTCGGTACCGATTTCCGGCGACAAGTCCAGGCTCTTCTCGTTCGCCACGTCCTCGTGGAGAGCTCTCAACACTGTCGGTGAGTTACTAACCCAATTTCGGATCTCAAATCCGCCTAGTTGGTGAACGTATTTCACTTCTCTTGCTACCCGGAGTGCTTCTTCTTCGGTGTCCAGGCTAACGAGCATATCATCCACGTAATGCTTCTTCTGAATGATTTCGGCTGCCTCAGGATAGTCTCCTGCTATGCGCTCTGCGTTGATATTCATCACATATTGAGCACAACTGGGGGAACAGCATGCCCCAAAGGTCATGACTTGCATAACATACACCACACTTTCTCCTTTTTCGTTCCACCATAAAAAACGTTGACACTGTTGGTCGCCATCTCTCATGCGTATTTGATGGAACATCTCTCGTATGTCTCCGGTGAGCCCCACTCGTTTTTCTCTAAACTGAAGCAGGATAGACAGCAGGGAGCATAACTGGTCTGGGCCCTTCAGCAAATTAGAGTTTAAGGAAACTCCAAAGGAGCAAGCTGCGCAGTCCCAGACTAATCTTATCTTTCCCGGATTATTTGGATTCACGACAAGGAAAACCGGTAAGTACCACACCCTAGAGTACCGCTGGCTCAGTTCTTCCTCAGACAGCTGTCGTACGTATCCTTTTAGGACATAATCGGCTACCATTCCGTTTAACGTTTCTGCCAGTGCTGGGTCCCCTGTAAGACGCTTTCGCAGACAGTGGTGCCTTCGCCAGGCCATGGCATAGTTGTCTGGAAGACGGACATTATCGTGACGCCATAGAAGTCCCGTTGTGTATCGCCCTCCTTCGTATGTCGTCAGCTGCTTCAACAGATCCTGCGCTCGCTGGTCCTCGGTCGAGAGAAGGTGTCTATCTGGTCTCATAATGCCAAGGCTTTCCAATGCGAAATAGTTTTTAACCTTCTGATGCAATTCATCGTCTGTTGTTGGCTCGCATGAACACATGTGGCAGGTATAGTGGACAAGGTTGGTTCCATTGTCTTCATCTGCAGTGCTTCCACCGCATATAGTCCACCCCAGTCGTGTTTTTACCGCTATTGGTTCCCCGACGTTTCCCTCCCTACTTTTCAGAACTAGACTGACTTGCACGTGCTTCATACCTATGAGGATTCTTGGTCTTGCATCGTAATATGAATCGATAGGTAGTCCCTGAAGATAGGAATGTTGACGTTTCAGTTCTTCGGCATTCAGCGTCTGATGTGGGAGTAGCAGTTCTTCAACGGTTCTTACTCCCGTCAGTCGAAAGTTTTGGCCACTTCGCTTACTCCAGCAATATCTAGGGTAACGGACTGTGAATCTTTTTCACAACGTTGTGTTCCTCCCGTCCATCGAAGACATAATGGTAGAGTTGAACCATTCAACTTTAATTGCGAAGCTAATTCTTGGTCTATCAAACTGAGGTGAGAACCTTCATCGAGGAAGGCGTACGTCTGAATAGAGCCTTGAGGTCCACTGAGTATCACGGGAAGGTATCTGAATAGTGCTTCACTTGATTTTATCTGATGAGTGTTACAATCGTGTGCTGAAACATCGTCTTCAACTGGAGGAGTTGATCTTGGTGCCGATACTAAAGGCTTCGAAGGTGCATATGTTGTTTGGCTAGAAGATTGCAGCGTCTTTCTATCATTATGCAGCAACTGGTGGTGTTTGTAACTGCAACCGTTTCGACCACACGGTTTGGTATCGCATTCTCCTTTGTGACGGCGTAGACATTTTCTGCAGAGTCCGAATTCCCTCACGATAGCCCATTTGGATTCGCGTGACATCTCTAGGAACTGCTTGCATTTAGAGGCAACTTTACAGCTTCCCTTGCACACCAGGCAGGCTTCGGAAGCATTAACCAAATTATGTGAGAATGACCGCTTGTTGCTAGGTTCCGTGTTTACACTGGAATCTAGGAGTTCTAAAGATTCAGTAGACTCGGATAATGTTTCAGCATGAGCATTGAGAAAAACATTCGGCTTTTTGTTTCCGCGCCCTTCGGTACGGGATGGCCTCAACTCACTTGAATCGCCTGGGATCACGATGGTGCTGACCGCCTCTGCTAATGAGTATACCCAGTTTCCAAAGATCGACAAGTTGACCCTTGGGATCGTTTGGCGATGTCGTGCCCAGTCTAACTTGAGTGATGACGGAAGCTTATTCACCAACTGATGGAGAAGGGAGACGTTATACATGTAGTCGTCTAGCTCGTATGCGTCCACCGTAGCACAGAAGTTCTGCACGTTAACTGCAAACTCAACTAGTGTTTCTAGTCGGTCTCCTCTTATAGGCGGTAGAGCATTCACCTTTTGGATTAGTGAGTGAACCACGGCTTCGGGCTGTCCGAATCTCATCTTCAAAGTTCGCATTATTGCTGGGACATTCGACGGATGCATCAGGAGACTTCGCGCTGTATCATAAGCCTTTCCTTCCAATGACTTCTGGAGCCGAATAAGATTTTCCTCGTTTGTAAAACCACACATGTTCGTAGTGCTGTTGAACATAGACACGAAGACCGGCCACTCCTCGAATTTACCGGAAAACTTGGGCAAATCTTTGGATATTCCTTGGCGGGCCGCTAGCTGCTGTCGGGAAAAAGAACACTGTTCAAAGTCCTCTTCTTGGCGCTCTGAGTGGAAGGCTGGTTCTTGGAAAGTTGTTCTCTGCCGCTGACTATGTTGCACAGTTGGCACGACTAGGTTTCTTTCTCTTGAAATGGGGTGAAGGGATTGTCCGCGATGTTCGACTAGTGGCACATTCCTCCGGTTGATTGAGCAGGGTTGCACTTCATCAGCTTGAGCTTGATCAGAGTTGTTTTGGGTGGAATGTCTCTGTGGATCGAAGATTTCAGTCACCCGACGTGCTGACGCATCTCCCACATGGATGTTGTTGGTGTCTTGTACCCACTGCCTAACTCTATCTTGGGATCCACTACACTCCGATCCGGTACGGCTGTGCAGCTGCTCAAGTAGGTCGTATTTCTTATCCAGATATTCCCGATGCTTTTCAGCTTGTTGCTGCTCGAATGCACGTTCCTCTTCCAGTCGTTGAAGTTGTAGCTGTAATACTGATCTGCGTGAGCCCGCTGATGTCAACGAGTGTGCTTTCTTCCCTTGAAGCAAAGCCTCAGCAGCTGCTTGTCGTCTCACTGGAAGCTGGGTAGCTGCTTGTCGTCCCACTGACAGCTGGCTGGCTGCTTGTTGTCCCGCTGGTTCTGACTGTGTAAGGCAACGTACAGTTTTGTTGACTCCTAAAGACACTCTAGCAGTCAGCAATTCCACGTCCGGCTGGGTAAATGCTGGATCACGTGATTCTTCTCTACGTTCCGTACTGTGTAGAAGGGGAATCGGAGTAGAAGGCGCAGTATGCTGAATCCCGGTTGATGAGACGCATTTGGGACAGCTCCAGCTGACATTTGCTATTTCTTGTGTGACCCCGACACACGCAAAGTGAATCCATCTGTCGCACTTATCGCATTGAACCATCTCGTCGTCGTCCGGCTTCTGACAGAATGTGCAGCTTTGATCCGGTACCTTTTTCGCACCAACATAGTCACCGATTTCGCCTTCCTTTTCTTCTGTGACCACCACCACCACATTATCACTGATATTAATCACATCTAACTTTTTCTCCTTTGGGCGCGCACCTTTCGAACCACTTTTACCATCTTTCCGACTCGACATCTTTCGACTAAACGAAATTTATAATTTGTCGAAATCTGCTTCGACTAGCGATCTACCGAACTGACAGGGAATTCTTCCGAATTTGTAAGCTCCAGAGCAATCTGTATTTCACAGCTCTTTATTTGGGAGTTTATAAATTTCCTGCATTGTGTTGTACAAATGAAAATATATACCTTCTTAATACTAGTATTTAAGTAATATTGGTCGATTCAAGAGAGGGAATACTGTAAATATATTTTCTTTAAGGAACATAAGTTGATACTCGCCTAGTTCATGACTTACCGGGTTCAGTGCATGGGTTCATAAATTCAGGTTAGCCCGGAGTCGATCGATGTGATCAATAGATATAGTTGTATCTTCTAATATTATTAATCAATTAGGTTTTAAGTTATAATTTTAAGTAGTTGTAAATTACCTTTAGTTTAGTAGTAATTCATTAGAATAATAATAGTTCACTATATAGACAATATGCGTAGATATTTAGAATTTAGAGTATAATTATAGAGCTCATAAACGTGTTCTTTCCAATTAGATTGTTTTTGTTGTCTTCTGTTTTACTCACGGTTAGTGACAGGCGGAAGGCCTGTCACTCCAGTTCAGTGTGCCCATCAACGACAGGCTGCTGATGCGGATTCTGCAACGGGTGCGTGTTGTCCAATAGGGTAGACCACAATATCCCAATTCTCACTTTGTCACTTTCTACTTCTCATTTCTTCCTTTTTACTTTTCACTTCTAACTACGCACTTCTCTCTTCTCACTCACTACTCACTATTCATTTCTCACTTCTCACTTCTCACTACTCTTCTTCTTCTTCTTCATTGGCATTACATCCCCCACTGGGACATTGCCGCCTCGCAGCTTAGTGTTCACTAAGCACTTCCACAGTTATTACCTGCGAGGTTTCTAAGCCAAGTTACCATTTTTGCATTCGTATATCATGAGGCTAAATAAGATGATACTTTTATGCCCAGGGAAGTCGAGACAATTTCCAATCCGAAAATTGCCTAGACCGGCACCGGGAATCGAACCCAGCCACCCTCAGCATGGTCTTGCTTTGGAGCCGCGCACTCACTTCTCACTACTCACTATTCACTATTCACTTTTCTTTTCTCACTACTCACTTCTCACTTCTCATTTCTCACTTATCAATTCTCACTTTTCACTTTCCATTTACCTATGCTCAATACTCTTTTCTTACGTCTCTCTTTTCACTACTCATTCCTTGTCTTTTTGTCCTTTCGACCTTTTGTCCTTCGACCTTTTGACCCTCGACGTTATGATGCAAATTCGACCTTTTGACCCTTCGACCTTTTGTCCATTCGACCTTTTGACCCTTCGACCTTTTGACTCTTCGACCTTTTGTCCTTTCGACCTTTTGTCCTTCGACCTTTTGACCTTCGACCTTTTGACACAGATTCAATACAGACATAGAGGACTTTGGCCCACACCTTTACTGAAGCACATCGTTTCCACTCGCAGCCTTGAGGTATCAATAGCAGAAAATCAAAACACCTGCTCTAGTGGAGTGATTTTATTCCCAAAACGTAAACAATGAGTTGGGAGGGAATGCTTCAAAACGCTTATTGAAGGAAATTACTTGCCTATTATTTTGCATAAACAGCTAGAACTCTGCCTCCTTTCTGATATTATTACGTCAAGATACATAATTGCAATGTTTGGATGCTTCCAGCCACTATGCGCCTCCGAATTTCTCTGCTGGTATCGTTATCGGCGGTCACCAGTGAGCCCAAGTACACGAATTCTTCAACCACCTCGATTTTGTCACCACCGATAGAAACTCGTGGTGGGTGGCTTACATTGACCTCTCTTGAGCCTCTTCCTACCATGTACTTCGTCTTCGACGTGTTGATGACTAGTCCAATCCGTTTAGCTTCGCTTTTCAGTCTGATGTAGGCTTCCTCCATCCTCTCAAAGTTACGTGCCATGATATCAATGTCGTCGGCGAAACTAAATAACTGGACGGACTTCGTGAAAATCGTACCACTCGTGTCAATCCCTGCCCTTCGTATTACTCCCTCCAAAGCGATGTTGAATAGCAGACACGAGAGACCATCACCTTGCCGTAACCCTCTACGCGTTTCGAAGGGAGAGAATGCCCCTGAAACTCGAACTACGCACATCACCCGATCCATCGTCGCCTTGATCAACCGTATCAGTTTATCCGGAAATCCGTTTTCGTGCATTAGCTGCCATAGCTGGTCTCGATCGATTGTATCATATGCGGCTTTGAAGTCGATAAATAGATGATGTGTGGGCACGTTGTATTCGCGGCATTTCTGCAATACCTGACGTATGGCGAACACCTGGTCTGTGGTAGAGCGTTCACCCATAAATCCCGCCTGGTACTGCCCCACGAACTCTCTTGCAATTGGTATTAGTCGGCGGCATAAAATTTGGGAGAGTACCTTGTAGGCGGCGATCAGCAATGTGATTGCGCAATAGTTGCTACAATCCAGCTTATCGCCCTTTTTGTAGATGGGACACACGACACCTTCCATCCACTCCTGCGGCAGAGCCTCATCCTCCAAAACCTTGATAATCACCCAGTGCAGCGCTCTAGCCAGTGCCTCACCACCGGGTTTAAACAGCTCTCCTGGTAGTTGATCAACTCCAGGGGCTTTGTTGTTTTTCAGCCGGCCGATCTCCTCCTGGATTTCTTGGAGATTCGGAGCCGGAAGTCGCATGTCCTGCGCGCGTGCTCCTAGGTTCATTACCATACCGCCACCGTTGTCTGCCATATCGCCATTCAGGTGCTCTTCGTAGTGCTGCCGCCACCTTTGCATCACCTCACGCTCGTTTGTAAGAAGGTTCCCGTTTATGTCCTTACACATATCGGGCTGTGGCACGTGGCCCTTACGTGAACTGTTCAACTTCTTGTAGAACTTTCGTGCGTTATTAGTGCGGTACAGTTCCTCCGTCTCTTCACGGTCTCGATCTTCCTGCTGGCGCTTTTTCCTCCGGAAAATCTAGTTTTGTCTGTTCCGCGCCCGTTTGTATCGTGCCTCGTTCGCCCTCGTGCGGTGTTGCAGCAATCTCGCCCATGCTGCATTCTTCTCCTCAACTAACTGCTCACATTCGCCGTCATACCAGTCGTTTCTCTGATCCGGAGCCACCGTGCCTAGTGCAGCGGTTGCGGTGCTTCCAATGGCGGATCGAATATCTCTCCAGCCATCTTCAAGATATGCTGCGCCTAGTTGCTCTTCCGTTGAGAGTGCCACTTCCAGCTGCTGCGCGTAGTCTTGGGCTAGTCTACCGTCTTGTAGCCGCCCAATGTTTAGCCGCGGCGGACGCCTCCGACGCGTGTTGATCACCGTCGAGAGTTTTGAGCGCAGACATACTGCAACGAGGTAGTGGTCGGATTCAATATTCGCACTGCGGTAAGTGCGTACGTTCGTGATGTAGGAGAAGAATTTACCGTCGATTAGAACGTGGTCGATTTGGTTTTCCGTTACTTGGTTAGGTGATTTCCATGTGGCCTTGTGGATATTCTTGCGGGGAAAGAAAGTGTTTCGGACTACCATTCCGCGGGAGGCTGCAAAGTTTATGCATCGTTGGCCGTTGTCGTTCGATACGGTATGCAGACTATCCGGTCCGATGACCGGTCAATACATTTCCTCCCTTCCTAACTGAGCGTCACCGATGACGATTTTGACGTCCCGCAGTGGGCATCCATCGTATGTCTGCTCAAGCTGCGCATAGAACGCTTCTTTCTCGTCGTCGCATCTCCCTTCGTGTAGGCAGTGCACGTTGATGATGCTATAGTTGAAGAAACGGCCTTTTATCCTCAGCTTGCACATCCTTGCGTTGATTGGCTGCCACCCAATCACGCGTTGCGGCATCTTTCCCAGCACTATGAAGCCGGTTCCCAGCTCGTTGGTGGTGCCACAGCTTTGGTAGAAGGTAGTCGCTCGATGCCCGCTTTTCCACACTGTCTGTCCTGTCCAGCAGATTTCCTGCAGCGCTACGACATCGAAGTTGCGGGGACGTAATTCATTGTAGATTATCCTGTCGCAACCTGCAAAGCCTAGCGACTTGCAGTTCCATGTTCCAAGCTTCCAAGTGTGACAAAATAGTTCTTAAATATTTGTATCGGCCTTAATGTGTTTTTTTAATTCTAGGATTCCCTAAAAAACGATGGGTTATCGCTAAATGATTGATTAATTTGCGTGATGAGCCAACATTTTATCCTATGTCAATATTACCTCCGGTAACCCTACAAACAAGTATTTACGCTTAAGCTTCATTTCTCGTCCATTGATGGAGCATCAGCTTCGATTTCACTTTGATTCTGTAGAATAAATATTCCCATTTTCAATGTGTAAATTCTATATAAGTATTGCCATGAATGGCACTGGCATTCACAAAACTAGAACATGTATCACCTTTACATTCGCTCATGGTTCGTCGAGAACTTCACTGCATCCTTAACAAAAGAGAATTTTTCTTGGTGTGGATCGTATGGGTTCGAACTTGAAAGTGCTATTAAACTAAAATGTTAATAATCTCTATCCATTGAGTTTTATGCCACTGTAAGAAACGAGAATCTTGATACAGACATTTCAATTAACAATTGAAATATGCAGTAAATTGATAGATAACTATTGCATTTTTAATATGACAATAAATTTTTAATGACTTGAACTAGAGAAATGTGTCATATAGTTAAGGCTCAATAATAAGTTACCCAACAATCCCATTTGTAATTGCCGGTTTGCTTGATTATTATCATAAAGAATAAATTAAATTTTATGATTCAGTTGAACTTTGTTCCAAGTTTTGTTTCCTGCATCCTGCATTGCCCTGGCTTCATCATTTGGTCAATAAAATAGACGGTTCACATCTCCGACCGTTACAATGCACACGGGAGCAATTCGTAACGCTCTCGTGCAGTTGATTCGCCAACTTCCCCTTCGGTTAGGGGAAAAGAGTGACTGACTGACTGATGCCGGCAAAGACTTGCGCGAGAGAATAAGCGAGGAACCCTACTCTTCGATTACACCAAGCTCTCTCACTTCCATGCCGTGGTCTTACGATCGCGCTTAGGCTAGCGCAGCATCACACTCGATCCACCCGTGCTCTGATAACGTTCGGATCCAGCCGTAGGTAATCCTCCGTGTGAAGCTCTTACCTCGCCCGCCGACATGAAAGCGAAAGTTTCAACTCGTTTGCAGCATGAAGGCATCGGGTCCCTACAAGGTGTAGCTGCCGCCGCGTGATATTCAAAAACTGCGCAAAATCGCGTTTATCGCCGAGAAACAAGTTTCAGGACTCCGATTTGCAGAGGCAGACCGCTGCCAATGTTGACAGCTTGAAGTGATCGGATAATTGAAATTCGTTTCATTAGTTCGTTGCAGCGCTAACCTCAATACGTCAGGCTGAGCATGAACGAAAGCAGCATCTTTGTCTCGGAAGGCAGTAGCCAGCTGAACCAAAGGAAATGCTGTACCAACACTGAAGTTGACGCACTGATTGTAAACTTGCATGAATGAGGGGTGACGAGGACTTCGACGACGACGGATTCGTGGCAGAGTTTAGCAATCCTTCCATCAGTGTCGTGTCTTCTCGATATGGACTTTGCGATTCCGTCTAGTTGGGGCGAATGGAACGCTCGCTCCCAGCGGCGTTATGTCATGTGTCGGGTGGAGAAGTGATTGATGGTTAATTGATCGATCAATAACGGCAAGTTGACTGAATTTTGTAGTTTCGTTTGATTCTGAATCAGTTTCAATCTTGGTGGGTCGGTAGATATAAAATAGATGAGATCCTGCAGATTATAGCAGTACCGTGTATATGAATGACAGGAGAGGTGAAGATAAAGCTGGTGTTTGAATGAAAAATATCTTATTTTTTTACTTAGGGTTTTATATTTGATATACTCGTTTTCATAATTAAAACGTGCAGTCCCACACTGGCTATCCTTAAAACGTGTGGAACCACACTGGCTATCCTTGGTACTAAGAAGGTCGATTGGTTGCATTATGAACTTTAGAATCTGGATAAGGTGTTTTCGAACACACTATAAAATATGTTGCCAAAACAATTCATTCCCCGGCACAGAACATCGTACACTAACATGTAAATATAACGATTCAACCATAGATTAGTGGAGATAACTGGCACAACTGGCCAGCAAGTACCGTGTCACTTAAAGTTTGGGGCATGGTAGACGTAACCCCTTCTGGCAGCAACAACAGCAAGCAAAGCTATGGGTTGATATTTTATGTGGGTTTCTTTTAAGTTTTGTTTTATGTACCGCAACCAACGCAATTTTGTCCTGAAAAATTACCGATTTTTGTTTCACATTGAGCCTTTTTAATCACTAACAGCAACCAAAAACATGGTCCAACAATTGCGTTGAAATTTCTCTTGAGTGTTGTTGTTGCTGGCAACGGTCAATCTGTGCGGCCCTTGTGTCCACTCTCCTTGATGTCTTGATTGAACTAAGAATTAGAGTCTAGCCCGTCAGTTGCACGTTTTTGATGTCTGTGCTTGCGATGTACGTACGGGACTAATTGGTTCACCGATTATTTAGAATGCTTGTCGAAATACAATTTTTCAATAGATTAGCGCTTTTAATCCATTGTTTTCAAAATTTGTTTTTACCAATGACACTTCTACTCCATAGAAACGTCTTCTTAGAGAAGAGAACATGTGTCTCAAATTTGGTTGAAATCGGTCCAGGGGTTCAGAAGCTACACAGAAGTTTCAACGTAGATTTTGTGCATCTCGCCCTCGCCGATTTTGTGCATCTCGCATCTCGCCCTCGCCCAGTTTTCATTTCAGCGGATTTACTACAGCGTCCAGCAGTTTTAGCTTGGCGTTGGCGAGTTTGTCAGCCTTCGGCAGTTCCAGCCTGCGCACCTTCTCCAGATGGCATTGCAGCAGTTGCTCCGGGCGACTATACAGTTGCCTTAGCTTGCATACCACCTTCGGAATAGATTTTGGGAACAACAGCTGACCTCGAACACTTTCCAACGGCGGCCCTACAAGGCTTTCTTGAAGCCGCACAAGATTCTCGACGTCAGTGAACCCACACGCCTCATTGGATGTCTCGTACGTGCCGATAAACAATGGCCATTCCTCCGGTCTGCCGGTGAACACCGGGAGCTTCTTTGATGCTCCGTTCCTCGCCGCCATTTGTGCCCTAGTCGGCGTGCTGCACTGTTGCCCCAGCCCGTTTTCGAAGACTTTTTCATTTTCGGCTCACGTTTTCTTTTCTTCTTCTTCTTCTTCTTCGATTGCTTCTCTTTTTTATCTTCGGTTTCCTCTTCTTCTGTCGAACCCATGATCATCCGCTTATAAGGCGAACGTATGACCAACTACGCCACGAGACTCCCCAGAAGCCGTTGATGTTCCACTGGAGACAAAGATTGACCTCCTGCGGAAAAAGGAGATCGGGAAGGGAGCACGTGTGGTATCTTGGTCCGCACCAGTAGAAGTTAGGGTTAAATTGTGCGATGTATCAATCGTGTTGTGCTCGTCGAGGTGCAAACCTAATAATGTGTTGGGTTGTTGTCCGCCGGAAGAGACCGGAGGGATGCAACAATCGACAGGAGACTCGTACGTGGTCAAATTTGTATGTTGTTGGACTGATACAGAAAGTTGGAAGAATGAGCTAGGCCATTCATTTTTCATTTATTTAGTCTACATCAGCGGTTCTCAACCTTTTTCTTGAGATGTACCCCTTCGAACTTTTGCATTAATTGACGTAAGGGTATGCGATAACACACTTTTTCCTAACGAAACGAAACGAAACGAAATTTAAAATGTCTATGTTGATTCGGATCGAAACGAAACGAAATAAAGATTTCTTTCAATACTTCGAAACGATACGAAATCCAGGGTCATTTAATTCGAAATTTTTCGAAACGAAACGAAATTTTATTTTTTTTCCGTGGAATTTTTATTAAATTGTTTTTACATTATGTACGCAATTCTGATTTCACTTTTTCGAAGTCGAATAACTGCGACCAAAAAAGTTACAATAACAGGAAAGGCAATCTGTGATAAATCGCCACATTCTCGCCGCATATACCATTGGCAATAAGACAATTCCCCAGTATTTGTGCCGCTTTTAAAGAAATTCATCGTGGAGCGTGTGCTCCCGAATCTGATCAATTTTATATCAGTTTTATATCAGCAAGTATATAAAAATAAAGGAATTGTGGGATTTTTTCATATACCTACGGATTCAAATTTCGTTTAAAACCTTAGTTCACTTAAGAATTATGTAATTATGCTAAAGCATACTTCATATTTTCTTGTCAGCGTGGACTAAGTACTGACTTAGTCAAAATTAGAAAATGAATGCTTAGATTTATTTTTTATTTAGTGGGATACTCAATTATGTATCCACATCTGCCAGGCGTATACGTAGATAGAGAATTGATATTACTAGACCAACATTTGAAAGAGCGTATCAGCCAAAATGTATTCCTTCTTATTCTTCGTCTACATATATAGCATACATTTGCTCACTAGAAGAATCCTGTGCACCTTTCTAAAATGTACGAAGATATGTATTTCCGATTGAATTTATCAGACCCATAGTCTTATATACAATCAGCTCGACAAACTAAGCTATTGTCCGCGTTCTTTTTTTATGGTCAGTATAAGCTGAAAGCAATCTTAAGTAAAGAACTTCCAGCAATGTTAATGATCTTTCAACCCGTTCTGGATTTTATTTTTGCAAATTCCATGCGAAGATCTAGAAATGGCCACAAATCTGCAATGTTTCTTACATACAGCGCCGTAACGTACGGTTGGCCAGGTTGGCCTCCACCAAGGGCGCCAGTCTTTAGGGTGCGCCGAAATCAAGGATTAAGCTATAAGCAAAAGACAAATTTATTTAGTTTATGGTTGGTACAATGGTAGAGATATGCCTTATGACAAGTAAGAGATATGTGGAATAATCTAGAGCAAGCCATAAATATTGCCTTTTTTCCACATCAACATGTTATAGGATTTGTTTTAGTTTTGACTGCTAATCCGATTTCTCAAGGACTTCTGAAACCGGTTACAAGAGGACAGTAGAAAAAAGAGAAAAACAAAAATATAATATTTACCAAGTTATTTGACAATCATGGATTTTTATTATTAACATTGTGTGAATCGGATTATTTAAAATTTTAGCTATTACATATTATGGCCACCGAGGGATTTCCGGGGCCATAATGTTTGATAGTAGTGACTATTCGTGAAATGTAGAACTTATTGAAGCAGTGCAGTATACATTCAAGCGTTTTTTGTATAGAAAATTCTATTACCTTTATGAACCATATCAGAGAAGAATAAGTCGCATGCAGATCACATCATTAACTGATCGTCGGCGCGTCCTTCATATGTCTACGCTTCATCGACTTGTACATGGTTCTATTCACTGCAGCAGTACTAGTGACCTCCAGTTTTGGTTTCCCACGCATGGTCTACGTCAGTTGGATCTGTTCTACATCCTTAGATCAAGGACAAACCTGGGAAAAGCTCTTTCTCGTTTATGACAGACTTACAACGAGGGCTACAACGAAGTGGACATTTTTATGGAGCTTTCGCAATTCAAAAGGATTATCCGAAACTAGCAGCTTTGCTAAGCTTTAAAACTTTATTATATTGTGGTCCGATTATTGGGTAACGCTGTAGGACACTATACAATGAATAATATATGAGATAAATAAATTACTTAATTAACTAAAAAAGGACAATTCACACTCAAATTCATTGGTTTGAATTTATTCAGATTTTTTAAGGGGACATTTTTGAAAGGTTACATTTATAATAAACCGATTGACAAAATTTAGAAGTGCCTTTTGTTCTTAAATCCGGAAGTAGTGGTATGAATTTTTGTGTAATTTATAGTTCCGATAAATTTCCTGTTTTTTTTTTCATTTCTTCTTATTATAATCAAATGTATATTGGTCCTGAGGTGAACGGCAATTCCGACCATTGAACAACTGTAACGTTTTACGTTTTTATTGTTGTTAATTAATTATTCGTAAACTGAAAATATTATAAAAATAAAATAATAACTTTAAATAAAAGCTAGTGTTAATAAAATCGAGCTATCTCTGTGCTCAACTCGCGTACATGGAACATGTTATAAAAGCTCTGCTTTTATAGCATGGCGCTAAATTTAAAATAAGCGGTTTAAATTCGCCATGCTTCTCGGCGCCATGCAAATCATTTGGCGCGATTTTCAAATAATGCATTCTCCTGAAGAATAGTTACAGAGTAGTCTTTTAAAATACTTGAATAGGGCTCAAATTTGAAAAGAGGCACAGTTTCTTGGCGTAGCTATTTCATCCGCTCGATCTTTTCGCTAGAAGATCGGCTGGAAAGCAGAAGTACGCGATTAGAGATACTTACGTTTTGAGAATATCTTGTGTGATTTGAAGTACAATTTAAAGTGGACTGAGGTCCGTTGTATCGCAAATTCTGCTTGAATTTTTTATTAAATCTACTACTACGAAGAAAGCGCGCTGCGCTAGACGAGCTCGGTGGTCTAGTGGCTACCGCTTCTGTCTTATAAGCAGGAGGTCGTGGGTTCAATTCCAGGCTCGTCCCTTTCCTACTTTGTATTTCTATCATAGTTCTTTCTGTGTTTCACGTTCTACCAACACGATTCCTACTGTTATAACCTTCCACACTAACAATCCCAAAACCTCCCGTGGCACCTATGAGAGGTCGTAGAGTTCTCTGCATCTCTCTTAAGTAGGTGTCCGACTAACCATCCTTCCCCTTCCCCAGCATTCGCAAGGACGTGGCCAGGACAGTTCTGGACTATTGGAGAGTGCATTGCTTCCATCTAAGAGATAGTGATTAGTCCCAAATCAATATCTGTGGTAACGGATGAAAGTGATGCTACTCTCATACAATAGTCCAGGCTTGTACCACCTACGAATTTATGCGAATTGCTCAATGCTAATGCTAATGCTAATGCTACTACGAAGAAAGCGCGCTGCGCTTTTTTCGTACGGCTGGAAATTTCCGTCGTCTTGTGGCGACCGTCCAAGGTCCCGTCGTGGTGCGAGCCACGAATTCCGTTCGAGATCATCGAGACCCGTGTGTACCGTGAAGGCCCGCCTCAAGTAGGTAGTTAAACGGAGTGTGTGAAGTCGTTCAAACATCGTAGCGAAGAATCTCCCATCGGTCGTCCATTGCCGATGGTAAGGTCCCTCTCTGTCAATTTCTGTGGACTGGAGCCATCCGAGAGCGCGTGTCGTCCATTGCACGCAGTGAACCCGATCCGAACCGAAAGATAGAGGTTTCGCCGATCCCCGCTCCGTGGAACGGAAAGGTACGCGAAGCCGGGTCGCTTTGGGTACGTGTGCCTCTATCAGTAAGTGAGGATCGCCCCGGGGACATTATCGGCATTTTTACGCCGCCATTGCTCTCGCGGAACAAAACGGAAGCTTCCGTTCCAGCCGCCACAACCTCCGCATCTCTAGTTCGGCCATAACACACACGCGGGTCATCTTTACGTTGCGCGCCAAATCGCAGCGTGGACATTCCGGTGGCAGCCATCGCATCATCGCCATCGTCGAGGTCTTCTCGAGCCAGAAGCTGCCAGATTCGTCGAAGTTCGTCGGGCCCCATCGATCATCAAAAACCTGCGCAGGTACGTGTTAGAGCTTAGTTACATGGCCATGTTTGCTCTTATGTTTCCATTTCCGTTGAAAAACGTCCAGCACGAATAAAATATTCTAGAAGTAAAGTGATGGTGATTTAGTTTAATTACGTTTAACGTCAGTTTCTTGAATAAACGACTCACTAATTTCGGGAGCCAAAACACGTTCTTTCTTGGTTGTATGGAAACCTTTTGCGGTCCCTAAGGTCTTGCGGTGAATGAATGGGAGGAGATTTAGCTTGCGCTTGAGAGATTTTGCCAATTTCGCTTAATAACCGTTCTAGAGTTTTCCCTGAGCCAAACAGTCTCAAAAAGTCGGGCAATTAAAACGTGACCGGTGGTCTCTCGTTGAGAGTGGCGCTAAAGCCGCCGATTAATTAAACTCAGTAAACGTGAACGGTTATACAACCCACTGCATAGTTCAATTTTATCAACACAAATATGTACAGGAAGTGACTTCAAACTATCGACAGACACAGTCCTGAGTTAAGTTTTCCTTGATCCAAACAGATCCGTTGGCGATTTCGACTACCAATCAATCTACACACCATACAGTTATTTTCGATTTGTCCTAACTGGGTTCAGTGGTCCAAAACTACATTTTACTTGATCCAAATAGGTTCAATGACAACTCCCGGCCACCAACAAACCCACTCCAAAAAATTGTTTTTCCTGATTCGACTAGATCCGGTAGAATCTCTGACCTTCAAACATCTCACCCCAGAGTGAAATTTTATTAACTCTGTTAGGTCCAGAAGTGGTTTCAAAACACCGTCAGACCCACTCCAGAACTCGATTTTCCTTGACGCGAATAGGTCCGATAACGATTCCGATAATCGACCGACGCATTTCAGAGCTGGATTTTATTGACCCAACTAGACCCAGCAGTGCGTAGGCTCTGAAAAACACCTTAACATTTTTAATGAACTTCCAGCACAGCTCTGGAAGGTCGCTTAAATAACTCTTAAATAATCAAAAAAAAGTATCACCAAATGGAAACAAATGAACATTCTGCAATTCAATAAACTACAGGAACAAAAGTTCTTGTTCTCTTCACAGTATTGAATGATGTTGAAAGCATCTTTAAGCCACTAAACATTCTAATTTTACTCTTGATGCATTTCAAATTGTCAAATTGTTGTTAAATTTTCCCATTTTTATAATAAAAAGAGGGGTGCCAAATCATGGTTTCCCCAAGGGCGCTAGCAGTCGACGCTACGGCTCTGCTTACATATTGTGCAAATAGTCAAAGAAGAGCTTATTTGCTTGATCAACTGTACACATCGTAGTTGCTAATCATGATTGGCCGAGAAACAGCAAATATGCACAGCTCATTAATTAAATAATATTCTTGTTATACAAAAAAGTTATTCTTATTGAATATTTGCTTCGGTGTTTCCAATTCATGACCAATAATGATGATGGTCACGTGCTATAAAGTTTAGGATTTAGGATTAGTAGAGGAAAATTAGTTTAACACTCATTGTAACAAGAGAACAAGAAATGCTCTGCATCTCCGTGAGCGCTATGCGAAAGGAATCGCTGGTTAGTTGAGAAGGTAATTCGTGTGAAACCCCTTGGTGAGCGACAAAATATGTATTACGCACGCAAAAAAATGCGTTCCCGAATTCGTGAACCAGCAAAAATACACCGTGATTTAATTCATGAATTCGGGAACACCAGTCACGTTTTACAGAACGTTCCAGAAAACGTGACTGTATTCCCGAATCCGTGACTGTTGTTCCCAAAAAAATACACCGTGAACTCGTTAGTTCACGAAATCATGAACGCTTTTTTTTGCGTGCGAAGTTATTTTGAAAACAAGAAGACGAAGACTGTGTTTCAAATCAATCCAGCGCAAGATCAATGTGTTTCGTTTAATAATCTTCTACAACACGATCGATCCCGCACTAAATAATTTTGCGCTCTCGGATGCAGACATTAGTTTTATCACTTCACGTTCTCCCACACTAGTTGGCGTGATCAGCATCAACACGATCGATTGCACACTGGTAAAACAAATTTCTGCTACGCGAGGTAGATTTTTTTTGCACTTCAGGTTCTTCCGGACTAGCTGCCGGCATATGACCAGCATCCACATGAACGTTTCCGCATTCATATAGAAGAAAACTACATACAAATTTGTCGACTAAGAATGAGGTTATGTAGTGAGCGTTAATAGGAATATTGTATAACCTAAAGTTTTGAAAACAACTTTACAATTATGTTCAGCGGCGCAGCCAAAATTTTTGATAATATAAAGTATGGATTAAGTTTAAATTTGTTTCAAAATTCCGCGGAATTCCGTTAAATTTCGTTAGAAGCTAGTTTTTTCTAGCGAAATTTTTGTAATTTTACGAAACGAAACGAAATCAAAAAATCAGATTTCGCCATGCTCAAATTCCGCGAAATTTCGCGGAATTTCGTTTCGAACCACCTGAAACGAAATTTTTCGAAATACCGCATATGCTTATAATTGAGGTACCCCTATTTTTTGCTGTAAATGATAATAATCGTAGCTCACGAGATCCATGAAAAATGGACCTGGAAACTATCGGGATATGTGGCTCTCCATAAGTTGGGATGAAATTTTCATTATTCCGCGAAACTTTCCAATTCAAATTAAGTTTATACATCAAGCTTCCGAATCTCTTGAAAGTATGCTTCCGAGCCTCTTGAAGGGAGGTTTCGGAAACTTTGGAAAGGAGGGTTCCGAGCCCCTTGAGGCGGTTTTTCGGCTACTTAAAATAAGGCTTCTGAACATCTTCAAAGGACGCCTCTGAGCTTCTTTAAAGTAGGCTCTTCAAAGAATAATTCCGAGCCCCATGAAGGGAGGATTCCGAGCCGCTTGGAAGAGGGCTTCTGAACCTTTTGAAAGGAGTTTCCGAATCTCTAGAAAGTTGGCTTCCACCCCTCTTGGTAAAAGGCCTCTGAGCCTTTTGAAGGAAGGCTTCCGAGCCCCTTTAATGACGGCCTAAGTGGCTCAAAGGAAAATTCTTAGAATGTTGAAAGGACGCTTCTGAGATACTTGAAAGAACGCTTCCAAGCCTCTTGAAAGAAGGCTTCCGTGCCTCATGAGAGGAGACTTCTGGGCATTTTAAAAGAAAGCTCCTGACCCTCTTAAAAGGAGGCTTCCGAGCCTCTTGAAAGGAGGCTTCCGAGCCTCTTGAAAGGAGGCTTCTGGACCTCTTGAAAGGAGGCTTCCGGGCCTCTTGAAAGGAGGCTTCCGGGCCTCATGAAAGGAGGCTTCCGGGCCTCTTGAAAGGAGGCTTCCGGGCCTCTTGCAAGGAGGCTTCCGGGCCTCTTTAAAGGAGGCTTCCGGGCCTCTTGAAAGGAGGCTTTCGGGCCTCATGAAAGGAGGCTTCCGAGCCTCTTGAAAGGAGGCTTCCGGGCCTCTTGAAAGGAAGCTTCCGGGTCTCATGAAAGGTTATTATTTGCATGCTCCACATATGTGCATGAAAATACATTAAAAACAACAACATATTTTTATCTGCGATTGCTTCCGAGCTACTTGGAAGAAGGCTTCCGAGAAACGTAGAAGGATGCTTCCAATCCTCTTGCAACGTGGTAACCGAGCTATTCCAAATAAAAGTCCTTCATGTCTTTCAAACGGAGGCTTTCGAACCTTTTGACTCTAGATTTTAGTTCAGAAGCATATTCTTAACATATTATTCAACATTTTGTTTCGATCATGCAGATTGCATTAAAGAGTTTATTTTTAATTTGTTAATTCGATGTTTTGTCCTTTTGATCTTTTGTTCCGCAGCCCGCATATTATTTACAAGATTAAGACAAAGGTATGAAATAAAAAAATATACAAGTATCAATACTTTATAAATGAGTTTTGATTGGAATTGTAATACGTCCGCCATTACGGATTTTTGTCCGAGGTACCCCCTGGGGCTAGCGAAGGTACCCCCAGGGATACATGTACCCCAGGTTGAGAACCGCTGGTCTACATCTAAACAGATAACACTGAATCAACAATTTGACGCCACAATACACGGTTCGAGGCCGCATCTCTCCATCTTCGAATACGCCAAGTCGTTTTGCACCTGGTCTGCCCATCTCGCTCGCTGCGCTCCACGCCGTCTCGTACCTGCCGGATCGGAAGCGAACATCATCTTTGCAGGGTTGCTGTCCGGCATTCTTGCAACATGTCCTGCCCATCGTACCCTTCCAGCTTTAGCTACCTTCTGGATACTGGGTTCGCCGTAGAGCTGGGCGAGCTCGTGGTTCATTCTTCGCCGCCACACACCGCCTTCTTGCACACCGCTAAAGATGGTCCTAAGCACCCGTCTCTCGAATACTCCGAGTGCTTGCAAGTCCTCCTCGAGCATTGCCCATGTTTCATGTCCGTAGAGGACAACCGGTCTTATTAGCGTCTTGTACATGACACATTTGGTGCGGTGGCGAATCTTGAACAATGTTGAACAACAGGCACGAAAGTCCATCACCTTGTCTTAGTCCCCGGCGCGATTCGAACGAACTGGAGTGTTCGCCCGAAATCTTCACACAGTTTTACAAACCATCCACCGTTACTTTGATCAGTCTGGTAAGCTTCCCAGGGAAGCTGTTCTCGTCCATAATTTTCCATAGCTCTACGCTGTCTATACTATCGTATGCCGCCTTGAAATCAACGAACAGATGATGCGTTGGGACCTGGTATTCACGGCATTTTTGAAGGATTTGCCGTACAGTAAAGATCTGGTCCGTTGTCGAGCGGCCGTCAACGAAGCCGGCTTGATAACTTCCCACGAACTCATTCACTAATGGTGACAGACGACGGAAGATGATCTGGGATATCACTTTGTAGGCGGCATTAAGGATGGTGATTGCTCGAAAGTTTTCACACTCCAGCTTGTCGCCTTTCTTGTAGATGGGACATATAACCCCTTCCTTCCACTCCACCGGTAGCTGTTCAGTTTCCCAGATTCTGACTATCAATTTGTGCAGGCAAGTGGCTAGCTTTTCCGGGCCCATCTTGATGAGCTCAGCTCCGATACCTCCTTACCAGCTGCTTTAACTTCCCTCAAGGTGGGGTCTGGTTGGCTTCCATCGTCCGCTGAACTGACGTAGTCATCTCCTCCGCTGTTTTGACTTTCACTGCCTGTGCTATCAGCGCCATTCAGATGTTCCTCGTAGTGCTGCTTCCACCTTTCGATCACCACACGTTCGTCCGTCAAGATGCTCTCATCCTTATCCCGGCACATTTCGGCTCGCGGCACAAAGCCTTTGCAGGATGCGTTGAGCTTCTGATAGAGCTTGCGTGTTTCTTGAGAACGGCACAGCTGTTCCATCTCCTCACACTCCGCTTCTTCCAAGTGGCGTTTCTTCTCCTGAAAAAGGCGGGTCTGCTGTCTCCGCTTCCGTCTATAACGTTCCACGTTTTGCCGGGTACCTTGCTGCAGCGCGACCGCCAGCGCTGTGTCCTTATCCTCCAGAATCTGTCTGCACTCTTCGTCGAACCAATCGTTCCATCGACTTCGTCCCACATACCCGACGTTTTTCTCCGCTTTGACTGTATTCCAGCAGTCCTCAAGAGGGGCCCCATCTAGCTCACCATCTTCCGGCAACGCTGCCTCGAGATACTGCGCGTATGCAGTGGCGACTTCAGATTACTTCAGTCGCTCTATAGGTCGTACCGCGGCGGTCGTCGGTACCGAACATTGTTGATGACGGATAGTTTTGTGTGCAGTTTAACCATCACCAGATAGTGGTCAGAGTCGATGCTAGCGCCACGATATGTCCTGACGTCGATAATGTCGGAGAAGTGCCATCCATCAATTAGAACGTGGTCGATTTGTGATTCTGTCTGCAGTGGTGATCTCCAGGTGTACCGATACGGGAGGCTGTGTTGGAAGTAGGTGCTGCGAATCGCTATATTCTTGGAGGCGGCGAAATCAATTAGTCGTAGGCCGTTTTCGTTCGTCAGCCGGTGAGCGCTAAACTTCCCAATAGTCGGTCTAGACTCCTCCTCTTGGCCAACCTGAGCGTTCAAATCTCCTATGATGATTTTGCCGTCGTGGCTTGGGCAGCTGTTGTACTCACGTTCCAGCTGCGCGTAGAATGCGTTCTTATCATCATCAGTGCTTTCGGGGTGTGGGCTGTGGACGTTGATTATGCTGAAGTTGAAGAACCGGCCTCTGATCCTCAACCTGCACGTTCTTTCATTGATTGGCCACCACCGGATCACGCACCTTTGCATATCGCCCATCACTGTGAAAGCTGTTCCCAGCTCGTGTGTGTTGCCGCAGATCTGGTAGATGGTAAGATTACCTCTAAACGTTCGCACCATTGATCCCTCCCAACAAACCTCCTGCAGCGCTGCGATGCCGAGTCCACGGTCCTTGAGCACATCGGCGAGTATGCGTGTGCTCCCGATGAAGTTGAAAGACTTGCAGTTACACGAACCGAGTTTCCAATCGCTAGTCCCTTTTCGTCGCAGTGGTCTTTGCCGATGGTTCTGGTCCGTACTTTCTTGTTGATTGTTCGTTGCTTATGTTTTTTTAAAGGCTGGCTTGCAGGGCCTGACACCAAACCACCCCACCCCCCCATCCAGAGCCTGATACCAAACGTTGCTGTGAGCCGATCCTGACATGGAGAACAGACGCTCAATAAGATTTGGACCTCCGGAGAGGAGCAAACGGAAAGCCGACATACGACCATAGTTCCCACCGGGGTTGGTTACCCGATCTTCGCTAAGGTTGCTCGTATCCCGGCCAGCACCACGGGGAGGTCGGGATAGGAGTTGCTTGGTAAGAGGCTAAGGACCACGTGATGGGGTCTATTTTATTCCTTCAGTTACGCAAAGTACCAATGGTACGCTTTACCCAGCATTTGCCATGCTGAGCTGGGCCAAAATGCTGGAAATTGATTGACTTGTAATCCAGGTTGGAGAACCTGTGATGCCTGGGACGACAGCCGGTAGCTCTGGACATGACATTGCTTGACATTTCTTCGTCCACAAGGTGTCGTCCAGGGCACCGTAGTTGTGGTCTTCGTCCGAGACCGTCCCCGGACACCGTGGTCGGGCCAAAGATTCCAGTTGGGGACGGCACATCCAGGGTATGGATCATGAAACGGCACAGATGTTGCAGTAGTATATTCTGTTTTGACCCGTTTGATGCTATAGCGTGTAGTGTGTTTGGATGTTCATGGATGTTTTTTGAGGTTCGACTGGAGGGCCGGAACTATTTCGCTGGCAACATGCTGAGTTTTTGGGGTATATCTAGGGGCTTTTGGGTCAAGGGATGTATTGCTAGGTTTTCTTTCAGGGGTGTTGGAAACCATAGATGCTAAATCTTTGGTTGTGAAGAGTAAAATACGTCCTTATCTTGAGAGATTTTTGATGTGTTGGGGTTATGCGAAGTCCTAGTGGTGGGGAGGATGGTAGGAGAGCCGTTGTTGAAAGCCATTTCCAATAGAATAGCGCTGAATATTCGCTAGGCCGCTATCGGGAGTGTGGGCATCATGGTAATTTGCTTAGAAACGTGACTCCTGGGGGAAGCAGCTTTGCTATCCCGTTGCCTTTTCAACTGCTCATTCTTGACCCTGAGAGTTTGCACCTCATGGCGAATAGATTCCAACTCTTTTACTCGCAGCTCTGTTAATAGAGCGGAAACGTCATTAGCAACTGGTGTTGGCTGACTCGGCTGGTTTGTAGGGGTGAGCTTTTTCTGGGAGGTTTCGGCATAAGCCCCTTATTTATTTTCTCCTGTTTTTGGAATTTTCTTCTGGCCTTCATGTAGGCCTCCACTGTAGTCGACTTAAATCCTCTGTACGTCGTTTTCGGCTTTGTTGCCGGGGCGTGACCGGCTCGAAATGCCGTGATGATCACTGTTTCATCTACCGTAGAATTACGGGAGGTTACATCTCCTTTCCTCCCCAGGGTATCTCTCCCTAGGACAGACCACGCCCGTGATGTCATGCTATGCTGGGGGTTAGGACACCACACCCGCAACAAGTTTATTCGAAACCTACGAGACCGAAAGCTGATGACCTTCACGGATCAGGTTAATCCAAAATCGATCAATACCTCAAAACTATGACCAACAAAATACCATCAGTGTGGATGTATCAGGATGATGAACATTAATGAAAAAATCTTGCAATTTGAGAACGCCATAACGTTCGAACTCCAATATAACTTATTTTGAAGCTTTCACTGTAGAAGAAATGATCATTTTATATAATAAATTGCGAACCTAGAATAATAGATCTACTTTTTTGTTAATAATAATCATGATAGACTGTGATACAAGATCTTTTACTTGGTGATGAGGAATCGCTAATTTCGCTACATGAAATTAAATACTGATAAAC
Organism: Armigeres subalbatus; assembly: GCF_024139115.2. NCBI lineage: Eukaryota > Metazoa > Arthropoda > Insecta > Diptera > Culicidae > Armigeres > Armigeres subalbatus. Next base: position 134,416,604 of record NC_085141.1, read on the forward strand.
GTTGATTATCATCAATAGCAGTGGATAATTCCTCCGAGACGTTTCGTTTGTTCGATCGACAGTTAATGAGTAATGATGTTTCAAATAGGAATTCACACCCCTGTTGCTACCCACTGTCAAGACCCGGTTGAACCTGATTAGCTTTTTGCCGCTCGATCCGAAGCGCTATCCAGCGAAGGGTTGATAGCCGCTCTTCTTCTATAAAGTGGTTCTGGTGGCTGCCTGTTCGATCCAATCTGGGCGACAGATTAATCGGCATCCGCCATGACCATGTTCACCATTCGGGGCGCGATTGCCACAGCTAATAGAAACGATGCATCCTCCACGCACTGCCAACAGGGATTAAATGTTAATATAATTAAAGGCCTTTTACTTGGGAGCCTATTCATACCGCAAAAGAGTCCAACCCAGCAGCAGCGATAGCGCCAGTGCAAACCGCTGCATGTCGCCGCAGCCGCCGCCGGCCGGCCGGTGAATGGAGATGCAGAGTTGATGGTTTGAAAAATGTGACACAGCTTCTTACGCGCAGACTTTTATCGATGAAATGGTCAACAATTTTTCAACGTCGCGTCATCGCACGAAGCGCGACAAAGAATCGGACGTCTGTCACTACCTGACGGCTCCCGTCCTGGCCCTGACGCTTGTCGTAATGGTTGGTGGTGCAGCGGCTTAGTAACGGATGAAAGCAGTGTTATTCACACGTCAACATGTCCAATTGCTAGGATTATCGGACAGTTGATGATCCTGGAGACGGTTTTGAAGAAGCAAGGAAGTTCTTTGTTGGCATCACAACCCCAACTGGACATTTTCACCATGTAGTTGCATGTTCTTTAAAAATTTCAAAGCCATAAACTGCGAGATTTTTTAGAATCTGGTGGAAATAAGTATAGAGACATAGCTCGGTTTCCATACAAAATTGCCATGTTAGGAGGTCAATACCTCGATTCCTAGCGATTCGATTGGGCTGATTTTTTGCCAGCAAGCTCAAAATGATTTGAATTTTTATTCAATGTAAGTTACCTTTATGCATATATTCTGCTCATACGCGTTTCTTCAGGAAATAATGATAAAAACAGGTGTAGATGGTGAGGTGAGATGGCGAGTTCGATTCTTGGTCCGGTCAAGGTGTTTTCGGATTGGAAGCATTCTCGACACCCTGGGCATAGTGTATCCATTGTACTTGCCACACAAGATACATACCCAATGGCAATGGCAAGCACAGAAAAGCTTTCAATTATTATCTGAGGAAATGCTAATAGAATACTAAGTTGAAAAGTAGGCCAAGTTCCAGTTGGAATGTAGAGCCATAGATGAAGAAAAAAAAACTTAAAACTTTTAACTACTTAGGCGGGAAAAAATATGTTCTTCTGTCACTCCCCCCCCTCAAAATCTTTAAGAAAACTACTGAGTTTTCCGTTTTTGTCAATTTATGCCTTTATTTTTATTTTCCCCCCCCCTGACGAAAGGTCAGTGTTGCTCCGACCTTATTTAGCTGGGTACATTCGGTGTTGAATGCAAAATTTTATTCTAATTATTGAGAGAAAAGTTAATAGGTATGAAGACAAGGTCTATAACTAGTCTGCCACTTTTCGACTCACCTTACTTGCAGCAAGTCAAGAACTAATCTACGAATCAATTAATCAAAATTATGTAACAAATAGCTGGTAATATCCCTTTTGTTTTCTTCTCGAATTGCTCATACCACCAAAATATTAAGTAGTTGAACAAGGTTGTGAATAATCACTATTTGTTGGCCCCATAATATGTGCTGCCGGTAAACACATAAATCAAACAAATAAACAAGACTGATGATCTCGATTGATCACGAAGATTCAAGGTCCAGTCACCTCCGCTAGGAACCTGCTGCACCCATCGCTATCAAGCCGTGCGTTAGCAGAACCGTAGTTTGCGCTACATTTAACGTCAGTCATGAAAGCTCGTATATCTTGTCGCTAGGATCGCAAACCAGTTGCATGTTTATAACAAATTACTAGCAAGAGCACTTGTGAAGCACGATCCAGCGACACCACGCAGAGGACACTGGAGGAGGCTTGGCACAATGTCCTCCATGCTGAAGTGGGATGGAAGTGATGTGGCGGTCCCACCAGTTAGATGGCGTGGACACTTGCCACAACTCTCTCGGGCCGCAACATGCCCTCGGTGAGTGATTTTTCAAATCAACTAACCGCTGCGGGGGTGGTCGGTCAACGAAGCTCGTTGGTGATCACATCATTCGCGGCAACGCAAGGTGGATACTTCCTCGATCGTTCGCAACAAACATTGCCTCCAAGGTACACATTGTTGCATGGCGGCGGCGGCTTGTTCACTCGATAAACGACCTGACAACAACGACGACGAGACGGAGACGATTAAGCAATACGATGCGAGATGTGGCAGGCTGGTTTGCAATTAGTATCGAAGAACAGCGAAAATCGCTCGCAACCACACGGGGCCGGAGCAGGCTGATGACATAGCGTCAATTTGTGCACTGCCAACTGATGCACTTTCGACGGCGAAGGTTGCGTGGGTGGGCGGAAATGTATGATTATCCTGCTAATTACGATCGGGAAACTCGTTAGTCATAAGCCGAATGATGCCAGCAGGGGGAGGGGCTTGGCCGTAGTGTTTTCCTTCCTATTGTACTGCTGATCTCTTTGGTGATTTCAGTAACTGATGTTTTTACCAGCCTTTGGGTGGTATTCAACAACTTGTTTTGATGTCACTTTAATACTTCGGTACATTAATAATGCATTAGATGGGAGGTCTCAATATGTGTGGTCCATGTGTGAAAATTAGAAAACATGTCAATGGAAACATAGAACTGAACCAAACCCATGTCATTCTTTTAATATGAGGTATGCACATTAAAAATGGATTGAAAACTTTAATCGCACATTAAAATATGAAAGAAAATTGTTACGGTAACCACGGATATTGCCAATAGCTGATCACGCGCTTCAAGCAAGGGAATTTTAGGGAGCATCCATAACGAATGCGAAGTTACGTAATGAATGGCAGCTCAAGATTGAGAATATTCACGAAGTTGAATTTAAAAACACATAGTATGAATAGCTAAATTTGGTATTAAGAAAACGTTATTTAGGGATCTTTGGACCTTTCGTGGGGTGCAACGTCCAGTCTGATGAAATTCATGAAATCATTATGAAATTCAAAACTCAGATTGGCTATAAATACCGCGCGTTTTCCCAAGCTCGGGGTCAGTCCCAAATATTCAAAACCAATGGCACTCTTTGGGTCACCTCAGGGAGCCTTAGCAACACCTTTCTTGGAATTCGGCGCTCTCTAGGTTTCCCTAGCCGGCCTATCGAACACTCCTATTGAAACAGGGTTATCCCTTAGGTTCTCGATAATCGAGATCTAAGTTTAAATCGTCTATTTAAATTGGAAGATTTTAAAAATCGTTTTTTTTTATCAGTTGTTTAACGTCGGTTGGTCCAGTGTTAGAGTTTGTTATGTCAGAAAATATAAAATAACCATCTGCATATTGTAGCAGGGATTGAATCCAGAAGAGAATGGAAAAGTCTCTCGCTCATCTGCCATATGTAGCATACCGCGATTTTTAATTTTAGGGGCAGTTAAAATGCAAATCAAAACTAGAATAAGGTTTGCTCTGCATAAGGTTGAATAGGAGAGGTACAGGTGAAAGCCCAGCCTCCTCCCCTTTGCCACCCCCCCCAACCAAGATCTTACCGCTTCCTCATTTTTTTAAATATGTGTTATAAGAGTATTGTTTTATCAATCATTTTTTTTATTAAGAAATATTTCTCTTCCAAACCAAATATATTTCCATTATTTTTACTGAACACATATCAACATATTTAACTAAGTCCATTTTTCATACTGCAGGGATGAATATATAGAAACTGTTCCGATCTCCATTTCACTGAACATATATTTATCTCATCGCGAAACAAAGAAATACGGCACCAATTTCGTCGCTTCTTTTTGTCAACATGCGTGCTCGCTGCTGTAAAAATCACAAAAATGAGAAATAAATCAAATACCTTTTCATCGTATTACTTTTGATGGGATGAACACCGGAACCATGGGATGAAATCAAGGAGCAGTTCCCCTACTACAAAATTAAACATCATTTTTATTATGATATTGTTATATGTAGTACATTATATAACCAAATTTACATGCAATTAATGTAAAATGGCACCTGAACAGAGAATTTTCTTTAGAATATATACTTTCGAGCGATCACCATCCTTAATGCCGCTTTAATCCGCCTACAAAGTGATATCCCAGATCATCTTCCGACGTCTGTCACCATCAGTGAATGAGTTCGTGGGAAGTTATCAAGCAGGCTTCGTTAACGGCCGCTCGACAACGGACTAGATCTTTACTGTACGCATAGAGCTATGGGAAATTATGGACGAGAACAGCTTCCCTGGGAAGCTTACCAGACTGATCAAACCAACGGTGGATGGTGTGAAGATTTCGGGCGAACACTCCAGCTCGTTCAAATCGCACCGGGGACTAAGACAAGGCGATGGACTTCCGTGCCTATTGTTTAACATTGCGCTAGAAGGTGTCATGCGGAGAGCAGGGTGTAAGAGCCAGGGTTTCGCGGATGACATGGACATTGTCGGTCGAACATTTGCAAAGGTGGCAGAACTGTACACTCACCTGAAACGCGAAACAACAAAAATTGGACTGGTGGTGAATGCATCGAAGACAAAGTACATGCTAGTGGGCGGAACCGAGCGCGACACCCGATCAATAATGCATAACAAAATTACAACAAGGGGAGTTATTAATTTCAGAAAAATATTATAACAAAATGTGTTATAAATTTTGCTGGTTAGTTGTTAAAATAACAAAAAATATATCGAAAATACCTCTAGCCGTAACACAATTAAAACAGAGGTTGATACCTTCATATCAACATTATAACAAACGTTGATATATTTTTTCTGTCCAAAAATCTACTTTCAAGGTAATTGACTACATCACGGAGAGAAATCTGGTACGCTACCACGACGGATTTGCATCCATAATGTAGGCAATTAACATTGTTCCAGCTATGTTTTAATATCGAGCGGGTTCAAGTTATACTGAAGGTGATTACCTTTGATTTTTTTCCAATGTTTACAAAAAATGTAGGCAATTATTTTGTGGAAATATTCCTAACTAATGTTGTTATAATTTTGATATGAAATAAAACTACCCAAGCAGCACAACTTGTTTCACTACTGAACATTTCACTGTGCTGCAACTATTCGGAAAGAAACAATCTTTGCGTATGTGCCATCAAACATAACTCTCTTGCAATCTAAAAAGCGCAAGAGGTGGAGCCTACGGAAACATCCTTCGATTGCAGTAAAATTGCAATAATGTTGCAAAATACTACAGCGAAAAAAAATAAAATAAAAATATAAAACTGGATTCGATTTATGGATCTTGTGATTGATAGTCCTTCACTCTACCACAGCACCATTCAACACTTCGAAGGGACTGCATGTTGACTCACCATAAAAACCATACGATTATGAAGTTTTGTACTCGGGTTTTCTGTTACTTGATTGCACCATCACCGGAAAAAAATGTGAGTTGTCAAAACGTTGAACGATGCTAAATTAAACATGAAGACACACTCAACTTATCTGCAACTTAATTTAAACAAACAAATAAATTTTGAAAGACGCATTGAAGTTACATGGTAAAAAATATGCAACTTGATGATTTTGTTTCGTGTTTGCAACATAAAGTGCAGTATTCTTTGGTTGTTTGTTTCCAAATGTCAAACACGTACTGCATTGCAATGTTAATGAAACATTGAGCACAACTCGAACGTTTTTGACATCTTGATGCAACTTCTTCGTGCTTTGGTGTTTTTCCAATGCCTTTAATGAAACTGAATAGAAACAAGGTGCTTTTTGGAAGATGTTGCGTGTGCTACTTGGGTAGCCGAAGACACATTTTTATCGAATTATGAAATTATAACACACATTATTTTAAATAAAAACAATTGATAGAATTGAGTTATAATTTTGTTATGCATTTCTGATCGGAATGCTAGAGGGCGGAACCGAGCGCGGACATGACCCGCCTGGGAAGCAGACGATAGACGGGGATACCTTCGAGGTGGTCGAGGAAATCGTTTACATTGGATCCTTGCTTCTACTTCTTCTTCTTCTTATTGGCATTACAACCCCACACTGGGACAGAGCCGCCTCGCAGCTTAGTGTTCATTAAGCACTTCCACAGTTATTAACTGCGAGGTTTCTAAGCCAAATTACCATTTTTGGATTTGTATATCATGAGGCTAACATGATGATACTTTTATGCCCAGGGAAGTCGAGACAATTTCCAGTCCGAAAATTGCCTAGACCGGCACCGGGAATCGAATCCAGCCACCCTCAGCATGGTCTTGCTTTGTAGCCGCGCTTCTTACCGCACGGCTAAGGAGGGCCCCCGTAGGATCCTTGAAAAGGCTGATAATAATATTAGTCGTGAATTACGAAAGCATATCTTCTGTTGAAGTCGGGCCTACTATGTGCTTGCAAGCACTCGGAGTATTCGAGAGACGGGTGCTTAGGACCATCTTTGACGGTGTGCAAGAAGACGGTGTTTGGCGGCGAAGGATGAATCAAGAGCTCGCTCAGCTCTATGGCGAACCCAGTATCCAGAAGGTAGCTAAAGCCGGAAGGATACGATGGGCAGGACATGTTGCAAGAATGCCAGACAGCAACCGTGCAAAGATGGTGCTTGCTTCCGATCCGGCAGGTAGGAGACGGCGTAGAGTGCAGCGAGCGAGGTGGGCAGACCAGGTGCAAAACAACTTGGCGAGCGTGCTTGGATAAAACAGTACTATAGGCTCAATAGTGTAAACAATTGAATTACAATATGGTCTACGGTATACAATAGAATATATTGTTTCTTGATGGTTGCACATATTGTATCAACACCGTGGATATAATACGTCAACATAGTTCTCTAATATAACAATACTTGCAATTGTTTTTGGAACATTTTAGTACATTGCGAAAAATATGCATTTTTTTTTCTCTAAATTTCATTGTTGAACGGTAAAGTCGTCATAATTAAGAAATCCAATATCGTATTGTTTTACACTCAACCCTCTTTTCACGTCACTTATTGGGGGGACGTAAACCGAATGTGACGTAAAAAGATTTTTTGCTAAAATTTCTAGTATTTCACTTAATTTTTGATCACTGGATTCACTTGCGTCTTATATGAGGTACTGTAAGAAAGCATTCATGATGTCCCAAGCCGTGGTATCAAAACAATTAAATACTCCTAGGAATTGTCTTTCACTTGCGCCTTAAAACAAGACATATGAGGTGTTGTAAGATCTCCAAATTATCCTGGAGTTTGAATCAAATCGTCTACCGAATCAACCAAGGCTTCCATTGTGTCCCCAGTCTCGGTGTCAACCCAATTATGTCCTCCGATTATTCGTCTTTCACTTGCGTCTTTAATTCTTGCATGTATGAAAATGTAAGATCTCCAAATTGTCCTAGAGTTTGAATCAAATGGTCTGCAGAATCTACTGAGGCTTGCATGATGATCACAGCCGCGGTATCATCCCAATCATGCCCTCCAAGTATTTGTCTTTCACTTGCGTCTCAAGTCCAGGTATATTAAATGTTTTAAAATCTCCAAATTGACCTGGAGTTTGAATCAAATGGTCTGCCGGATCAATCAATACTTCCACGATGTCCCCAGCAGCGGTGTTAACCCTGTTTTGTCTTCTGAGTCTTGGGTTTTCACTAACGTCTCAAATACAGGTATATGAGATGTTGAAAGATCTCCAAATTGTCCTGGAGTTTAAATCAAATGGTCAAATGGTTTAAAAATGGTCTATCGAATCAACCAAAGCCTTCATGATGTCCCAAGCCGTGGTATCAACTCAATTATGTCCTCCGAGGATTTGTATTTCCCTTGTGTCTTGAAACAAGACATATGAGATGTTGTAAGATCTCCAAATTGTCCTGGAGTTTGAATCAAATAATCTTCCAAATCAACCAAGGCTTCCATGATGTCTTTAACCGCGGTATCAACTCAATAATGTTCTTCAAGTATTTGTCTTTCACTCAAAACAAGTCTCAAAACAAGACATATAAGGTGTTGTAAAATCTCCAAACTGTTCTGGAGTTTAAATCAAATGGTCTAATGAATCTGGATTTGAAACGAAAGTGAAAGACAAATACTCTGAAAACATAATTGAGCTGATTCCACGGCATGGGACATCATGGAAGCCTTGGTTGATTCAGTAGACCATTTGATACAAACTCTAGGACAATTTGGAGATCTTACAACATCTCATATGTCTGAATTGAAGACGCAAGTGGAAAAAAATACTCGGAGGACCTAATTGGGTTGTTACCGTGGCTGGGGACATCATGAAAGCCTTGGTTGATTCCGCAGACTATTTGATTCAAACTCCAGGACGATTTGGAGATCTTACTACATCTCATATGTGTGGATTTGAGACGCAAGTAAAATGAAAATACTCGGAGGACATAATTGAGTTGAGTGGCTAGGGACATCATGAAAGCCTTGGTTGATTCGGCAGACCATTTGATTCACATTCCAGGATAATTTGGGGATCTTATAACAACTCATATGCCTACATTGGAGACGCGAGTAAACGAAAAATACTCGGAGGGCATAATTGGGTTGTTACCGCGGCTGGGGACATCATGACAGCTTTTGTTGATATGGTAGACCATTTGATTCAAACTCCAGGACAATTTGAAGATCTTAGAACAACTCATATGCCTGGATTTGAAGCGAAAATGAAAGACAAATACTCTGAAAACATAAATGAGCTGATACCACGGCATGGGACATCATGGAAGCCTTGGTTGATTCCGCAGACTATTTGATTCAAACTCCAGGACAATTTGGAGATCTTACAACATCTCATATGTCTGAAATGGAGACGCAAGTGGAAGAAAAATACTCGGAGGACATAATTGGGTTGTTACCGGGGCTGGAGACATCGTGAAAGCCTTGGTTGATTCCGCAGACTGTTTGATTCAAACTCAAGAACGATTTGGAGATCTTACATCATCTCATATGTGTGGATTTGAGACGCAAGTGAAAGAAAAATACTCGGAGGATATAATTGGGTTGATACCGTGGCTGGGACATCATGAAAGCCTTGGTTGATTCAGCAGACCATTTGATACAAACTCCAGGATAATGTGGAAATCTTAGTACATCTCATACACCTACATTTGAGATGCGAGTGAACGACAAATACTCGGAAGACATAATTGGGTTGTTACCGCGGCTGTGGACATCACCCAAGCCTCAATTGATTCGGTAGACCATTTGATTCAAACTCCAGGATGATTTGGAGATCTCACAACATCTCATATGCCTGGATTTGAGACGCTAGCGAAAACCAAATACTTGGAGGACATAATTGGGTTATGACCGCGGCTGGAGACATCAGGAATGACTTGGTTGATTCGGTAGACCATTTGATTCAAACTTCAGGATAATTTGGAGATCTCAGAACAACTCATATGCCTATATTTGAGACGCAAGTGAAAACAAATACTCGGAGGACATATTTTGGATGAAACCGCGGCTGAGGAGTATTAGGAATCTTTGGATGACCTGGAAAGGAACGGCTGCTTAAGGCGTATTGAGTTTGGTTGATTAGATCATATAGGGCATGAATTTCAAAAGAGATAAGAGATGGGATGGAACAATTGTTGAAGGCAAACATGTAACTTGAACGGTTTTCTTCGGATATTTCAACAATATATTTACGATACGCTCTATTGTTTGACAAAAAACGTGTATGAAAAAATCTCAGATTTTGTATAGTTACTTAACAACCCGTACATTCTAATGTGAAAACTCCATTTACAATTGATTGAATGGTTCATAACAATGCATATTAATGTATTTCTATTATTTCATCTGGAGATGGAGAGATATTGCTTTTTTCACAATTTTTTAGCTTTCTGTGCTTCTCACCCCGTTTTCGAACTTCGCACTGCCAAACGCTTTGAGACGATGATGAAAACAAACTATTTTTATTGGTGACTATCAAATTTGCTGACTGTCAGATGCAAGGCCAATCAAAAAACTCTGATTAATCCACCTAGCGGTGTTGGTGCCTTTCTCGTGCAAAAAAAATACAAAAAAATATGAGTGAGTGCTTTTTAGCGTGTTTTGCGCATAGAAAATAGTGTTTTGGCCATAACTTCTGATCCCATAGTCCAATCTGGCCAGCAAACAATGGGACAGGATTCTCAGACGAATGGAACTTGTTGCGAGTGATTCGGCCAATGCTAAGTTCCAAAAAGTGTGTCTACAAAATTGTGTACACATACACACATACACGCACACACACACATACATACATACACACAAACAGACATCACCTCAATTCGTCGAGCTGAGTCGATTGGTGTATAACACTAACACTATGGGTCTTCGAGCCTTCTATAAAAAGTTTGTTTTTGGAACGATCATATAGCCTTTACGTATACGAGAAAGGCAAAAAGGTATTCCATAATATATATTGTATGGCAAAATTAGATAACCATTTTGTGCAGTAACTTTGACACACTGCGAAATCGTTCGATCGAAATGCGATTCGACTGTGATAATCATCTTTTCAGGGTAAGTCTAAATAGGAGTAAATGTCGCAATACGGCCTCGAACCGTGTATTGTGACATTAAATGGTTGATTCTGTGTTATCTGTTTAGAAGTAAACTAAATCATGGTTTCCCAAGCTGTGGGTCCCGACCCCAGGGGGGTCGTGAGCGGATTGTTGGTGGGTCGCGTAGAACAAATATTAATTGCAGCTTGGATGCCTAACCTTTTGATCATTTTTGTCAGGAACATAATTTCAAGTTTAAACCGCATTTTATTTTAAATATTTTTCACCACGCTATTTTAGAAAACCTTTATGCCTTAAAGCTGTCCCCTTAATGAAGTAAAATAAAAACGCTAGCATTTTGACAAACATATCTTACATATTTTTCATGTGACAGATTTTTCAGATGACATTCTGTTTCAATTAATGCTTAATACTACTTGATAAAATGTATTTTTCATAGGTGGGTCGCGAGACATATAGAATTTTGCTAGGTGGGTTGCGTACAAAAAAGTTTGGGAAGCTCTGAACTAAATAAATGAAAGATCCCTTGTGTTAGTGCAATAATCAATAACACGGCTTATTTTTACACGGTTTCTCGACAAAAGATGGATTTTTTAAAGTGGATTTTTCTTACGTGGCGCTTCTCCCGTGTAAAAAAAGAATCGGGTGTACGTTTGTCGAAAAATCATGAAACAAAAACTAGGATTTAAGTAAAATGTTCCTAGTAACATTGATGGATTTATTATGGTTTTATGGCACACTTGAGCAGTGTGGCAAAAGAAAAGCTAAACACTGAATACAAGTATCGGAAAATATCGCAATATTTGGCGTCTATGTCTTATTATTGCTGTATTTCGTCGTATTTTAATTAAAATAGAATAACTCAGTAATTTAGCACATATGATATATCTTTTTCTCATGTAGGGGAACAGGTGGTAAAATGAACACGTTAAGGACTTGCGTTGAATTCAATCCTAAAACGAGGATAATTTGATAGTTTTACCACTTGGTTCAGCAATTTAACTCATATTCTTATTGCACTTAACATTTTTTTCGCTAATAAACATTGTTTTATATAGTTTTTCATCGAAATAAAAAACATTGAAATTTCGTATGTACAAAAATAGTCCGGGTAAAATGAACACTGCCTGGTGGTAAAATGAACATCGCTTCTTAAACCCTTTTGAAACATTTATTTTTCTTTTTTTTACTCTGGCACTGTATATACAACTAATTGAGATTACGAGAGCCTTTTGAAAAATCTGGTACAACTTTTGAAAAGCTCTTATTTATCAAAATAATAAAAAGAAGAAAAAAAGTTTTAAAATATCAATTATTTTTAAATTAAATTTACATATTCAAAGTTTTATCTTGGTTATTTGATATGGTTTGTTTCTTGAACTTCCGCTTCACAATCGCACAACTTTTATCATAAATTTGTGAAAGTTTGATACAAGTGTTCATTTTACCCCCATACGTGCCTTGTGATAAATAACTCTTCCTCTAACTATGCAAACCAATAATTTTACTATTTACCCCTGCAACATCTTTGTGAAGGTTGTCCTATTTGCCGCTGTGGTTAGAACAGGTTTAAATCAATGTTATTATGAATTTGTTAAGAATTAAAGCTTGCGGAAAAATGGTTAAAAATTACATCAGACCCTATTTTTACGGCCTCGTTTGATATTTTGGATAGTAATAGCTATTCGTTCGGTCTCAAAACCAAAATATTAGCTCAGGTACCTTATTTTATTTCGAGGAAAACGTGTGCATGATGAACATACGCCTAAATAGTGTTTTAATATAAATATAGCCAACTGTTCATTTTACCACCTCTTCCCCTACATCAATATTAAGGGGCTTGTGTTTGTATCCGAATAACTGCTGAAAGGGTTTTCTCCTTTCTTCAGCAACCCTATAATATATTTTGGAATAAGAAAGTCACGAGTAAAATTACGAAAATCATAAAAACTAAAATTAGGACTAAGAGATGAGCCAACCTAGACAAAAAATGGGACTTATATGGGAATTTGTTGGGCAGTTCATAACGTGCATTATCCCCTAGTGTACAGCACATCGCCCGCCGGGTTATAAAAATGGGATCCAGAAGTGTTTCAGAAGTGTCGGAGTTTTTCCATTCTGCGCCAAGTGCCTATAAAAAATCATCAAAATTTACGCACAAAATGCCTAGCGGCGCTTATTATTGACAAATCGTATCAAACATCTCTCGGCTCAATAATCGAGGATATTCTTTACCAAATGAGGGCATTAATATATAAGAATACACATTGCTTTGTATGTTTTTCAGGAGCAAAGTATTACAAAAAAAAAACAAAATTTGTTCAAATCTAACAGAAATGATTAATCAAACAATCCGCGAAAAATCAAAATTTCGCTTCGTTTCGTCAAATTTCGAATCAAATAGGATCATGATTTCATATCGAAGTTACGGAAATAATTTCGTTTCGTTTCGAACCAACATGGACATTTTAAATTTTGTTTCGTTTCGTTTTGCCAGGAGAAAGTGTGTTATCACATACCCTCACGAATTAGGCTCTATTGGACATGTGCCTGGAAATCATGAAGTTTGATATGTAGCAAGATTGATTATAGATCACTTTCAAAAAATGGTTCCTTCCTTGGAGGACCCAGGTTCCGACAAATCATTAAGTTTGACATGTCGCAAGATGGGTTTCAGATTAAGGGAACCAGATCCCCGTAATGCCGCGCAATCTGCCCAAAACCACCAAGGGACTTGATGCAGGCTTTATTGAACATGTCTCGAGATATCATGAAGTTTGACGCACCAAAGGATGAATTTCATGATTTCCAGCAAGGTCATATGGCTCAAAAAATACCCCAATCGACCCCGGGATTATTCAGGAACCAGGTAGTCAACTTCAATTCTGCCTGTTTTGAGAACTAAAGACCTAACCGGTTCGTTTGGTGGGCGAATCCTCAAAATCGATTTAGATTCCAAGGAGTTATGATTTTTTGAAGTTATTTTTAGCCCCTAAAATGTATCAAAGGAGGACGGAAGTCAATGCAGCCTCATTTTTTCGACAGTTGATTTTTAACACATTTGTATGAAATCTCTAATTTGTAGTTACGTTATCAATTCATTAGTAAGCAAGCACGAAGCATACGGACTTGATTTTCAAGCTTGTGCTGAATACGAGAACCTTTGTTGGACTCGACGGCAGCTGCTTTGAATAAGAATTCGAGTAATCCCCACAATTTTCAACTGGAATTCTGTGACACGACGCTGGCTATTTAATGGGTCCCCAAGGCCGCTCCATAACATCAAGGTTGACATTATCGTTCAGTTCCTCGTGATTGTGCATTGCGGCTCCGTGTTTCATGTAAATCACCGCTTTGCAACTAAACAACGACAGCATGACGACATTAATCCCCGTTCAGCGCTCCTCGGCCATTTCCAAGGAGCGGAACCAACCAGCCGAACGAAGTGTGCTAAACTGCTAATGCATTGATAATTGAAAAATTACTTAGCTAAAGGCTTAGCACCAACCCCGCCGCACTACTGCCAACAGCTCAGCTGTTGTTTGTCTATCCGGTTGATAAGACTCAGAACTCTAAGCTTATGCCGTTGCGATTGAAACCATGTCCAGCTTGTTGACAGTATTAACGGCTACCTCCTCCCCGGCAGATTTGAGCAACCATTCAGATCAGACAGTTCACTCGACCGAGGTATCACCGCCATTCAATTGCATTTTGATACTCATGTGGTGCAATATCCATTAAAATACTTCCCCGGCTGAGGTTGGGATCGCTGTGGGAGCAGTAACCGAGGCATTCAATGACGTTCAACAATGTGACCCCGGTCTCCGCTACACATAGTTAACAAAACTGTAAACACCTTGTTGATCCGTTTGATACCAGCATTCGGTTCTGTCTCAAATGTTCTACACTTACCTGGTGAAGTGGTCGATGGCGGCAGCATTCAGAGGGCTGGTTTGTGAATCAGCGGCTCCCAACGACATCCATTTAGCGAAAATGATTAAACTTGTACCCGATCTGAAGTCTACTCGCAGGTACCGGCACCATCCCATTCGGGCTTTTGATCTTCAAATCAATTAAAATAATTATCATACAATCATTTGCATACGATACACAGGCCGCGCTCGATGCAGTTGCAGTAAAGTAAGGATGAGGTGTGCAAAACGACAGCTGATTCGCAGGTTACGCAGTGGCGGAATGGGATCGAGCCAGGCGGAAATGGGGTAGTGTCGTGTTCTTAGACCGCTTGTGTATTGCAATAGGGTGATCAACTTTTTAATATTATCCGAAGCATGTTCGAAATTGCTAGCATTTTTATATGAATACTAGTTGAACGTACCCCATCTTGTTTGAGAATATATTATTTTGCATTCAAACTGTCAATAGTTAAGGTTATTGCAGGGCTCTGAGACTCGAAAGAAGATAGAAAAGTGAAGCAAAGCTAAAGCCGCCATAGAGCGAACAAAAACCAGAGGAGCCAAAGTCTTAGCCCGTCAATGATACTTGGCTCTGGAGAAGGAAGTGAAACGCACATGTCGACGAGTCATGCGAGCGCGTGCGGACTCTCTGGCCGACGAAGGAGAGAGAGCCGCAGCAATCAGCAATCGCGGACATTCATCTCATCTACGACGCTTATGCGGGGCGAAGATAACTGCAACGACAGCTGTGAAAGACGTGACTATAGTCAGCTACTGACCAACCCAACTGACCAGCGAATCGCAGTTGCATGCACTTCGAACACATTTTAATAGTACCAGCCAGACAACCATGATCTGCAGGCGTATAACACGCTACAATATCGAAGGCTATCCAAAGCCTAAAATTAATTTAAAATGTTGATATTTTTGCCAGTTGAGTGATTTTTCACATTTTCAACGATCACTATACCGCTTGATAGTTTATACAAATTATTAAAACAAAAAGTGTTACAACGTTGGGAAGGAATTTCCCAATTTTGCGCTACCTAATTTGTGAACTACTCCTAATGAAGTAGTGAAAGTCGATTGCAATTTGAAATATTATAGACTAGGGTTAGCTTCGTTTGTATCAAAATTGATCTTATTTAGTTTCTTTTCGTTGACTAGATCAAGATCAACGAATTCGGAACACCCTACAAGGCAAATTTTCCTGCTGTGCGGGGTGCAGTCAGTCACGTAGGTACGTATCTTCAGTGTTGTCAGTGGAACCACCACCCGCTCTGCACGATGATTACGATTACGTTCGATCTATGCACGTTGCCTCGGGCACTTGGTGGAATATGAATAATTTATCTATATTGAAAATAATTGACAACTTTTTGCGCTAGCTTTGTCCAATTTTCTATGCCATTTGGTGGTGTCATATATGTTGTGTTTGAGTTGCGAAGGATGGATTAATGGGCGATCAGAACAAGGTGACAATTTATGTCGGATCGGAATTGTGTGAAGGGGATTGTGGAGGATGGAGAAAACTACAAGAACAGCAGCTGTTGGCTGATCAGGATCTTAATGGTTTTAGGCCGTTTGTTGGCTGTATCTCCATGTGTATGCGACCCAAAGAATAGTTCTTACTACATATATAATGCAACTTGCAATAAGTGATATAGACAATTTACCCGAAACCAAGTTAAAAGAATGAAATGTTCAAAATTTCCTATTTTTCGGATTTCTGGGCCACTCGGGTTCAATTCGGTAACATCGGCTTCAATTGAGTCAAGGTCGTGTCACACCTCAAACATCATGAATTACAAAACAAACATGGGAGTTACATGCGCAGTCAAGATGTTTAACAAAAAAATGGGGATTATATTTTTAGGGATCCGGATTCGGTGTCTTCGTATAATTACCTCAGGTAAGACTAGGCTTGATTTTGACAACCTATCCTACCTGTAATAGGTTTCGTGGATCGCGGTCAAAATGACCATATGGTCTAAATGCCACAAAAACGGATTTTTTTTATTGTTTTGTGATATTATTAAGTATGAGGGATCACATGTCCTATTTTTATTCTTATTTTAATTGAATTTGAAAATTTGTCATTTCATAGGACTTCCGCATTGTGACCAATGTGATCGGATTGAACCCAAGTGGCCCAAGATCCTTAAAAATATAATTCCCATTAGTGTACAATCATGATGTTTGAAGTGAGACACGACCTGTTTTGACTTGATTTTGAAAATGGCCATTCCGCAGCTTCTGTGGATTATGGCCAATGAACCGGATTGAACATAGGACACATCATGGGCGTAGCCAGGATTTCGATTAGGGGGGGGGCAAATTTTTTAAGTCTTCTGAGTCGTAGTTGTATAGTAGTTTTATAAAAACACATGAATATTAGTGCTTGGTACTTTTTCCTTCTAAGCTCCAAACACTTTGAAACCAAATCCACAACCACCAGTAAAGGCTGAATCTCAACAGCGCATTGCGCGTCAGCGTTGAAGTCAGCGTTTTGTACTAAAACGTAATGCCAATAAACGTGACGCATTCACGCCCGGATTCTTCAGGAATGCCTCCAGCAATTTCTTCGGCAATGTCTTCAGGAATTCCACCATCAATTTCGCCGGGAATCGACCGGGACCGGGAAATTCTTCAGAATTCTTTCGTGCTGTTTCTCATAAAAAAAATCTGAAAAATTGCACCGTGGAATTCCTAAGAATATTCCGTGGAAATTCCGCCGAATTGCCAATAAACATTCCTGAGAATTTCGCGAAAAATCTTCGAACTTCCTGTGTAAATTCCATAACTTTTTCCGTGAAAGTTTCGAATAATTTCTTTTGAAAATTTCAAAGAATTTCTCCAGGAATTCCACGGAAAATGTATACAGAAATTATACCGAAAATAAAATCAACAATAGAATTTCTGGATTAAGATTAATTCCCAAAGAAATCCAGAAAGAATTCCGGTGGAAACTTCAAGATTTCCACTGGACATCCTGCAGGAGTTTCTTCGAAAATTCTTCCGGGAGTTCCTCCGGGAATTCTTCCAGGAGTTCAACCGGCAGATCCTCCAAGAGTTCCTCCAGAAGCTCCTCCGAGAATTTCTCTGGGAGCTCTTCAAGGAATTCTCCGGGAGGTCCTCTGATGATGATGATGGTCCTGCTGCATACCCCTACAAAGGTTTCAGCTAGATGAGATTTGTCTATAAGACGAATTATCCAAGATTTTTTCCGAGAAGTCTTCTGGTAGATTCACTGGCAGTTCCTCCGGAGGTTCATTTAAAAATTCTCCCGGGAGTTTCTTCAGAAATTCCTCCGGGTGTTCCACCAGTAGCTCCTCCAGGAGATCATTCAGGCTTTTTTCAGGAAATCATTTAGGCTTTCTTCAGAAAATTAGCTGGAAATTCCTGCCGAAGTTATTCTGATAGTTTTTCTGGGAGTTCCTCCGGGAGGTCCTCTAGGAATTCTTCTAGGAGTTTCTCCTGAAATTCTTCCGGGAGTTTTTACGGGAGCTCCTCCGGCAGTTCCTACGTGAATTCCTCCGAGAGATCCACCAGCAGTTTTTATGAGCATTTCTCCGGGAGTTTCACCGGCAGTTCCTTTGAGAAGGCACTCCCGGAGTAATTTCCGGAGGAACTCCCAGAGGAATTTCTGTAGGAATTAGAAAGTAGGAATCTGTAGGAATTCTGTAGAAATTTCTGTAGGAATTAGAAAGTAGGAATCTGTAGGAATTTCTGTAGGAATCAGAAAGTATCAGAGGAAT
Organism: Armigeres subalbatus; assembly: GCF_024139115.2. NCBI lineage: Eukaryota > Metazoa > Arthropoda > Insecta > Diptera > Culicidae > Armigeres > Armigeres subalbatus. Next base: position 134,434,919 of record NC_085141.1, read on the forward strand.
TTTCGGAAGAACTGCTAGAGGAACTTCTAGATGAATTTATTGAAGAACTACAGGAAGAATTTCCGGAGGAAATCCTGGAGGAGCTCTCGTAAGAACTTCTGGATGAATTCCAGGACAAACTCCTGGAAGAATTCTTGAAGGACCTCCCGGAGGAGCTCCCAGAGAAATTTTCCGAGGAACTTCTGAAGGAATTTGTAGATAAATTCCCAAAGAAAGCCTTAATGAACTCCTGAAAAAAAGTCTAAATGAATTTCCGGAGGAACTACTCGTGGAACTCCCGGAGAAATTTTCAGTGGAACAGCCGATGGAATACCCGGAGTTTAATTTATAGAGGAACTTCCGAAATCCCATTTTCCTTGAAATTCCTGCCAAATATCCTTAAAGAATCCCCTGTGAAGTTCCTGGAGAGATTACTAGAGGAACTTTTGGAAAAACTTCTGGGGGAGCTCCCGGAGGAACTTCCACAAGCACTTCCAGAGGAATTCTCACAAGGTAGTACTGAAATAATTATTGGAGTAGTTCATGAAGGAATTTCTGGAGAAATATCAGAGGAGGAATTAATGCAGAAATTACCAGATGAAATCCAGAAAGTATTCCCAGATGAGTTGCTGTTCTTTGTTTGTTCTGAAGAAATTACTGTAAGAACTCTTGGAATATATCCTGGAGGAACTCTAACATTAATTTCCGAATGAAATTCTGGAGTAAATTCCGAGTGAAGTCCGGAAAGAATTTTAGGACAATTTCGCGGAAAAAATTCCGGAGAAATTCCTGAAGTAAGAGAATAATTTCCGGGGAAATACTTGGACAAATTCTTGGAGAAATTCCTAAAGAAATTTCTAGATGAATTCTTGAAGGATATTCTGAAATAATTGCGGAAAGAATTCCAAAATGTAATTCTAGAGGAATTCGCTATTGAATTTATAGAGGTATTCTCGGAAAAAGTTCTGGAAGCTATCCCGGAGGAATTTCAGGAAGAGTTCCTGGAGGAATGCCCGGAGCAGTTTCTTATAGATTAGAAGATGAAATTATGGAGCGAAATTGGAGGATTTCTGTCATAAATTACTGAAGAAACTTCTAGTGGAATTTTGGGAGGAAATTCCGTATGTTTTCTTGGAGGAACTCTAGAATGTATTCCTGAAGGAAGTGTTGCAGATTTTCCTGGAAGAAGCCAAAGAAATGTCTAAATGTAAAATTTGAAGGGAAGAAAAGAAATCTTCAAGAAACTACCACATGAATTCCCCAAAAAAAAAAATAGTTGAGGGTTTCTAGGTAAGGAGAAATTACATACAGGAGAAGGATTTTAAAACGATTTTCAGAGGAATTTGTGGATAACTTTCCGGAGGAATTCAGAAGTTCCCAGGGGAGCTTCTAGAAGGATTTCTAGGAGAATTCTTGAGCCCGAAATGTTTCGAGTTGTTTTAAAATTTCATATAGTATGGATCCTGGATACCCTTATAAGTTTTTTTGGGAATCTTTTGAATTTCAAAAACCTATTTCTGAATATAATTGGATCGTAAAGTGCACATGTTTAAGCGAATTCATTTCAGTACCCATTCAATCTTTCCAACATTTAGGGGGGGCGACGGCCCCCCCTGCCCCCCTCTGGCTACGCCCATGGGACACATAAAATTATGATTTCAAGCATTGGTTTGATGCAGAGCATTAGTAATTTATTTATTTATTTATTGATATCCATCAACAGGCTTAAGGTAGCCCCAATGATGTTAGGTATAATATAAAACAAAAACAGAGATACAAATCAGGTCAGCAAATAAAAGAAAAATAAAATAAAAATGAAACAAAAATAACAATCAATATTCTACATTCATCTTGATAGTATCACGGACTCCTGTCAGAAAAGAATGACGGAAACTTTTGACGAAGCATATAACGTATGCTGTTGTTATGAAGCATGAGTTGTTGAACGTTAATATTGATTCACTTCAAGATAGCTTCACACAAAATCGAGTCGACCGAAAAGCGTGTCAGCAATCGTCATTGCTCTTGCTGTATCTCTTCTGGTGCTCGAGATCTATTAAACGACATCTGCTCTCGTAGCTCGGCAACTGGAACGGATTCCTCCAAGGAAGCTTCCGAAGCGCGAAACGAAGGAAGCAGCGCTGGACGGATTCCAATCTTTTAGAGCCATTATTGTAGGCCGGGCTCCAAACTACTGCACAATGTTCCATTGTAGAGCGAACGAGCGAACAATACAGAGACTTCAGACAATAGACAACGATAATTTTTTCTCGCTGTTCTGAAAATGAATCCTACATGGAAGAAAAAAGTACCCAGCGTTGGTTTTTTTTAAACTTACTTATTTACCTTGAGTTTGGTGTCTGACATCAAAATTGACTGAATTAAACCTCCAATTGATTAAATTGAACTTACGCTAGGTACTTTTTCAACATGGGAGTAAAGGCAAACTACATCGACCCCATTTACTCAAGTTTGGCTTTCCGTACGGAAGAGTTAAGATGGGTGGGTCCAGGTCTTTCTCCAGAAGTTCTTCCAGGAATTCCTCTGGAAGTTCATTCAGAAATTTCTTCGGAAGCTCCTCCAGGAATTCTTTCGGAAGTTCCTCCAGGAATTCCTTCGGAAGCTCTTCCAGGAATTCCTTCGGAAGCTCCTCCAAGAATTCCTACGAAAGTGGCTGCAGGAATTCCTTCGAAAGTTCCTCCAGAAATTCCTTCGGAAGTTCCTCCAGGAATTCCTGGGGAAGTTCCCGCAGGAATTCCTCCGGAAGTTCCCGTAGGAATTCCTCCGGAAGTTTCTCCAGGAATTCCTCCAAAAGTTCCTCCAGGAATTCGTCTGAAAGGCCCTCTAGAAACTCCTACGGAAGCTCCTCCAGCAATTCCTTCGGAAGCTCCTCTAGGAATTCTTTCGGAAGTTCCTCCAGGAATTTCTCCGTAAGCTCCTCCAGTAATTACTGCGGAACTTCCTCCAAGAAGTTTCTACAGGAATTCCTCTCGATTTTTTTCCCCGAATTCCTCCGGATGTTCTCCCAAAAATTCCTTCGGAAGTTCCTCCAAAAATTCCTTCGGAAGTTCCTCCAAAAATTCCTTCGGAAGTTCCTCCAAAAATTCCTTCGGAAGTTCCTACAGAAATTCCTTCGGAAGCTCCTCAAGGAGTTCCTTCGGAAGTTCCTCCAGGAATTCCTTCGGAAGTTCCTCCAGGAATTCTCCCGTAGGAGTTCCTGGAGGCACTTCCGAAGGAGTTTCTGGAGGAATTCCTGAAGGAACTTCCGGAGGAACTTCCGGAGAAATTTCTGGAGGAACTTCTAGAGGAATTTCTGAGGAACTTCTGGAGCAACTTCCGGAGGAACTTACGGAGGAATTTCTGGAGGAACTTCCGTAGGAATATCCGGAGGAATTCTCGGAGGAACTCCGTAGGAGGAATTCCTGGAGGAACTTCCGGAAGAACTTCCTGAGAAATTCCTGGAGGATCTTCCGGAGGAACTTCCTGAGAAATTCTTGGAGGAAATTCCGGAGGAGTTCCTGGAGGAACTTCCGGAGAAGTTCCTGGAGGAATTTTCGAAGGAGTTCCTGGAGAAACTTCCGGAGAAGTTCCTGGAGGAATTTTCGGAGGAATTCCTGGAGAAACTTCCGGAGAAAGTTCTGGTGGAACTTCCGGAGGAATTTCTGGAGGAACTGCCGGAGGAATAATATTACCCCCAGCTCCCTTATATCGTTGAGAAAGCTTCAAAAACGCTACTCGAAAGAACTAAACTACCCAAAATTGAGTTAAATCCCCAAAAATTCCTTCGGAAGTTCCTCCAAGAATTTCTTCGGAAGTTCCTCCAGGAATTCCATCTGAAGTTCCTCCAGGAGTTCCTTTGGAAGTTTCTCCAGGAGTTCCTTCGGAAGTTCCTCCAGGAATTCTTCCGTAGGAGTTCCTGAAGGAACTTCCGGAGGAGTTCCTGGAGGAATTTTCGGAGGAATTCCTGAAGGAACTTCCGGAGGAATTTCTGGAGGAACTTCTAGAGGAATTTCTGGAGGAACTTCCGGAGGAACTTCTGGAGCAACTTTCGGAGGAATTCTTGGAGGAATATCCCGAGGAATTCTTGGAGGAACTTCCGTAGGAGAAATTCCTGGAGGAACTTCCTGAGAAATTCCTGGAGGAACTTCCTGAGAAATTCCTGGGGGAACTTCCGGAGGAGTTCCTGGAGGAACATCCGGAGGAGTTCCTGGAGGAATTTTCAGAGGAATTCCTTGAGGAACTTCCGTAGGAATTCCTGGAGGAACTTCCGTAGGAATTCCTGGAGGAACTTCCGTAGGAATTCCTGGAGGAACTTCCGTAAGAATTCCCGGAGGAACTTCCTATGTCCTGGAGGAACTTCCGAAGGAATTCCTGGAGGAACTCCTGAAGGAATTCCTGGAGCAACTTCCTTTCAAACGAATTCCTGAAGGAACTTCCAGAGGTATTCCTGGAGGAACTTTTGAAGGAATTCCTGGTGAAACTTCCAGAGGAATTCCTGCGGGAACTTACGGAGGAATTCCTGCGGGAACTTCCCGAGGAATTCCTGGAGAAACTTTCGAAGGGATTCCTGGAAGTTCCTCCAGCATTCCCTGAGCATAAAAGTATCATCGTGTTTGCCTCATTATATACGAATGCAAAAATGGTAACTTGGCTTAAAAACCTCGCAGTTATTAACTATAGAATTGCTTAATGAACACTAAGCTGCGAGGCGGCTCTGTCACAGTGTGGGGATGTAATGCCAATAAGAAGAAGAAGAAGAAGAAGTTTAAAATAACCCCATATTATTGCATTGGAAAAATTATCATTTTTGTTTGCCATTTTCAAGCACTATTTTGTTATTTTCATGTGTTTTACTTCTTCCATGGCATTCTTCGTGATATGGAAAACGCCACATCATTTTGCTATAGAACCCGAGCTGAAGCTAATATCTTGAAAACAGCAGTTCGTATGAACTTGACATGAATAAGAAGTAACACGACAAAAACTAATAACAAAAATCAATACCGTCGTCGGTGGTGATAATGGGTCTGAGAGATGAGAATAGGTTAACGGCCTCACCGACAGTCTGGTGGTCGGATAACAAAATCGTTCAAAAAGGTCTTTGTTTCGCCCAGGGTGGAACGACCCTACGTTGTGTTGTTTTTCCTATTGGTTTCCGGACGGCGGATGCGGAAAACTACTGCTTCTGCACTGAACTTCTAATTTATTGCCTCCGAGAGGCTGCGTGCCTGCATTAGTACAGAAAATTACACGTGCGCACAAACATTTGAATTTAAATCTAATTAAATTTGCAGCGCGCCAAATGCGCCAAATGTTTATAACGCAAGCAGTTGGCGCGAAGCAAGTGAACAAAAATATCACACAATTGAACGGGAATCTGCACGCTTCTCTGCTCGTGATAACAAGTGGCCATTTTCCATAAAAAATCTGGTGTGCCTGCCTGTTTCTCAGTGGAACAATTGATTTCGATGTAATTTTCACATAAGTTTGGATTTATAGTAAATTTTTATCATATCTGAGAATTAGAATCTTTCAATCGTACATTCAAAATTAACAGAGATTTTACAAAAAGAGATTTTTAGAAAACTTATGAGGAATAAAACAAATGTTTCTCCTGCAGAATTTTGTATCCATGTAATTCAAAACTCTGCAGAAGATAAATCCCAATAGATTTTTTTTCAAATAGCATTACGTAGAAGATAAAAACTTCTACTTCCTATAGTGGGTCTTTAAAACACATAAATGAAAACGTGGAATAAGTTCCGCTTTGAATATTACGATTATTACCAATGCCGTCCATCATCAGATAGTCGAACATGTCTCCTTATCTTAGCTCATACGTCGCTGTCCCTTCACATTGGCATTTGCATTTGGTCCCGTTAATTCCATCGAGATCGGAGCCATTATTTCGTAATTTCCCTATGCTGATCTCCTGCCCGGAAGCTAAACGCAGATTACGCCATAAAGATTGTCAACAACTTTACGTTCAATCAACAAGACCCGAGGGGAAACGACTGACTGTACATATGTCGATATGGGTACAAGCTGTTCAATCATCCAAACAAGCAGCACCATTCAGTGGGCAGCCTTCTGTCTCTGCTGGTTTAGTCCGCGGTAACCATCTTCCCGATTGTTCATTGATAATTCGTCTACAATCCGCTTAAATAGTCACGAGAGCGTAATTAAGGTCCCATATAATCATAAAATTATCTACACGAACATATTCATCTGCACTGAAGATGAGATGCGAAAAAAAGCTTAGCTGGCCACAAGTACTTGGCTACAATCTTAAGGTGAAACTTTCCATAAGCATAATTTATTACAAACACTAGCCATAATGCGATTTCTGAGGGCCAACGGCGATAGTTTTATTTCGGATTAATAATTTGTTTTAAACCAGAACCTAGTATGTACACAAGAGAACTTACTGAAGTACTCAATTGAAATGTAATTTAAAGCAAAGTCTTAGTAGGATAGCCATGTTTATGTTTCGAGATGCTCACCCTTGAGCCAAGCAAGGTGGTCATTTATGAAGAGGTTGACGACGACAACGACGGTGAGATAGTTTTCGGTGGGGGAGAAGTGCGAGGGCAAAAGCCGCCCGGGTTGACGTTTCTTGCGGCTATCGAGGATTAAGTCAATGGCAGGTTGGAAAGACTCTACCGAGCTTCTATCGGGCTCCGAGCGCCGTAAGCAGCATTTTAATGCCATATCTGGTAAATGCAACGTGACGAATAAACTACCAGCTTGTTTGAGATCACCGAGGAGCAGATAAAACGGAACGACATCGCACCGGCCGCGGTTGCAAATCCACGCCGAAGATGATGATGATGTTATCGAATGAATGAAAGAGGAGGACGCCTCTCCGGAGGGAACGAACCGTTGTCTTTCGATGTCAGGGGCTGTCAAAACAACTGCTGGTTAATGATTTCAGGCATAGAAGTGATGAAAAGACTCGAGTTTACACAAAAGTTTGCATATGAATGTTTGGAATGTGGGGTGTTTCTCCTGTTTGCCGGCAATTTGCCTCTGGGATAGTGCATTGCTGGATAAGCTGAGCTTTGTTTGTATTTTCTTACAATAATTCAGCGGATCAAATGATTCATTTAGCCATTCTTACTACTGTTGGAAATACTGATGCTGATCTGGTCAGTAATATACCGCAGCTTCTACGGGTGGATAGTCGAATTTCTATACAACTTATTTTTCAAAATCCTGACATCTATGATGAGATTGCCAACTTCCAAGTGAACGCCTGGGCTTGAATCTGAAATAGCCGACAGTCAACAACACTTGTTTCCGTTGTTGAATATCGCCGGTATCATTTTGTACTGAAACCTATGCAGTTTTTCAACTCGATTCGACTCGATGACAGTGAAATATATCATTTTAAGAGTATCATAAATTCCGATTGTAGCACACAATTAGGCAAAGTACGTGTAGAAGCTGCTGCAATTGAGGGTATCAATACGCACTCTGGTTCGTTGAGCGGAGCTGGAGCTGGTCTACCGCTGGTTGCTGCTGGATGACAACAAAACGGGCCCCATAACAAGTATCGCCGGTTGAAGCGCATTAGCGCCGATGACGCGCAGCCGTGCCACAAGATTTCAACGATTACTGCGGAACGCAAAAAAGGGAAAACCTGCTGAAGCTGCTGCTGGCCAAAGCGCGACAGATTTACACATTCAGATTAAATGGAACCGCTATTAAACGTAACAAAATCCGCAAATGGATTTAGGATCAGGACGGTGACGAGTGGCGGCGATACGTGTTCACCGGTAATGGGTTGCCATATTTTCCACTGTTTATGACTAGCATAATTTTTCACGTGACATTATTTGACACCGGTTGTAAATTGTAATGTGATGAAAATTGAAATCGGCATCGCTTCGATCCGGGTGGTTCGATGGTGGCGATTGCTGGGAATATCGAATTGTGACCCAATAAATTCCGTCCCATTCACGGATCGGAAAACTGCACATTCCTTCGGTACTTAGTCGCAAATTTTCTCATAAATATTCACGCTATTAATCATAATTAATTCAATCCCCTTAGATTGTCACGATCCGTGGCGGTTTTATATCACGATTACTGCCTTGCTGAAATTGCCATAAATTGCGCTTTGTTCGCGCATAGGCATTGAGTGGAGAAATCTCTGCTGCTCACATGAGAAGTTCATCTTAGATGTTTTGCTGCTTGCCACACAAGGAGAGTTTGGGCAGAGCCTTGAGAAAATTGGTTTGTGCAAAAACGGGGAGGAGTCCCCGCCGGAGGATGAGGAACTTGGAATAATAATTCAGTCGTTCTAGGTGTAAGATCACTAGGACACGTATTCATTCAGGGTACATTACGAGAACATTTGAATCATTTGTTTGAGAAACTGCTTATATCCATTTTCCCTAATTTCGAGAAAACAACAAAAAACTGTTTTTAAACAAATTGGCACCGAATTTTTCGATTTCTTTGAAACAGATCACTTCCAATGCGAAAACTGTAAGCAGTACTCCATAATAGCTCTTCAAAGTGCGTAGTTTCTATGTAGTGTGTAGTTTCTCAAACAAACGAATTTTTTCATACATTTTTTTTCGGATTTTTGCCAAAGTGGGCGAAGGTGGGCAGCCCAATGGAACCGATCGCGGTTCGAACCAAACTCGGTTGGTTTTGGTTTTAGCTACATGTACGGAGCAAATCTGATGTATTTCGTAGTAGCGGTACTCATAAAAATTGGGAATATTCTGGCGCAGTCCATAAATTTAGAAATATTTGAAACAGAAAGCACGTATTTTGCTGTTACTACAGACAAACGGATGTAGAACTTGTTATTTTATTATCGTTCTAGTATTTAGGATTAGTTTTAAATGATAGATTTTTCACGGAAATGGTTTCCCTTTTTTTCTGCGGATTTTTGGGATTTGCGTTTGTTTATGCCGTTTTTCAAAAAGGTTGGGAGCCGACACAAAACGATTTTCGTGGAAGTTGTTTTCATGATGTACGTATCTCCCGAGTACAAATTAACTTCAGTGTATCGAAATGTTGTAAGAGGAACATCCATAAATTACGTAACGCTTGAAGGGGGAGGAGTGTTGTCGGCGAAGTGTGACGATCCGTACAAATTGTTCAGATGTTTCATACAAAAAGTGTGACGTAGGGGGAAGGGGGGGGGTTGAAAATTTGCCGTTACGTATCTTCCATAGGAGCAAATGTAAAATAGGAATAAAATATGGCCCAAAAAGTTTTACCATAGCTACGCCGCCCCTACGTCTGTTTGAATGTGGTGATAATCTATCGCTCACATCATAAAATCGGTTTTCAATTGCAACATTCTATAAATCGCATCAACACTCTTCTTCTTTGTGCTAAATGGAGAGTGCTTGGAGATGTAAAATATTCTCCATCTGACGAAATCCATGTTTTTACACTTGGATTTGTTGCGAAATTAATACTCAGAAAAACGCTTTCAGTATGCCATGGCTCGGTTTGATCGCCGCTTCACTTCGCTTTGCTTACCTCTCCAACCTCTTCGCTTCGCTTCTCTTCGCTGCCAGTATGTCATTAGCCTAAGAGACAACCCGGATTCAGTTGGAGTGTTCGGTAGGCCGGCTAGGGAAACCTAGAAAGTGCCGAATTCCAATAAAGGTGCTGCTGAAATTTTTAGGACTGACCCCGAGCTTGTAAAAACGCACGGTAATTATAGTCAATCAGAGTTCTGAATTTCATAATGATTTCATGAATTGCATCATACTGGACTTTGGACCCTACGAAAGGTCTAAGAATCCTTAAATAACGCAACAATTTTCCTCATCCCACTTTTATCTATTCAGACTATGTGTTTTTATTTTCAACTTAGTAAATATCCTTAATTTTGGGCTTCCATTCATTACTCAACCTTGCATTCTTTATGGATGATCTGTTTCTTTTGGATTTTTTTGCACGAAATGCTTAATCAGCTATTTGAAAAATACATAAATGCCGAAACAACTTCGTTTTTATTCCAGTTTTTACAACATTTATTTAATTTTATGTCATAGATTAGCTAATTCAGCCTAAATATTGGACTTCCATGCTTTACGAAACTTTGCCCCCTTTTTGGATGTTCCTTTTGGTATTCTCTTGGAAAAATTCTGCTCTCTTTTCCACTCTCTAAAACTCTCTTATCTCGAGCACACATTCATTTGGATGTTCCTTTTGATATTCTCTTGGAAAAATTCTGTTCTATTTTTCACTCTCTAAAACTCTCTTATCTCGAGCACACATTCATGTGGCTACTTCAATCTACTAATGTATTAATTCTGTGCCCTAGTAGTGGAGGCCAAGTCGGAGTGGTGGTTCCTACTAGAGGCCAGCAAGAGTGCGGAGAGGGAACTCCGCAACCTTGTTAAGGAGCGGAAGCAGGCGGAAAAAGACAAAGAGGAGGCGGAATCGAAGTTTTCAAGTAGAAATTTCAAATTTTCAAAATTTTTGTGGTTTAATATCCCGATTTTATCACCCTCCTGGTGAATTTTGGGGTGATAAAAAAGGAAATGTGACAAAATGGGGAAAAAATATTTCTAATTTTTTCATTCATTTCACAAATATAAATTTAAATTTCAAAAACTTTTTTTTTAATTCTGAATTTTTAAATTTTCAAATTTTTGAATCTTTAAGTTTTTAAATTTTTAAATTTTTGAATTTTTAAATTCTTAAATTTTTAAATTTTTAAATTTTCAAATTTTTAAACTTTTAAATTTTTAAACTTTTAAATTTTAAAATTTTTTAATTTTTAAATTTTTAAATTTTAAAATTTTTAAATTTTTAATTTTAAAATTTTTAAAATTCAAAACTTAAAATTTTTAAATTTTTAATTTTAAAATTTTTAAATTTTTAAATTTTTAAATTTTTAAATTTTTAAATTTTTAAATTTTTAAATTTTTAAATTTTTAAATTTTTAAATTTTTAAATTTTTAAATTTTTAAATTTTTAAATTTTTAAATTTTTAAATTTCTAAATTTTTAAATTTTTAAATTTTTAAATTTTTAAATTTTTAAATTTTTAAATTTTTAAATTTTTAAATTTTTAAATTTTTAAATTTTTAAATTTTTAAATTTTTAAATTTTTAAATTTTTAAATTTTTATATTTTGAAATTTTGAAATTTTGAAATTTTGAAATTTTGAAATTTTGAAATTTTGAAATTTTTAAATCTTTAAATTTTTAAATTTTAAATTTTTAAATCTTTAAATTTTCAAATTTTTTTATTTTCAAATTTTTAAATTTTTAAATCTTGAAATTTTTAAATTTTTAAACGCTTTCGTTCGGGTGCGGCACTCGTTCATTTTCAAAACCATGCGGTCGCTCGGGTTCGACATGGAACTCATCTCTCTTCTCTCGAACATAGCCAGTCGGTCCACGTCCCGGCTGCTTATCAATGGGCACCTCTCTCGATCGTTTGAGATCACACAGTCGGTGCGGCAAGGCGACCCGTGCTCTATCTCCGTCCACTGGTGTGTAGGCGTGAGCAAGTGTGTGGGGATGATCTGCTCGTTGCCTACGCCGACGATATCAGCGTGATTGTGACGTCATCGGGGCAACTAGAAGCTATGAATGAAATATTTCGTCGCTTTGTGCTTGCCGCCGGAGCAAAATTAAATTTTCGGAAAACGGTTGCAATGACGAAACGGTTGGCGTTTTTGAAGGTAACGAAATTTGTACCCAGTGCCTACAAACAGTCAACGTAGTCAAAATTCTGTGTGTTACCTTCGCCAACTCGATACGGCTGATGACTACACTCAACTGGGATGCGCTGGCGGACAAGTTTTCACAGCAAATGTAGCTGCAGTCCTTGCGCATCCTGAATCTGCAGCAGCGGGTGATAATGTTAAATACATTCGGTACGTCGAAGCTGTGGTACCTTTCATCTGTGCTGCCCCCGCTTGGTGTTCACACGGCGAAAATCACAGCGATGGGGATGTTTCTATGGAGAGGAATTCCCGCGCGCGTTCCGATCATGCAGCTAGTTCGGAAGAAAGAGAATGGCGGCTTGAATTTGCACGTGCTGGCGCTGAAAAGTCGCAGTCTGGCTACCAATCGACATCTGCAAGATATCGAATACATTCCCTACTATAAATCCCTACTTTTCCACGCAATTCCTCGCCCCGCAATTTCAATAGATAATCCTGACCTAAAATCAATCCTATCAAATTTATCCCATATTCACAACCATATAAAAAAAACCCTCCGTCGATCTGATCCACCGGCACTTCGTACAGCAAACCGAACTGCCAAAGGTGGAACGAAACAGTCCAGCGCTTGACTGGCCACGCGCGTGGCGAAATATTGGAATGAAGGAACTTGCCTGATCGCAACGATTCCAACTTTATCTGCTGGTGAATGGGAAAGTTGAGCCTCGGAAGCTTCTCCACGTGATGCAACGGGTGGCGGACGAGAACTGCAAACACTGTGGCATACAGGCACCTGAAACGCTCCAGTTCTGTAGCCGCACTCGTGTCGGCCCGGCTTGGACGGTCCTACAGCAGAGGTAGCCGGCTACACGAATGGTTGGAGGCGACTGTCGTTCGAGGACCTCACGAGACCTGTTTTGCCAGGATTTGGAAGTTCTACGCGAGTGGATATTCTCCGCTTGTTTGTCAACTACATCGGCTTTGTTAACGAGAGTAACGATAGAATTGATGTAGATGCTAAAATTTTTAAATTTTAAATTTAAATTTTTGAATTTTAAAATTTTAAAATTTGTATATCACAAAGAGAGATCCTCCTGGAAAAATCATTGTTGTCGTAATATGACCACTGTCTTTCAGTGGAGCGGATTGTTTGCATATAAATCATCATCAGCATGCCAACCTTGTTAATATAGCAGACATTCTATCTGTCACTGTTATTTTATTCGAGAACCAATAGATTATAAAAAGTTAACAATGATGTGAAAACTCATCTGTGAATATGTACGTTATGTGGAAGATATTGATTTGGAAAATTTTCCAAATCAATATCTTCCACATAACGTACATATTCACATATGAGTTTTCACAACATTGTAAATTAATTTCCAAGGCGGGTAGTTTAATCCCCGGAAATTGGCAATTAACTTGATTGAACTATAAAAAGTTGTTAGTATTTGAGTATAAACCAATTTGGGCTTTCATTAGACTTGGAAGAACCTAAATATATTCAACTTATAAAAGGGATCAATTCCCGCCAATAGGAAGATCAAGTCTCCCGCAAGTTTTGTGAATGCCAAATTTTCTATCCTCCGGAAAACTCGATATTTTGATGACTTTCATAAAAAAATAATTGCTGGTAGGTAATTAAATTTTTCACCATGTCCATTATAAATTCATGCATGTTACATCGAGAAATATCCGAAACAAAAAGTGGTGTCCAGTTTCCGTTACACTGGGGTTGCTTTTTGCGCGCCTATTTTTACGTGGTTTTTAGGTTTAAAGCAGTTTGTCATGCGGTTTTAATGTGCGTTGTTTGTATCTTTCGCGTTGAAACAGAGTTCAGTGTTCGAATTGTACTGCCTGGTGAAACATACATTTCCGTGGTTCGATATAAAAATATCAAAAGCTTTAAAATAGTTTTAAAAATAAAATGTAAACTATAACTACTGAGTTTTTTCCAATATTGGATGAATAAATTTTTTCTTACTTTCATAACGGTGTCATATTTTTTTTTTTTTTTTTTTTTTTTTCATGTAACCCGTTGGCAGTCTCTCGACTCAAACTCTACTCCGGGTCCATCCCTGTTATTCCCCACGGTAATTAAATTTGCTTCTATGAGCCTCTATTTTAGATCAATAACAGACGTTCCTAAGCCACGTTGCTCAAATGGTCACTGTTTTAGGCCTGATCCAAATAGTTTTATTAAATAGTCCCCTTCAATAACATGATCACCGTTTTCACCATTATAACTATCACTCATCACTCCAACTTAACACTAGGTCTATTCCCTGTTGATCCGGTGATTAAATTTGCTTCTACGAGCCTCTATTTTTGATCATTAACAGACGTTTCTAAGCTACGTTGCTCAAATGGTCACTGTTAAGGCCTGATTCAAATAGTTTTCTACAAAATAATCCCGGCATCACTTATTATCGTTTTCACCACCATCACTATCATAATTACTATTGTCCCTGACATCACAAATATCTTATTTACAGTCATGAACACACACACAATGAATCGATCTTCAAAACAGCGCTGTTATATATCATATAAGAACCGACACTTCTACTAGCTTTCATTGGACATGTACCGAATATTTTACATTATTTCTAGTATAATTATAAAATAATTCCCACTTCTAGCACCTCAACTCAATATTGCATTTCATTCTTCATACTTACTGCGAACATGTTCCCATCCCAAATCAACTCTATCTTTTACACCTAGCTTCTTCTGTCACTATGTCTACACCACCAATACCAACTTGTGTATTAACCTTTTCACTAACACTTGCATAACCACACAAGATCACCATTTTCATATCAACAACCATTTTTTCACAATTTCATCGAGATCAGCAATTATCACTACTATCCCTACTACAATGTTAACGCAAACAAAAACTAGTCAGTCATTTTTTTTTTCTAAATTTGCAGTTTCCATCAAACAAATGAAGCTCAAAAGATAATAAGCTTAAAATCTATCGCGAGAGTCAGTCTTATTGTAGATATGATGACAAAGAGAGAAAACTCGAATAGAAGTGCATTTTGAAACCATAATAACGCACTAGATTTTGATAAATATGACTCGTTTAAAATTTATTTTGGAATCTATTTAGTCTTTTTACAAGGCCACACTTCAGAACCGTGCGCCCAGCAATTATCAAAAATTCTCAACTTAACAACACCGAATACTGTTGCTATGGGCCTGTTGGTCTTCAAAAGCTTTGAAATCGCCTCCGAATAAAATTCAACAGGTAATAATTTTACAGACATTTCTTGAGCTTCGAATTTTTGATAGGGTTAGGAAGTCTTATGGTAGATCTTTATGTCTATGGATCTACTGTTAATCTAGTCATAATTATGTCGAATGTTTCACACTGTGTCATTATTACTCTGTCTGTCTTAGTTATCTTATGTTTCCTACGTTATTCAGTTCAATTCTATACTCATTGTAGATTATGTTACGTTTTGATGTCAGTTCATTGTCTCTATTGCTAAAGGTCACCTCCTCTCAGGTGAGTATCCTAGTTCAAGCGTATAAGTAAGTACCGTGTACGTGAAAAAATGCAGAATGTCTTGATGATATTTTCTACTGGTTAATTCCTACCTAGCTATGTTTAAGCGTGGCTACGACTCATCATCATCTGGGAACGCCTCTGAAAAGTATTGCCGCATAGCAGAGATCATTATCACTGATGAAAAGGACCTCTACCTGTCTGCACCACCATTCAAGGCTTCAAGCAAGATACGATGTCCGTTGAATCACATGCACATGCGTAAAATCAGTGCATCAATGCCAGATTATATGTGACGCGGCATTAAACAAAAAATATTCAACATGTGATATCACCACGACAGGATGTCTTTGGTTGCCATATAAGTGCTAATGGCGTAAGCCCACCCATTTCGGCAAGATAACCTATGCGAGGGGAGGGAGAAATAATGTAAGAAAAATGCTTGAGAATATCATTTCAAGACCAAAGTCTCAAAACTACCCATACGCTGCTGCAAACAAAGACCCAAACGACGACCAGACGAATCCAACAGCTCTCCCATGCAAACCAACACCATCAACACGCACGCGAGGGTCTCTGCTGTTGACAGTGCTGGTCCGCGCGAGAGCGCCACCAGACTCCCGAAATCGACACTCGAGCTCGAGTCCCCGCCCACAAAGACAAGTCACTTTCAAACGAATGTTGCCTTAATTGACTCCCACATCTCGGGCACAGATTCTTTCCGAAGGATACTCAATATAAGTTTCACCGGGAAGCCAAGCACCAGAGATTGAGGAAAATCAGTTAATCCAGCATCAGGCGTCTCGCGTCTGTTATTTAAGCAGAGAAGATGTTATAGGTGATATTCTCAATACGGCCGTTCAGAATGGTTCAGCGGATGTAAATTATGGATCATTATTAGGTCTTGTAATTTTGAACAAAACATTATGAATACACGCGATAAACTATGAATATTATTATATCGGAGTTTTTAATTAGGATCGCGAATCAAGTAAAAATACTGATAAGTATAAGTTTGTAATTACTACCGACATTGTATTTGTGATCAAAACTGACATTGTGTTTTTAGTTAAAACTCAAGTATACTAAATACGTAACGGAATAAAGTAGTGTTAAAAAAATTATAATAATTTACATTATAAATTCTGATTAATATCAAGATACTGATCCAACATCACATCTTCAAGGGCTCCTCACAAGCTACACATTTCATTCAGGCACTTTAGAACGTCCATGTAGTAACTTGTTCACACTTGAAATCTGCCTCGACCAAGTTGGCAGAACGCGCCCTTACCCTTTCTGAACCAAAGGGCAGGGACGGGACAGTCCCGTTTTTTAGACCTAACGGTGTCATATTAACTCTTTTTAAACTCTATCGAACATGATTTCACTTAATTGATTGTTCAGAGGTTTTAAATGTTAAATTCTAAGCATTCCATTTTCCTCACAATTTAAATTTCCCGCTATGCTTATGTTGCTTGCAGTGCCGTTAATCCATCACAACTTGGTGCTGTGTCTAGAGACCAATCCAGCGAGGGGTTGGGTATCTTGAATTCCTTCAAGTAATTATAATCATTAAACTGATTATTCGAGTTTAATTAATCTTTTTTCACGCTACCAACATCGTTCGTCCCATCCGATCCGTGTGAACAGTGTCAACGCTTGGTTGGCCAAAACGGTTGCCTCACCGGAATGAAACACCTGCTCGAGAGAAACTCCAGTCCTGCGTTGATCGCCGGCCCCGTGTACGACCAAGGAGGACAAAACTTCCAGCGATGATCGATATTTTTTCTTCTCTTAAATGAAACTTGGTGGCATTTTCACACGATCTGCGGTTGGGCCAATTAGGCCGATTAAAATCTGACGACGACCGGGGCGGCATCACTATGCGTGTGTTGTAACGCGTGAAATCTATCTGCAGATGTGGATCGACGCCTGATCGACAACATCACTTCACGCAAATGTCCACATGGTGATGATGATGAAACGTAGGACGAGAAGTTCATCAACTCGTCATATCGCATGCCCGTCATCAGGACGTTGTTATGTCCGTCGGCGGAGAAAATAAATTTATAATTTAATCAATTGGACATCCTCGCACTGCCTGTCACAATCTTGGCATTCAAATGGCAGAACAACGTCGTCGCTTTTCTGCGTTTGTTCAGGGGCAACAAATCAAATTTCCACAACTCAAACTCATTTAACCACATAATAACTCAATTCAAACAAACGCCGACTGACTGGACGGCTCCTCCGAAGCAGATGCTGAGGACTTGACAGGGCCTCCCGTGCGATGCCTTGAAGCTTCAGGCGTTTTGTCCTACCGTGCAGAATATGATGAGGCTCCCTTCGACTTCCTCCACTCATCCACATGGGAGGACAAACCCAGCAGCTCGGTCGCTACTGCCATCCAACCAGTCAGCGCAAAGTAATCAACAGTCAGAACAATCAAAACGTCCGCGGTTCAAGATTGCAATGAACTCCCTCGACTTAAAAGCTTTTGAGTGGAACCTTTAATGCTTTAATTCATTTCGCGTCTAATAAAGCTCAACCACGACGCAGCTGCCACTGCGTTACTGCCGTGCTAAAAGGTAGATTGGATTTAGTTGGTTTGATTCACGGTGGACATGGGCATGCAAAATAAAGATTTTCTCACTGCCCTTTTGTGGATGCACAGGGGAGGTCGGGTGGCGCTTCTGGGGCTCTCGTTGCGTATAATGGTTGGATTTTGATTAATAATACGGGGCAAAGCAAACAAACTAGTAAGGATGCACTGAGGAAATTAAATTCACTTTTTTCTGAAATTAATGTTTTGATAACTATGCGGACTCCAGGATATGAAGATTCATTGCCTTTCCCGTATGTTTTGTTTTTTTTCTATTTTAACGTTATATAACGTTATATATTTTCTATTTTAACGTCTATATAAGAGTTAAGCGGAGGTGAAGAAATTGGCCCTTGACAGTTGAAAGCTTATACAGTTTTTACTGCATATTTTCCGACTTTAGTGACTTACGTTTTACTCCAAACCTTATTTCCATAAGCAACGTATGCCACCTACCACAAATTTGTTCCTGTGGTGGAAGTATTCTCGTACTTGGGTTCACTGGTGATCCCCCAAAATGATACCAGCAGAGCAATTCGCAGACGCACCGTGGAGATCGTACGTACTTCGGACTTGTTCGTTCTTGTTCGCGTGACTAACATCTAGGTTACTTCGATCTGGCAGCCAAAATACTGGTACTACACTACTACAAGTGTCAAACCGATGTTGGTGATGAAACCAAACATACACTACCTACAACATGATGCATAAATTATGGCCAATATTTAGAAGCTTGTTGAAGCATAATTTGACAAAATAATTTAGTTTTTGAAAGAGGAGTGTTCTTATGAAAACAAACAATTTAGTTTAACTTAACATTTTCTTTATCGAAGAGGTGATGGAAGAGTCATTTGGAAAAGGGGACAGGTGTGGGAGAGGAGTATTGTTTTGTTATCGACCAACTCAGTGTAACTTATAAACCCCCCTGAAGAGTTCAACTAAAGTTGAAACAAATATTCTTATCCTCTGCCCTCTACAGCCGCCTACAGAAGGGTAATTGGAAAATAAGGGTGCGGGTGCGGAGAGCTGGTTTTTTTTTCGAACACCAATCAACTTAGTGTAACATCTAAAACCCTTGACTGATTTCAACCAAATTTGAAACACATATTCTGTCCAAGGAAGACCATATTAGTTTGAGTGGGACGGTCATGGAGGAAAGGGAGGTACAACTTTCAAGCGCATGGGTCTAACGTATGAAACGTATTCGTATTTTCCATCCTAAAGGAAACTACTATAGAATGTGGGAGAGTCATGTGGAATGCGGGCGATTATTGGGGTTGAGCATTATTTAGAAAACGAACATTTTAGTATAACTTTCAAGCCCATTGACCTATTTCAACCAATATTAGGACCAGGATTTGTAGAAATCGCTTTCAATAGATAACGAACAACGATAAAAGAGAGGCAAAAACTGTTCCGAATCATAACAAGCCATGATAACAAATTTATCAAACTTGTATACAAGTGCGAAAAAACAGAATCGGATAGGCAGCCCCCGCAGAAAAATGGTGATTTTCGCTTTGTTTTCGCTCATTTCGTGTTGGTTACTGCACAGCTGTGTAGAACAAGTTGAAATGCATCATCAGAGCCAGTGCTCTCCACATTTGGAGCTTTCTAAAAAAAATTTATCATGGGGTATAACATCCCGAATCAGTCCTCTATCATGACAGCTTGCGAAAAAAGTTTATCGCGGTATGCTACATATCGTATATGTATACAGAGATGATAAGTGAGAGACATGCTCTTTCTCTTTAGGATTCAATCCCAGATTTGGATACATCATATTCCCTATTCTTAGCAGACAATTATAAAGGTGGTAAGACGGTCGTTGGCAAAAAGAAGTAGTGTTTTTTATTTCGTTTTTTCTTGAGCAAGGGTAAACGGAAATCTGCAAACAGACACCTGAGGATGTTAACTCAGGAAATGTGGGGATGGGCTCACCAGACCCACTAAAATAAAAACCCTTTCGCCAGTCCGTATCCCCCGGCCCGCATTTAAGCAATACATCAGGAGGGACTATTGAGAATGCTTACTAGAGTGATTCAAATGTTGCGCCCCGATGCTTAACACCCCGATAACACCTGTGATAGGTGGAAGTTGACCTGACCATGCTTCCTACTAACCCAATTCGACACATCCGGAATTAGCCTGTGGGTCCAACGACCTTTGACTGCGGTGTCCCATGCTCTCTGCCATTTACGCAACGAGGCTGCTCTCTTGACACGTCGCCCTTGCACCGAGTCCCTTTCGTTAAAGCACTCCACATCTTCCTCTATGAGTATGTCAATCGGCATTATCCCAGCAATAACGAACACCACCTCATATGATATGTGTACTCTGATAAGTTTCTTCACGTTGTACTTGGCATTTAGTGCTACGGTCCATGCTGGTACGCCATAGCTACCAACCTACGCATCTGACTATGCACCGCCGATCTGTTGGACATCGTTCGTGATAAAGACTTTAACGCCAATGATGCCCGTTGGCATGCATAATCGACGTGGTTCGTGAAATTGAGCTTATCGTCGATAATCAAACCCAGATGCTTTAATGACCTCACGAAGTTGACTATGCACTTATGCAGGTCCCTACTCTAATCCTCGCTTGCTGCAACCCATGGTGGTTATGCAATACAACGACCTCGGTCTTATGAAGTGCAAGGTATAACCTCCTCGAGATGGGCAATTCCTCGATTCTGCCTATCGCATACGAAGCCTTCAGCTCGACTTCAACGAGAGTGTCACACGTCACTTCTAGACTTACGTCATCCCGTGGCCTCCTATTTGTACACCGGCCGGGAGAAGCGTAATACTCCGTCATACATGATAGTCCACAGAACCGGTCTGAGGATCGATCCATGTGGAACACCTGCTAACACTTCTATCGACTGCTGACCAACGTTGTTGTCATATATAAACACCCTATTCTGAAATTATCTTATCAGTATCGTGCACAGATAATCCGGAACTATCAATCGATGTAGGGAGTCAGCTATAGCTGCCCAGCTAGCATTGTTAAACGCATTCTGTACATAAAGTGTAATCAATGCGCAGTACCTAATACCTTGCCTATTCAAACCACGCGCTACCTTTGCCGTATCCGTTACCGGCCGAATAGCTTCGATGGTAGAACGGCCTTTACGGAAACCATACTGGCTGCTAGATAAGCCTCCAGCACACTCCGTATAGTCCGACAATCTATTCAGGATCACCCTCTCTAGCAACTTCCCAGCTGTGTCGAGTAGGCAAATTGGTCTGTATACCGAGCCCCAATAGCACCAATTTCTGCCGTTTCCAACGGTCTGGGAAGTTTCCTTCATCCAGGCATCGTTGGAGGCAGCTCATAAACATATCTGGATCAGCAAGAATGGCGTGCTTAAGGATCAGGTTTGGAATACCATCCGGGCCTGGTGCCTTATTGAGCTTAAGTTTTCTTGCAGCTATGATAAGCACCTCGTTAGTCACTACTCGTTCGTACCCTCTGAGTACGGGGTCAGCCTTTTGAGGATGATCCTCTCTAGCAACTTGCCCGTCGTGTCTATAAGACAGATTGGTCTATGCGCCAATGGGTTGCCTGGCGGCTTCCCGGCCTTCGGCAACAACACCAGTTTCTGTCTTTTCCATCTTTCGGGGAATCTACACTCATCTAGGCATCTCTGCATAGCTAGCCTGAACATGTTCGGGTTCGCTATGATTACTGCCTTCAGAGCACTATTTGGAATTCCATCAGGCCCTGCAGCTTTGTTTGTTACCAGGGATTTGGCCAGCGCGAGTAACTCTTCTATTGCTTTGCGGTGCAGGAGGCCAGAGACTTGTGGCTCGGGAGCTCGGGACGAGAAGAGTACCTTGATAATCCTCGCCAACCTATCCGGGGACCGTTCGGAGGGTGAAAAGCTCCCTTTGGTCTTGGCCATCACTATCCTGTAGGCGTCACCCCACGGATTCGCGTTGGCTCCTTCGCATACGTTGTCGAAATACGCTCTCTTACTGCTCATGATGGCTTTGTTAAAGGTTAGAAGAGCCGCTCAAAACACTTCAAGGCGGTCCGCTCTTTCATCCTCGGTACGGGCACGTTGCATCCTTCGTCTAGCCTTGAGGCAGGTTGATCGAAGGGCCGCAATCTCGGGACTCCACCAGTACACCGGGCGTCTGCCATTTCTCAGCATGGTGGCGTCACACGCGCGTGATGGGACAGCTACCAAAGCATCCCTACTTAGACCTTCAGTATTGGCTTCCAGTCCCAGGGCCACAGTGAAAACTTCGCTGTAGAAGTGATTGGTTCTCCACCCACGGACCCCAGACCTCGGATGTTGCACGCCATAGTTGCAAATTACTAGATTATCACTATGGATGTAACCCTCGTCCACTCTCCAGTCCAAGCTTGGTGCCATACCGGGACTGACAAACGTTACGTCAATCCATGACTCGACCCTGTTCCTTTTGAACGTGCTAGCGGAACCATCATTGACTAGAACTGCGTCGAGCTTCGCTAGCGCCTCTAGTAACGCTTGACCCCTTCAATTGGTGCACTCCACTGCCCAAGCGTTAAAATCTCCTGCTATTACTACCGGCTTACTGTAACGTTTTACGTTTATTTCGATTAAAATTTAAATAAAAATATTCGATTAGAACGAAAAAACAAAAATAAATTTTGAATTTTGTTTAAATTTATTATTGTGTGTTGTGTTTCGTTTGCGTTCGTAAAATCTGTTCGTTCCTGTATCGATTTCAAGTTTATAGTATTTTGTTATAAAAGCTCAACTCATTATGGCACGCATGTGAGCTGCAAATAGGCGGCAAACAGGCGCCATGCCTCCGATCGCCATGCCTCCGATCGCCATGCTAATCGGTTAGTGAAATTTTATTTGAATATGCTTTAGAATCAAATTGAATGATAGCTCAGATTTGAATAGTTGAATAGTGAAATGATTTCAAAAGATTCAAAATTTCTTGGCGCAAGTACGACTCAGACTCGCTCATTTCGTCTACGAATCGGCTGGAGAGCAGAAGTGCGCAAATAAAACACTTACGTTCAGTTTAAGATTTTGCTTGAGTAATTTTAGTTTAATTTGAAGGTAAAATCAATGAGTGAGTTCTGAACAAATAAGTGGTGTTAAATATTCTGTGTTTTTCTTCCTAGCTTAGTGGACCAAGGTCCAATCGATTGTGTTTTCTGCTCAGATATTTTTATTAAAGTGAATTAATACGAAAAAGGTAATTAAATCTAATTATGTTGAGCAATTCCTTAAATTTAATGTGTTTTCGTGTTGGGCACACAGCGCCCTGCGCTTTTTTCGTGCGGCTGGATTTTCTGTCGCTAATCGGCGGCATTCATCATCTCATTGAGATTCCGTTCGTGTTATTCCACCACGACTTCGTCCGTTGACCGTCTGACCCAGGTGAGTGAGGTCGCTAGTTCATCGTAGCGAATTTTCCACGTCGGTCGTTAATTGCCGACGGAAAGGTCCTTTACGTTACATTTTCGGACCAGTGTTTTAGAGAGTGTAGGTTCGTTAGTGTTTAGCGTGTCGTCATTTACACGCTACGAACCTCGATCCTAACCAAAGGATAGAGGACACACCACTCCCCGCTCAGTGAACCGGAAAGGTACGCGAAGCCGGGTCGCTTGGGTACGTGTGCCTCTCTTTCGCGGAGCCGATCGTCCCGGGGAAATCCAGGCCAAGTGCCACAACACTCTCCGATCGAAATCGGAAGCTCCCATTCCTCCGCACCTTAAGATCGGCCATATCGCACACGGGTCATCTTCATCGCTGCGCGCCAATCCGCCATCGTGCTACCGCCATCTTCGTAGCTATCGTCGCCATCGTCAAGACATCGAAGCCTCATCGTTTCCGCCAGCATCGAGTCAACAAAAATCCTGCGCAGGTACGTGAAGAGCTTTTTATTACATGGCCATGTTTTGCTCTTTCCCATTCCGTACGATTTAATCGCGTCCAGTACGAATGAATGCTCTGAAATATAGTGTTTGATTGAATTCTTGAATTTATTGAATACGTTTAACGCCAGTTGGCAAATAAAACATATTCACTAATCTAATTAAGTTCTAGTTTCGTTTCTTACTCGAATGAGTGAACACTCCTTCTGCGTTCCCTAAGTTTCGTTTCGTTAAGTCAGAAAGAGAGTCAGAAACAGTGCATGCGTTACGAAATTGATTATTATATTCCGCGAATCGTTCGAGAAGTTTCCCTAAGTGAAAAGATCTTCAAAAGTCAGGCAAATCAAACACGACCGGTGGTCTCTGTTTGAGGGTGGCGCTTAAGCTACCGTTTATCAAATCTTCGAGAACATTCCCCGAACGGTTACATTACGACCCACTAGGTCAGACGATAGCCTATCGATCATTTGGTTGAACCTTGGAGGGATATAGCAGCTACAAAATAACACATCATTGATCTTGACTATCGCACCACCTTCAGTAGAGGAGTGTACTACCTCTTGGATCAAGTACCCTCTCGTCGTGAAAATAGCCGCCATTCTAGAACCGCCCGCCACCCAATAGCCGTTGTCGACAGGGACGTTGTACGAGTCGGACAGGAGGGCGACATCGGTCCTTGACTTGACAGTCGGTCTCGGCCACAGCAGCTGCTAGGCAGTTGCACAGTGGTTAAGATTCAGCTGTGTTACTTGAATGGCTTATTCTTATTTTTATCCGGGACCGCACTGGTCTCTGACGGCTGAGACGACGTCGTCCGCGTTCGTGACCTCGTCCAGTTGCTTGCACTGGAGGGTCACTTCCGCCCCCAACGACCTCACCTCGGCATCGTCACCCAAGACCTCTTGGGCCAGCTTCCTGTAGTCAGTCCCACTAGCCTGCGCTCCGCGTTTCAGAACCAGGATCATTTCACCGGTCTTGGTGCGTCTGACGCTTTGCACGTTCTGACCCAGCGCCGAAAGCTTTTCGGCCGCCCGCATCGTTTTGAAGACTTCAGAAATATAATGATATCCAAGACAAGGCTCGTTAATACGCGGCTAGAATACCATAATCAGGATCTCACTGGCATTGATCCTGATGTGCCAATTGGCACTCCCTGGGCTCCTGTGCGCTTTGAGCGGCACACAGTCGCTTTGATAGGGCCTGCTTGCGGACACATGCAGCTTTTTGTAGAGGTTTAACAAAGCCCACTGCCAAGCCCCACCACGTCCTAGGCAGGCTCCTATTTCGCAGAGGCCGTGGAGAGGGGTCGTAAAGCCCTTGGACATAGTCTCTGCTGCCCAAGATAGTGTTAGCCTCAGGATATACGAATGCAAAAATTGTAATTTGGCTTAGAAACCTCGCCATTAATAACTGTGTAAGTGCTTGAAGATCACTAAGTTACAAGGCGGAAATGTCCCAGTGGAGGATGTAATGCAAATAAGAAGAAAATATATATCATATGTAGTATGCAGAGGACCTTCATGCTCGTAAATCTGTCAAAAATTTGAAGCAACTACAGCGCGGCCTTTTAGATGTATTGGAACTGTGGAAGGCCTTTGAAGGCTTTGGCTTTGTATTTGTTTACAATAAATCAATCATCATTTGATTTTTCTTTGAATTATTTAGGACTA
This sequence comes from Armigeres subalbatus, assembly GCF_024139115.2. Classification (NCBI taxonomy): domain Eukaryota; kingdom Metazoa; phylum Arthropoda; class Insecta; order Diptera; family Culicidae; genus Armigeres; species Armigeres subalbatus. Next base: position 134,460,243 of record NC_085141.1, read on the forward strand.
GCAGGCCCGACGAACTTTGTTTCGCCTAAAATTAATTTATTCTCTGATTAGTTCTTGAGTTATGCAGAAATTTGTGTTTTATTTGTATGGGAGCCCTCCTTTCCAAAGAGGGGAGGGGTCTCTAACCATGTTAAGTAAGTAGTAAAATTCTTCTTTATTTAAAACATTTTTTGTTCTACAATCATTTTATACATGTACAGTGATCGGCCGGCTTGGCCCTCCAACTTCAATTTCAATTATTGTTATTATTATTATTATTATGCTATTACTTAATTTTTTTTTTAAATATAATGTATCATGACGGCCTTTAGGAGGCGCTGGTGTGTTTTTTAAAATTTGATAACCTAACTACTATGTACACTAATATTTACAATAAAAAAATTGATAACCTAGATTGGAACTAGCGCCCTAATTGGAGCCTGATCCGAATGCAAGCAACGGACCCTAAACTTTTCTTTACACTCATGTTCATGTAAGGTTTTTATTCCGGCCAGACGGTGGACCTCGGATGTTCTCGTCCTGGGAGGGGTGTTGAGGATCATCCTCAGGAATTTGTTTTGGACCCGTTGAAGTTTGAGGTGGTGGGTTTTAGCGCAGCTTTCCCAGACCGGCATGCCATATTCGATCACAGGGAGGATGATTTGCTTGTAGACAGCAAGCTTATTTTTCAGGGACAATGACGACCGGCGGTTGATCAAAGGGTACAGTAGTTTCAACAAGACGTTACACTTTGTCACCGTTTTGTCAACCTGTTGCCTGAAAATAAGCTTGCTGTCGAGGGTCAAGCCAAGGTAGCCGGCCTCATTGGCCCATTCCACAGTCGTGCCATTGAGGATGATTTTACAGTCCCCAGGCGGAACAAGTTTAGGGGATTTGGAGTGAGGGAAAATGATGACCTGGGTCTTCGCCGCGTTGATACAGATCTTCCAGCTGGTGAGGTACTCTGTCAGGGCATCCAGGCCTCGTTGGAGTTTTGCCACTAGCGCTCTGATCACTCTACCGTTGTAGACGATGGATGTGTCATCTGCGAACAGAGACAGAATGCCGCCTTCTGGAGGTTCTGGCATGTCGGAGGTGAACAGATTGAAAAGCAGGGGCCCGAGGATACTGCCCTGGGGGACGCCTGCAACGAAGTTGTGCGCATTGGAACTCGCTCCGCTGATTGAGACCCGGAATGTTCTTGCCGACAGGTAATTTTTGATGATTTTCACCAGGTAGCTGGGAAGATTGTAGCTTTGTAGTTTGTACACCAGGCCATCATGCCATACATTGTCAAATGCCTTCTCGACATCGAGTAAGGCCATGGCGGATGTTTTCGAGACAAACTTGTTCCGTCTGAGGACGTTGGTAACACGGGTCAGTTGGTGTACAGTTGACCGACCGCGTCGGAAACCAAACTGTTCCTCGAGCAAGATGTTGAGATTTTCGGCAGACTCAAGTAACCGATGATGAATAGCTTTTTCGAATAGCTTGGATAACCCTGAGAGAAGGCTGATGGGTCGATAACTTTTGGGTGAGGAAGGATCCTTCCCAGGCTTCCGGATGGGGATGACTTTCGCTGACTTCCAGGACGATGGGAAGTAGCTAAGCCGGAGACACTGATTAAAGATCAGCGAGAGGTGCTCAAAGAACGGAGCACTCATGTGTTTGAGCTCCAGATTCAGGATGCTGTCGAAGCCTGGGGCCTTCATGTTCTTCGACGACCTATTTCAGCGACCTTCTCTGCAGGAGTTATCAAGCGATCCTTAGAGCCATTATTGTCTAGTGGGATCAAAGGTGGAATGGGCCGAGGCTTGGATTTTAGAATTTTGGTCATTTTCCAGAACGGCTTAGCATAATCTGGGAGAGTGCGGATCTTATTCGAGAAGTCGTTATTTTTGAGGTCCACCATTCTGGCCTTGATAATTTTTGTGATTCGATTGCAGCGTGCCTTAAGCTCAGGAAGTCCAGTACGCTGAAACTGCCTGCGAGTGACATTCCGCAATCGAATCAAATCTTTGGTGAGTGTATCGATGTTTAAGGAGTTGCTTACCTGCCGAGCCGTCGGTACGTGTTGCTCTCGGGCCACCGTGATCGCCTCCTCGATAGCGCACAGCTGGCGGTCGATACTTTCCGGCGTCTCCGGACGCACCTCGTAGTCGACGGTGTCATCGACGCACTGCTGGAAACGCTGCCAGTTCACTCGGTGGTAGTTCCGCCGTAACTGCTGGTGCCGATTGACCGAGGAGCCCAGTTCCGCCACCACCGGATAGTGATCCGAACTGAGCTCCTGGTATACAACCGGCTGCGAGACGTGGTCACTCAGGTTTGTTACGTAGAGGTCGAGCGTTGCGTGGGCACCGGACCGACTCAGCCGAGTGGGGGAATCCGGGCTCAGGATCGTGTGGTGGCCTTCCTCCATGTCGTTGCTCCAGATGGTGCCGTTTCGATTGCCGCGACTGTTGCCCCAGGCTTGATGTTTGGCATTCAAGTCGCCGGCAATGATATACTGGCCTTGCCTCCGCGTCAGTTTGACGATGTCCCTCCGAAGGGCAGCCGATGATCCATCGCCGGCTTTGGCTTGCGTTGGACAGTACGCCGCGATGAGCGCGATTGTGCCGACCGAAGTGGTGATTTCGACACCGATGGCCTCGATGACACTGAGCTGGAAGCTTGGAAGCAGACGACAGTTGATGTTGTAGCGAAGAGCGATGGCCACACCACCTCCCCTGGTCGGCCGGTCGAGTCGCACGATGCGGAAGTCCGGGATGTTGATGTTCACCTCCGGTTTTAGGTGCGTTTCGGTGATGAACGCCACGTCTATTTCCTTCTCCTCAAGGAAATCCTTCAGCTCGATTGTTTTGCTCTTTAGCGAGCAAGCGTTCCAGTTGACCAGGCCCACCCTAGCAGCCATTTTCAATGATGAACATGCCAAGTGTGAAGACCTGGTCGAATCGGGTTTTGCAGCCGCGCAGTCGAGTGGCGAGCTGCGCGAAGATCGGCATCAGTTGCTCCGGAGTGTACAGCGGGGCAGATTCTTCCGGTGGGATGGCTTCGTTCTCCGATTGCCGACGGAACCCAGGAGGAGGAAGCGAGGGCCATTCGCTGGTGGATGGTGCCGACGATGCTGGAGCTTGGACCGATGCAGCTGCCGCTGCCAGTCGCTTGTGTTAAGAATGTTAAGAATCTTCCCGGCCCTAAAAACCTACGCATACAAATTTCCACGCCAATCGGTTCAGTAGTTTCCGAGTCTATAAGGGTCAGACAGACAGAAATTCATTTTTATGTATAAGATTTTTAGAAACATGCTGCAAAGATTATGGCGACAAATATAAGTAACACGATCAAAAATAAGACCTAAAAATCAAATTCAAAACAAATGGGGAATTCGAAAACAAAGAATTATTACAAAACTTTACTCACTTTTAGGTAAATTTAGCTATGAACGAACATAGAAAGATGTATTTGTGCTTAAAACTATTTCTATTTCCTCCGTGTAACATCCCTGCCTCTATTCGAAGTTTGTTCAAATATCCACCAGTGGTAATTGGTAAATCACGATATCCACCACCAGCATCAGAGTCGAACCTCATGGACGGATATCCAATGGAAATGGTCGACAGCAACTTTTCCATACAATCGCACGAACGGCGCCGGTGAAGATGTTGACGTTTGGCACTTAGGATGGCGGCGGAAAACGGAGGACCTTCTTTGCTTACTTATTGGCAGCACTAAGCGTGTAACAGCACCAGCAGCATTAGAAGAACTCGGCTATATGGCCCACAATAAACCATCCGTCGAGCCTCAGCCTTCCACGCTGTTTACCGTATTTGATGCATTAAATCATAAATTATGCACATACAAAAGCTTTTAAACAATTCGATTGCCCCGTGAGACCGGCGTCGTCGGTAGTAGTTAGGACGAGTAGTGAGGAAAACAGTGTTGAATCACATTTATGAGAAGGCATGAAAAGCTATATGGATGCAATATGTAATCAGGTAACTCACCGCGGCGCCCACACAGTGGATGGCTTTAGAACAAACCCTGGATAATATTTAAGTATGCCTTATCTTTATATGGAACAGATATAGTTATTCGGAAAATGAAAGGAAAGATAGGAAAATAAAATTTTAAAACATCCTAAATATTCATTTATTAGATTTGATTGTAGTGCACAGCCAACATTACCTGTGCTCTAGCGAGGTATTTAGATTTTCTAGGTTATATTTGTCTTTAATTTAACCGTTTCGAACTATTTGTGTATATGCCTATGAAGTGCTCATTGTTATTACGCAATACATAATTCGATGAATCTGATGAATTCGGGGAAATTTCGTATTGAGACTGTTTGTTTGAATTTGTTTGATTAAATTAGTCAGTTGGCCACTGTGCTCAGCGCCGTTGATCCTCGATTTGCACAGGAGGCGGTTATAGGATGGCAAGCGCCCTCGGCCAGTGGCGCCAAGTGGATTTTACATGAAGACAGAGTAGTACGCCGCTGCGCAGATGATGATGGTAGTTCAATGATAGACATGTTTATGGATAGTTAAATGTAGCAAATTTAGGTCAGATTCTGCCGCGCGCCACTATGCCAACAATCAGAGAGCGAGGAGGAGTGCGAAAGCGCCATGACCAATAATGGCAGTGGAATTTTAGTGCAGTGTTTCGCTGATGGCGCTACTTAGTTGGCGATGCTTGTGAGTGGCTGTTACTGCACCCTTCTTTCCGTTTGTTCGCCGAAGGGAATGGGTATGAAAGTAACAATTTAGTAGTTTGTGTTTATTTTGTAGTTAATTCGATCGGTCAATACTGCTTTGGTGGATTAACGGATATGATTTACTTTTGGGTACTTTGCGGCAAATGAATGACCTACGTATTTTTCCGTTTTGGCTACTTATAAAAAAAGGGAAAATGCCCCAAAACGCCCACCCGGGGCGGAAACGACTTTCTGGTATTCACTTATATTTACCATGTTTGAGATAGCCTTAATAAAACTAGAGGTGAAATTATGTAGGTTAGGCGAAAAAAGTGTCAAAATAATAGATAGGAATGTAGGAAAAACTGAAATTTTCCACATTTTGATGAAACATCTAACATTTTGGCGAGGCAAAACGTCCTAGTGTGGAACTATCCTACAATGTACTCGCGTCTCCACGCACTGTCCATACCAGAATGCTGATGTGCCGACGTGTGTTACGTTGTTTCCTAAGAGCTGCTGGCTAAAAGGCGTTTTGCCTCATGAGTTTTCCGGCAACGAAATATCATCACTTTTTTGAAATGTGAATATTATCAATATGATTGAGATTTTTTCTAATTTTAATATGGCATCAGCTAGCTATAACATTTAACTGTTGCGTGAGGAAAAGACACCTATGAAAATCATTATAGCTTAAGGCATAAAGCAGTCTATGCTTAGCTAGGGCATATTGACCCTCCTTCCCTCAAGGCTTGGTGGCGTTTAATCATCTGTCTCTTGCATGCGCCCAGAGTGGATACGATTTGTTTCATATGGAAACGCTTCGGAAGCGTTTCCCGATGAAAACAAATTCTATCCTTTCAAGGGCTTGAAAGAAACGGGTGACTAAACGTCACCAAGCTGTATAAGGCTTTCTGACATTTAGTCATCCGTTACTTGCGCGCACACAGGAAGAATAGGATTTGTTTTCATCAGAAAACAAATCCTATCCTCCCAGATGATTAAACGTTAGAAAACCTTAAGTGAATATGCATTATAAAAATGATAAATTATGGTAGGGTAATGAGCTAGCTCCCGTCGTAGTTTGTACTGCTTCGTTTTCAAATCTAATTTAAGGTGACTCGGGGAGGAGCTACACACTGTAACCGTTCGTAGCTTCGGCTCGAGGTTTAATTGTAACCGGTGGCTTAAGCGCCACTTCCGGAATCCGGAAGACCACCGGTCGAGTTGTTTTGCCCGACTACTTCTCGACTTCTCTCCTCAAGGGGTCACTCGAACGGTCGCTGGCTGAAATCTAAAATCACGCATTGTGGCTAAGCATATGCGGTATTTCGAAAAAAATCGTTTCAGTTGGTTCGAAACGAAATTCCGCGGAATTCCGCGGAATTTCGCGGAATTTGAGCGTGGCAAAATCCGATTTCTTGATTTCGTTTCGTTTCGTAAAATTACAAAAATTTCGCTAGAAAAAACTAGCTTTTAACGAAATTTAACGGAATTTCGCGGAATTTTGAAGCAAATTTAAACTCGTAGGGTGTATTATAAAAAATTTTGCTGCGCCGCTGAACTAAATCATAAAGCTCTTTTCAAAACTTAGTGTTATACAAATTGTTTATTAACGCTTACTACATAATCCCATCCTGAGTCGACAAATACGAATTTAGTTTTCTTCTATAAAACGTGTTCAGTGTTTTGTCAGAAATGTCTAACAGAAAACGAAAAGTCGACATTGTTGTTTCATAACGGCGAAAGTCGCAAACGTTAACATTGACTTCTTTTGCTGATTTCAGGAAGATTAGAGACTTCCGGCGGTATTTTCCACTTCCGTTCGATAGAAGGCGCAGAGCGCTACCAGTTCCAAATAGTTTTAAGCTGGGAGCGGTTCTAGTTGTTGAGTTCGCCCTGAAACAACAGTGTCGAAGTATCTTTAACTATTCTATACTATTTTTTTTCGAGAGTGATCCGACTCAGCATTTAAGACATCAGGCTCACAATGTAAAAATAATCATATATGAACCAGATCAGTAAAACTTTGTCAAATAGGCAAAGCCTTAGCGCGGATTGGTACGGCCCTTGTGAAATCCTTTTAGAGACCTATTCCTTCAATTTCGCTTTGGCCTCCGAGCCTCCTATAAAAAGGTTGAATGAGGAAGGAAATGATTGCCTTTTGGTACAACAGTTTGTATCAGAAAAGAAAAAATATTTCTTTATACTTAGAAACTTCTGCCGCAAAAACCTTGCGATTACATTTCTGAAATGCAATCTGAAATACATATATTTTGTACATTTTAGAAAGGTGCAGAGGATTTTTCTAGTGAGCATGCTAATAACAACTCTCTATCTGCGTATACGTCTAGCAAGCATATGTGGATATATAAATGAGTATCCCACAAGATAAAAAATAAAATCTTTGCATTCATTCCCTGGTTTTGAGATATCTCAATACCATAAAATGAAGCTGATAAGACAATATGAGGTATGCTTCAGCATAATTACATAATTATTAAGTGAAATAAGGTTCTGAATCCGAACACAATCCCACAATTTCTATATTATTATTTACTTACTGATCAGCTGATATAAAATTGATCAGATTCGGGAGCAAACACTTCACGATGAATTCCTTTGAAAGCGGCAATTATGTAGCGGTATTACCTTATCGCCAACGGGAACGCGGCAATTTATCAAAGACTGCTTCTTCTGTAACTATAACCAAGTAACTAACCAAGACACGGGAAACCAAATCGACCACGTTCTAATCGACGGGAAATTTTTCTCCGACGTCACGAACGTCCGCACTTACCGCAGTGCGAATATTGAATCCGACCACTACCTCTTTGCAGTATGCCTGCCCTCAAAGCTCTCGACGGTGTAAAAGACGCGTCGAAGTCGGGCGCCGCGGCTTGACATTGGACGGCTACAAGACGGTATACAAGCCCAAGAATACGCGCAGCAGCTAAAAGTGGCACTCCCAACGGAAGAGCAGCTAGGCGCAGCATCTCTTGAAGATGGCTGGAGAGATATTTGATCCGCCATTGGTAGCACCGCAACCGCTGCACTTGGCACGGTGCCCCCGGATCAGAAAAACGACTGGTATGACGGTGAATGTGAGCTGTTAGTGGAAGAGAAGCATGCAGCATGGGCGAGATTGCTGCAACACCGCACGAGGGCGAACAGAGGCACGATATAAACGAAAAGACAAAACTCGAGGAAAAAGCGCCAGCAGGAAGATCGAGACCGTGAAGAGACGGAGCAACTGTACCGCGCTAATAACACACGAAAGTTCTATGAGAAGTTAAACCGTTCACGTAAGAGCCACGTGCCACAGCCTGATATGTGTAAGGACATAAACGGGAACCTTCTTACGAACGAGAATGAGGTGATCCAAAGGTGGCGGCAGCACTACAAAGAACACCTGAATGGCGATGTGGCAGACGAAGATGGCGGTATGGTGATGGACCTGGAAGAACGCGCGCAGGACATAATTTTACCGGCTCCGGATCTCCTGGAAATCCAGGAGGAGATTGGCCGGCTGAAGAACAACAAAGCCCCTGGGGTTGATCAACTACCAGGAGAGCTATTTAAACACGGTGGTAAGGCACTGGCTAGAACGCCGCACTGGGTCATTACCAAGATTTGGGAGGAGGAAGTTTTGTCGCAGGAGTGGATGGAAGGTGTCGTGTGTCCCATCTACAAAAAGGGCGATAAGCTGGATTGTAGCAACTACCGCGCAATCACATTGCTGAACGCCGCCTACAAGGTACTCTCCCAAATTTTATGCCGTCAACTAGCACCAACTGCAAGGGAGTTCGTGGGGCAGTACCAGGCGGGTTTTATGGGCGAAGGCTCCACCATGGACCAGGTGTTCGCCATTCGCCAAGTACTACAGAAATGCCGCGAATACAACGTTCCAACACATCATCTATTCATCGACTTCAAAGCCGCATATGGTACAATTAATCGGGACCAGCTATGGCAGTTAATGCACGAACACGGATTTCCGGATAAACTGACACGGTTGATCAAAGCGACGATGAATCGGGTGATGTGCGTAGTTCGAGTTTCAGAAGCATTCTCGAGTCCCTTCGAAACCCGCAGAGGGTTACGGTAAGGTGATGGTCTTTCGTGTCTGCTATTCAACATCGCTTTGGAAGGAGTAATACGAAGAGCAGGGATTAACACGAGTGGTACAATTTTCAATAAGTCCGTCCAGCTATTTGGCTTCGCCGACGACATAGATATTATGGCACGTAACTTTGAGAAGATGGAGGAGGTCTACATCAGACTGAAGAGGGAAGCTAAGCGGATCGGACTAGTCATCAACACGTCGAAGACGAAGTACATGATAGGAAGAGGTTCAAGAGAAGACAATGTGAGCCACCCACCGCGAGTTTGCATCGGTGGTGACGAAATCGAGGTGGTAGAAGAATTTGTGTACTTGGGCTCACTGGTGACTGCCGAAAATGACACCAGCAGAGAAATTCTGAGACGCATAGTGGCTGGAAATCGTACGTACTTTGGACTCCGCAAGACGCTCCGATCGAATAGAGTTCGCCGCCGTACCAAACTGACAATCTACAAAACGCTAATTAGACCGGTAGTCCTCTACGGACACGAGACCTGGACGATGCTCGTGGAGGACCAACGCGCACTTGGAGTTTTCGAAAGGAAAGTGCTGCGTACCATCTATGGTGGGGTGCAGATGGCGGACGGTACGTGGAGGAGGCGAATGAACCACGAATTGCATCAGCTGTTGGGAGAACCATCCATCGTTCACACCGCGAAAATCGGACGACTGCGATGGGCCGGGCACGTAGCCAGAATGTCGGACAGTAACCCGGTGAAAATGGTTCTTGACAACGATCCGACGGGCACAAGAAGGCGAGGTGCGCAGCGGGCAAGGTGGATCGATCAGGTGGAAGATGACTTGCGGACCCTCCGTAGACTGCGTGGTTGGCGACGTGTAGCCATGGACCGAGCCGAATGGAGAAGACTCTTATATACCGCACAGGCCACTTCGGCCTTAGTCTGATTAAATAATAATAATACATAATTCATAGAAAATAAATTACTGATGGAATAACAAAGAAGCATAAAGGAAATTAAAATTAAAAACTCACCGAAGATGTTTGATATATAGGACAAAAGTTTGGAACAAACCATAATACTGCCCTAACTAATCGTATCGTTATCGTCCCTTCGCCTGATTCATTCACTGAGGAAAATGGACGTATGATTTTCAATCAAACGCCTTATGAAAATTTGCCACAAGGAATCGGTATGAATTTCAATATGTTACCTTATGAATGATGATTTTCATTTGAAAAAAAGTGAAGTGCGGCAGACTGGGTTCGAACCATGGACGCCGGGGTCGGGAGGCCGGTATGTAGACCACTCGCCCATCGACGCTTGATTACTCAGGAAGGTACCGTGCACGCACCCAACTTTGCGCAGCTCCTAACTTTGCGCATTTTGCGGTTATTTTTGTAATAGAATACGTTTAAATTAAATTTCGAAATATAATTATCACCCATATTCTTGTTTACGTACGAACGCGCTTTCGAACGAAAGTTGAAGTGCATTCTCGTTTACGCCAGCAAAATCAAATGGAGGAACGGTTCGAACGAATCGCATTCGTTCGAAAGTATCGTTCGTCCGTAAACAAGAATAAGGGTGTATAACTTGTCAGCACAATATACATGTTATCATAACAGTGCCTGCATTTTTTCGCTGTTAAATGACACATTTTTTATTTCAATAGTCGAAACTTGTACTGAAAACAGTGAAAATGACCAAAATGGCGTGTTCTTAGCATAAATGAGAAGTGACGGTCTACCCGAAAAACTGTATTTTTTGTAAATTTTTACATTCGCTGACAGCTGATTACACATGGACCCAATAATTATAATATTGTTGAAGCCATCTCATGAGAATTTGGTTTGTTATTTACATTTTTCGTTAAAATATATGATGCGCAATGTTAGGAACAATTTTTCAATACAGTGTACCTAATTTTGCGCACAACTCGTATTTCTTCGATATTTTCAACATTTATGATATACCTTGTCGGGATATGGTTTACGCAAAAAAGAACTTTTGTTAGCTGTGGCCAATGTACATAAATGAGGCTGTACATACAGCAACAGACGTGAAAACATACCAAGTATGTCAAATCATAAGAAAATAATGCTGGGCATCCTCATATTTTCAAATATGCTCAAATATGCCTACAAATGGAATGAACATGAATTGTAATAGTAATATTAGCTGAAAAAATAAAATTTGGATGAAAAATTGTATGATAGACGCTTGCTTCGTGTTAGAAATTTTCGAAGTTATGTGCGCAAAGTTAGGATTATAATAAGGGTCTGCTTTGAAGTTCAATTTACTATTTATTTCAAATTTTTGTATCAAATTTAGTTCTCAAACAATAATATGATAATAATACTACAGCATAGAAACTATTTCAGGCAGATAGCTACTTTCAGTAAGTTGTACGAGTTGAATCAATTTTGCATTTCCTTAACTGCGCAAAGTATGGTGCGTGCACGGTAACTGCGCATAAGAATCACTGTTGGTGGAATAATCAGTCGAAGATTCATAAGGCGCCAGTTATGAATTTGGATAGTCCAGTTCGCTGAGTGTTGCGTTCTTGATCACTACTTTCCAATTGTAGTATTTTTATCCATCGTAAGAAAAACATCGATATCCTAAGTGCTTCCATTTTCCAAATATGATGTGCTTGATAAGTTACTTGGAAAACTGAATTTATTTAAGAAATAAGGATTTTTCTCTTTAAAACTTGCAGTGAAAATTTTTGACGTCTATTTTGATTTCAACATACAATCAACAAGTGATGTCACAAAATTGGAACATGTCTAATTAATAATCAACAATGCAAAGCTAATTAACACGGCTGTTCACAAGAAAAAATCCAACAATTACCGCTAAAGGTAGAAATTTCAATAAAAGCACCCGCGATACTTTTTACTTAACATGAGGATAATCAGTTACTCATCCTGAGCAAGAATGGTAATACGCACTTACTACTATACGTGAAATAGGAGTGGAACGAGTCATGGGCAGACGTACTTTATGAAATAGCAATATACTTTTGTAGGATATCATTCATCATACCTCGTAATAAGAAAACAAATAGATCAAGTTTCTGATGGAGTAGAAAGGTAAAGCAATGTAGAATGTAGAATAATTGGTTAGATCTCACCGAATTAAGAATTACTCGTTGACTTCATGTATCCTTTAAGAAAGCTCCAGTCCAAAACTAATGAAGAATGAAAATTTGCACACGTCAGTTTGTGACCATCGTTGTATTATAGACATTAATATGGGATTTTTTTTTGGCAAAGTGGGCAGGATCAGGAGCACATCAAAATCTTGAACACACCAACCGAAATGGAAATTCCATTATTTTGGGCAGAAGTGCATTGAATTCCTGATATTTTCTTTCTTGAAGCTTCTTAAAATTTATTTTTATGTCACTTAATAATTATTGAGAACGAGAAAAAGTGACAAGGCAAAATTTACACGTCCAATTTTTAGCTCAGCACACTGCGATCTCCATGTTCCGGGTTTTCTGAGGGTATGTTAAAAATGCATTTTTTCTTCTGCTTGTCATTTTATATGAAGTTTACTGCCATCATGTTTTATGCATTCCTCAGAAACTAGAACTAATATACTGACCAATGCTGGCTGCAGATCGAGAATCCGTTAGGTATACGCAGATATATGGCCATTTTCGTGAAAACGGCACGGGATTGGCCATACACCCTGAACAAATGCCACTTTCGCAGAACACCCGGAACCTGTTACAAATTGGCCAGAGAGTCTTACAGTTCTCAAAATGTATCTTTGGTAAAGATCCTACATTCATCGTCTTGAATTTTGACACCCATATGTGCATGGTTCCAGATGCTGCCAAAACCGGCTCCTCCTTGAACGCCCATGGAACCTGCTGTAAGGGTGGCAGTACACCCAATAATTCTGGAAATGTTTCTGTAATCATCGTCTCGCAAAGCCATGAAATCAGATACCCATATTTGCATTATTCCAATCTGTTATCATTTCATCATGTTTCCGGTACCGTTTTTACGGAAATGGCCATATCTCTGCATAGTTTAGATTGATTCTCGATGTACAGCCACGATTGGTCGCCATATTAGTTCTAGCGAAAAAAGAAGTGAAAAAAATGCATCTTGAACATATCCTTGGAAAACCCCGAACATCTCCGGTGGCCAAGAACCAATCTCAGTTTTTGCGGGGGGACACTATACTAGAAGAGTGTCCGCTTCTGATGGTCCTTGATTTATCAAAATCCGCAAAGTTATGCTGATTTGAATTTCGACATCATTTTACCTATGTCAACCTTTTTGTTTAACCCCTGTATAGAAGATTGGCCTGTTCTGAACATGTTTTGTGTTTATTGTGGAACATAGAATGGAATGTGTGCATGGACGATGTTCTTGGTTATCCAAGAAATCCCAGAAAAAAAGGTCATCAGAGCTTCACGCGTAATCGAAGATCTTTGGCCCAGTTTTAAATATTTTATGTGCCCATTGTGGTACATATACTTTATGGAAGATATTCGTGGTTGTTTAGGACATTTCTGAAGAAAAGGCCGTCAAATCTACACGCGTAACCAATGATCTACAGGACCGTTTTGAATGTGTTATGTGCTCATTGTGGTATCGTGCCTTGCACAATACATACCTTGTACAATACATACAATAGAATACAAATGTGTATAGAGGATATTCGCGATTATCCATGAAATCCCTGGAATAAAGGCATTCAAATCCATACGCGTAATCAATGATCTAAGGGCCTGTTTTGGATATGTTATGTTCCTGGTGATGGTTAAAGTGCGTCCAAAACTATCTGTCATCAGCAATGTTCGGTACAGACAGCCGCCGCTGTACGACCTAGAGCGAGTGAAGCAACCTGATGTCGCCACTGCATACGCGCAGCATATCGAGGCAGCGTTTCCGGAAGAAAGTGAGCTCAATGAGGCCCCTCTTGAGAACTGCTGGCATACAGTTGAAGCAGCCATTAACGATGCAGCGTAGAACAACGTCGGGGATGTGTGACGAACGATTGGTTCCACGAAGAATGCAGACAGATTCTGAAGGAGAAGGACGCAGCAATCGGTCGTGCTGCAGCAAGGGACCCGGTAGGATGTGGAACGCTATAGATGGAAGCAAAGACAGTAGACCCACCTTTGTCAGGAGATGAAACGCTGCCTGGAAGAAGCGTGGTGCGATAAGATGGAACAGCTGTACCGTCTTCAAGAAACACGCAGTAGTACAGGCAGTGAAAGCCAACCAGGCCCCATTTTGGGAGAAGTTAAGGATGTCATCCAACAGCTAAAGATCAGTAAAGCAGCTGGTAAGGATGGTATCGGAGTTGCCTTGCCTGCACAAACTGATTGTCAGAATCTGGAAAACTACCGGAGGAGTGGGTCGAAGTGCCCCATCTACAAGAAAGGCGGCAATCTGGAGAGTAAGAACTTTCGAACGATCACCAGGTCATCTCCCGTCGTCTGTCACCAATAGTGAATGACTTGTCATAAGACGAGTTTGTACAATCCCATTAAACTCCACCACTTAATTGTACCTTGACAGATACGTATTTCGACCTCAACAGTAAGGTCGTCTTCAGTGTCTGGTACTTGACTCGACTTGAGTATGATACACTGAAGACGGCCTCACAGTTGTCGAATCAACGAGACACTGAAGACGACCTTACTGTTGAGGTGGAAATACGTATCTGTTAAAGTACAATTAAGTGGTGGAATTAAATGGGATTGCACAAACTTGTCTTATGACAAGTGAAGACATTCCACTAAAAAGCTCAAAATAGTGTATGAGTTCGTGGGAAGTTATTCGGATTTCGGGGTCGTAGACTTCCCCAGGGGTTGGTGTGAGCTTGGTTGATTTGGATGGGGTAATAGTCGATGACAGATTTTGTCGGTGATAGAGAGCCATATATTTTATACGATTCTAGAGTAGGGTTAGGACAGGTTTCAACTAAATTTGACGGAACTTAAGAATTTGCTGAAACTGTTGATGATTCTAAAAATGATTCCGTATCAAGAGACTAGACCTGTCTTCGAGGCGTTACCTCTCAAGTGCCGTGCCATAAAATTGATTGATTATATCATATTAGCCCCACCGACCGTTAAGTGTTAAGATATGAAGTTGATCACATTTCAACGCCCGTCAATTTCGATACGTTCTCAATCTTGCCGCACTGATCACCGTTCGGCTCATCAGCGCTAATGCTGCCCGGAGGAATTTTAATTCTTAATCACAGACAGGACTTAATGAACTTTCATCTGGAATGGACGACAATATACTTAAGTACGACCAGCATAAAATGTTTGCTACTATCAACTCACATGTTCTGCTGCACGTCGCGTCTCTAAATTGCGTCCTGGCTTGTTGGTTCTTCTTACATCACTGCCCTGTCGTCGTAGTTGCCGCGGCCTTCTCGGTCCTATTAAGTCCTTTGGCTGGTTTAAATTATCGTTATTTTCATTATTCGCTCTCTCATGGTTAATGTGGCGAGAAATGATGGGCGCCGTCGTGGTCCGGTGGCCCATTATCGTCTCCCCGGTGTTCTAGCCTGGCAGGCATTTATCTCTACAATGTAATTTCCTGTACGGTATTTTATTTTTATCCCAGAAAAAGCTGTACACTATCAGCTGCACATGAGGCTAGTTCAATAATAACATATTTCTTTATTCGTGAACATAGGGAATACAATTGTTAGAACATATAACTCTGTTTAATTTTCTTCTAAGACATCTTGCGAAATATTTCGTGTTAAAAAGAGCGAATTAGGATACACAATTCCAAATCAATATTCAAAACGGTCTAACGAGTCGATACAAAGATCTAATTTCTGTCAGAATTTATGCCATCCCCTTACGCGTTGTAGACCTTGTCTCGGATCCTATGGGGTTCGCTAATGAGCATATTTGAACCTGTCACGAAAAGATGCTTAATGAATGAGTGATCTATTGAATATGTGCCGCTCAAAGTATATACGTAGTGTAGGGTGGAGCTTTAGTGAAATCGGATACGATACACCGATGAGAGACAGAAGAACAATATTACGAGTATTTTAAATGATTACCTACAATCGATAAAGTTATTGGAAGCCCCTAACAAGACACCACACATCGTTGGACGGACATATGTATTACGGATGAATGATCTGCTATAACTTTTCCTCTATTTCAATGTCAATTGGCCAACTATTTCTTTTTGTCTATTTGAGTAGAAATTGGTAGAATCAGAATGTTTATACACTAAGTAAGACCCAGAATGACGTGTCGCTCTATGAACATCATTGATATGGATTAAATTTGAGAACACAACTGGCAGAGAGGGAACCCATCCCAGTTTACCTTATTATTTCCAAAATAAAATCTGCTGACAAACAATATCTCATCAAATCACCTCCTTGAAGAAAACGGTGCGCATTTCATAGGTTCAGCAAATTATCTAAAGTAGGCTTTCAGCTGTTTGACGCCATCATCTGCCACACTTGAGCTTGCTACATCGACCAGACGCTTCCATATGCGTGATCGCGCGGCAAGAAAAGCCGATCACGAACATCCTTGTGCCTGGCAGATGGAAGCAGTGCAGCAATTGCAGCCATGATTAGAGAGCATGTTCATTGGTGATGATGATGGACCCTATCTTCCTTCTGGTAGCCATGATGATGGGGCTGCGAAAGCGAATTATTTTAAAATCGTTATAAATTACCGCAAATAGCATATTATTACCGTTGGGTAGCCTCTTAGAGGCGGCAAGCAACTCCTGGCTTACACGACGGCCTCTTCTGCTAGAGTCAACAATTTGCCACCGGTTTTGAACCATTTTGCATCGAAGCTGTTGTTGTCGGTGGTGCTAAACAAATTGAGACGGGGCTTATATGGATAAGATGCTGGTGTTGTTGAAGGATTTTCAGCGGTTATAACTTATATATGATGAATATTGCTTTGTTGACGGTCAATTTGTTCAAGATTTTGCAAGTGCATTATGAGAGCCTTGAACATGTTGATCGGGTAACGTTAATATTTTCCGAACCATTTATTACTTTTGTTGTGTTCAGTGATAGAAGAAGCTTTTTTTTTCGAAAACTAAACTGTCGTGAACAGATCTCTTCTAAGAAAAAGCAATTTGTTAAACGGTAATTTTCGAGAACCGCGAAGCAGATGTAGGAATTGATTTGACCATGATTCATAATATCGACGGTTTCGCGCCATGCTGGCACAACTCTTGAGACCCGGAATTTCCTTGCCGGTGGGTAATTGTTGATGATTTTTACAAGGTAGTTGGGACAATTGTGGCGTTGTAGTTTGGAAACCAGGCCATCATGCCACACATTATTGAACGCCTTCTCGACATCGAGTAAGGCCATTGCGGATGTTCTAGAGACAGACTTGTTTGGTCTGAGGACGTTGGCAACTTGGGTTACTTGTTGTACGGTGGCTCGCCGCGTCGGAAACCAAACTGTTCCTCGAGCAAGATGTTGTGATGTTCGGAAGACTCAAGTCTTCTTCTTCTTCTTCTTATTGGCATTACATCCCTAAACTGGAACAGAGCCGCCTCGCAGCTTAGTGTTCATTAAACACTTCCACAGTTATTAACTGCGAGGTTTCTTAGCCAAGTTACCATTTTAAATTCGTATATCATGAGGCTAACACGATGATACCTAATGCCCAGGGAAGTCGAGACAATTTCCAATCTGAAAATTGCCTAGACCTGCACCGGGAATCGAACCCAGCCACCCTCAGCATGGTCTTGCTTTGTAGCCGCGCGTCTTACCGCAGGCTAAGGAGGGCCCCCGGCAGACTCAAGTAGGCTGCTGTAAATGGGTCGATAACTTTTAGGGGAGGGAGGATTCTTCACAGGCTTCCGGATGGGGATGACTTTCGTTGACTTCCAGGACGATGGGAAGTACTTGAGCCGGAGACACTGATTGAAGATCAGCGAAATGTGCTCGAAGAACGGATGTATCTGAGCTCGACATTCAGGATGCTGTCGAAGCCTGGGGCATTCATGTTTTCCGAGGGTTTTATGTAGTGATAAGGAATAAGATGGATATTGTTTGCATGCTCGTTATCAGCTGCTTCGTATGGACTGCCGATGTTCTGTCCAAGATTGGGTGAGCTGACGTAGTGACGACCTATTTAGGCGACCTTCTCTGCAGGAGTTTTCTTCCCTGCAGGAGATCCTTAGAGCCACTATTGTCTAAAGAGATCAAAGGTAGAATGGGCCGAGATTTGGATTTTAGAATTTTGATTATTTTCTAGAACGGCTTAGCACAGTCTGGGAGAGCGCGGATCTTATTCTAAAAGTCATTATTTTTATGGTCCACCATTCTGGCCTGGATTATTTTTGTCAAGCGATTGCAACGTGTCTTAAGGGTAGGCAGCCAAGTACGCTGGTACTGTCTTCGAACGACATTGCGTGGAAGGATCAAATCTTTAGTGATCGTATCGATGGTTAGGGTGTAGCTTACCTGTCGAACTTTTGGCACACGTTGTTCCCCGGCCACCGAGATCACCTCCTTGATGGAACGCAGCTGCCGGTCGATTGCTTCAGGCGTTTCCGGCCGAGCCTCATAGTCGACAACACACTGCCGAAAACATTTCACTGGATGGTAGTTTCGCCAGGACTGCTGATGTCGATTGACATTTTCGTCATCACCGGGTAGTGTTCCGAGCCGAGCTCCTGGCAGACGACCGGCTGGGAAATGTGATCGTTCATGTTTGTGATGTACAAGTCAATTTTTGAATGGACGCCAGAACGACTCAGCCGAGTGGGGGACTCCGAACTCAGGATCGTATAGTGACCTTCCTCCATGTTGTTGCTCCATATGGCTCCGTTTTGATTGCAACGGTTGTTGCCCTAGGCTTGATGCTTCGCGTTCAGGTCACTGGCAATAATGAGCTGACCTTGCCTCCGCGTAAGCTTTACGATATCTCTCCGAAGGGCGGCCGATATCCGTCGCCGGCTTTGGCTTGTGTTGGACAGTATTTTCAGGCGCAAATCCGGCGAATCACCCTTCACAAGCATAGGCGGGAACTTCTCCCTCCGCTCTGATTGCACCTGCGGCAGCTGCGATTGCTGCTTCTTATGTTTCTTTGGCGGATTGCCGGCATCGTTGATTGGTAACGAGTAAACCATAGTAAAGAAATTTTTAGCCGTCGTCTGTGAATGAATTTATTGCAGCGTCCGACGAAATGTCTGCCGTCGCCAAGCGATTGTGCTTTATACGGTTTTAAATTTTTTTTTTACTTTACTTTTACCTTACCTTTACCTTACTTTTACTTCCACTAATTCGTTTTTTCGTATCTACACAAATACGTATTTTATCCACTACTTGTGGACATCTTCAGTGTGTTGTTTATCGACGATAAACAGTCGATAAACAACACACTGAAGATGTCCACAAGTAGTCGATGAAATGCGTATTTGTGTAGATATGAAAAACCGAATTAGTGGAAGTAAAAGTAAGACATTTTTTTTTAAAAGAGACAAATAAGACAAATTAGACAAATAAGACAAATAAGACAAATAGGACAAATAAGGGTCTGTTCACAAATTACGTAGCGCAAAAAAAAAACAAGTTTTGGACCCCCTCCCTCCCCCTCGTAACAAAAAGTAACATTTTTGGTACCACCTCCCCCCCTCTCCATATAACGCGTAACTGAGAAAAATTTACAGCCTTTTTTTCTTTCTTTGAAGCATGTGGGTTTTGGTATTTATTGAACAATTATATATAATAGCTCTGTTCGTCTGTCCGGTGACTAGCGAACCAGGCGCAGCACGCGGGGAAATTCTCACAAAAAATAAAATATTTGCCACTTCAATTCTTTTTCACTACCAGATGCAGAAAACAAAACCTGTGAGTGTGACAACCTTAGACAACCAGACACAGCATTTGATACAAAAAATCGCAGACAACAGACGTTGACAATTTTGATTTTTTAAATGCAGAAAAGAATCTGTCACTCTTCAAAAATGAAAAAAAAAACTTGCCACGGGCGCTATTGCGTCCACAAATAAACTAGTGTTAGAATATCAAGAATGCAGCTAGTAAAAACGATAACGACAGACACATCATTTTTAAATTGAACTGTTTAAGTAGTTGAAGAGATTGCTAAAATGTAAATGCTTAGAATGAAAACTTTTTGGGTTGCTTCTATTAACTTTGGATTGGTTTGGAAGATCTAATCTTGAAATACAATACCAATAAAAGCGTCGTTCCCGAGGTCGTTCTATAAAATGATATAATCTGTAGAAATCGTGAATATTCATCGTGAGACAAAAATGGCTCCAAATTAGGAACAATTATTCGAACAACACTTGCTGTCTTTTAGGATTCCCAAAAAAATAAATCGAAATAGCCTGCTCTGAGATGAGAAGTAAAAAATAGCTAAGGCTAGCACGGGAAAATTATGGGTAGTGAAAAGGAAAGGTTGATAAGTATTCATCGTCTTGATCAAAACATATTAGCAATTACTTCAATCAGTGATTTAAAAAAACCTATATATATATATATATAAGTTATGGAATATCGAACCCGCTACACCCGTAGCAACAGTACCGAACCCACAACCCACATGGTAACGGACATTCGACACGTCAATTGGAACACCACGGATACGCTGAGACAGCAGGAGCTCGAGGGTTCAACACCTGAAGAGGACAACGTGGCCGATCATCATCGACGGTATTGATTTTTGTCTACTTAGCAGGTAATAGTTTATAAAAGGGTTAGCGATAGGAATGCAAGCTCAGTCTCGATTCAGTGCTAGTTGCAGAGATATATCATATGTAATTAATTGTAATCCACCGAAGTTTAAGTAAAAGTGTAATAGTTAATAATTAAAGTGAAATAAATATTTTTTATTATACCGCGGAATATCACGGCATAATTGGCGCAGTCTAACGGAGTTTGAGTGGCTAGAAGTGTTAAAAGTGTTTTTGGAGCGAACATCTAGGACAACTATAACGCATCTATAGCAAGAGGAACAGCCCTAAGTCGACGGAAGACACCGATGACCCAGCTTTAGCTGTTTCTGAGCGAATATCAGGAATTTGTGATCATCTGGAGGACTAATCCCGCCCTCGGAACCTACTACATCGACGCAACGCACATCGGACTCCCTGATGAAAGGAACCATCTTGTAAGTACCCAAATTATTTAATCCAACCACTACTAAAGCGGCTCAATTAGAAAAAGTGAATCATAGTAACAGGGTCAAGAGCTTTAACGGGTTATTATAAACATAAAAAGTGATCACGAAGCGTAATAATAGACTTACGCAGATCAAATTTTCACGCTCACATACCGAGTGAACGAACTAAGCAGATCAAATTTTTCTAAGCTCGATAGCGCATATAGAGAGCGAAACGAAAATGAACGATCAAGCCTCCCAGCAGAACGCTATGGCTAACTCGCCAGCGTCATCTCCTGCTGAACTTACGAAAGAGCAGTTAATCGCTCAACTAAAATCCCTTACGGAAACTCAAAGCAAAATGATTGATGTAATAAACGGACTCCAACGAAAGGCCGAGGATCCTTTCTTACAATTTAGAACACCCGACCCCATTAAGAATCTACCACCCTTCAGTGGAAATAAAAAGAAACATACGCCTGGGTGGAAGACGCGGAAACCACCTTGCAGTTATTTGAACCTTATCGGAACACACCCATGTACACTCAAATTGTGAGGGCAGTTAAAGGAAAAATTATAGGAGAAGCAAAGGAAATTTTAATAGCCGCGGGTAATCCTTCTGATTGGGATTCTATTAAAACACTCTTTTAAATTCTTACGGCGATAGGAGAGACTTACCGTCCCACATCCTATCATTATTTTATGCTAGGCAAGGGAAACGTTCTCTTACCGAGTACTATAATAAAATTAAATCTATCGACACGTCGATAAAAAACAACTGTCGGATCCCTTGAAGACTACAAATTGGCTTTAACAGAAGTCAACAAACTCATTAGCCTTATGACTCTAACCAGATTTGTTGATGGATTGGGAGAACAGTTATCTATGTTTGTGAGGAGCCATAGGCCAGATTCTTTAGAAGAAGCCTATAACATAACTCTCCAGTACTCCAACGCGGCATATCGACAAAAACTCGATAAGCAACCGAGTGGTCAAATGCCTAGCTCGAGTAAATGGAACCCCAATAACGTGACACCTCCTGCCAAACAAGGCACATTCAACCACGATCCACGAAACAACGCAAAGAATCAGTCCGGTAAATTTAAACACCGACCCGTTATGGATGAGGACGCCTCAATGCGGACTCATATTTCGAAAATGCAGGTGAATAACCATTCACACAGAGCGAACGAGTTAAAGGAAGAATCTGACGAGGAGGAAGAAATTCAGAATGAAGTAGTAGAAAATTCTCGGATGGATTCAGAAGACGATGATTTGTTCTTGGGATATGAGATAAAGGTTCATCTTGCGCAAAAAGAAAGTCAAAGAAAATAATGAAGAATAACAACTTCCTACCATACATTTCAATATTGACCACAAAAGGCGAACTGAAGTTTTTAGTTGACACTGGAGCAAATAAAACTATATTTCACCGAACCACGTGAATATTGAAAATTGTAAGGAAGAGCCCAATTCAACCATATCGAATACAAACGGAAAACATGTAGTAAACAAATCAGCTGCAATCGATATTTTTCAAATAAAAAAAAAACTCAATATTTTTGTTTTTAAGTTCCATAAATTTTTCGATGGCCTTATTGGTTACGAATCGCTTCGTGACCTTAGAGCAATAATTAATACTTCAGATAACTCTTTGAAAATTGGAAAAAGAATAATCAAAATGAAACAGATGCTTCCAGAGAAACATAAAATAAATATGAACGAACATGAATTCCAATTTATTCACGTACCCGTAAAAAAAGAAGGATCATTTATGTTAAACCACGAAGTAGATTTGAATCATTTTTCGATTCTACCAGGACTTTATGAAGGGAAAGATGGAAAGGCCTTTGTGGCAATCCGGAAAAATATGAAGAAAGAATCTCTTGAAATTAACGTAAACGAACTAGAAATAGGAGATGATTACTATGAAATCGAGAAGATTCCTTTGAAGAACAACGTTTTGAAATATAACGTTAGAGATGACCATCTCAACGATAAGGAAAAGCTTGCATTGTATGAAGCTTTGAGAGAGAATAAAGAAGTGCTATATTGTGACGATGACAGATTAACCTTCACTCACAAAATAAAGCATAAAATTAGAACAACGGATAATATCCCTATACACACAAAATCCTATAAATATCCTAAAGTTTACGAGGAAATTGTGAAAATCAAGTGGATAAACTCCTTAAGGACGGGATCGTTAGAGAATCCATTTCTCCATACACATCTCCCGTATGGGTAGTGCCTAAGAAGTCAGACGCTTCGGGCCAGAAGAAATTCAGACTGGTTATAGATTATCGCAAGCTGAATGAAAAACTATCAGCGACAGATATCCTACACCGGAAATCACGGACATCCTAGACAAATTAGGTAGAACAAATTACTTTTCTATCATAGATCTCGCCTCGGGCTTCCATCAAATTCAGCTTGATGACGAAGACGTTGAGAAAACAGCATTTTCTGTAAACTCAGGCAAATATGAGTTTACACGAATGCCATTCGGGTTGAAAATGCTCCAGCGACTTTTCAACGCGTTATGGATTGCATCCTAAGAGAAGAAGTAGGAATATGTTGTCTGGTATACATGGACGACATCATCATATTTTCACCTTCCTTAGAACAACACAAAATCGATCTTAAAAGAGTTCTAAATAAGTTGAAGGACGCTAACCTGAAAATACAACTTGACAAATGCGAGTTTTTCAGGAAAGAAGTTCAATTTTTGGGACACACTGTTTCTGAGGACGGAGTGAGACCAAATCAAGACAAGATAGAAACGATAAAAAAATGGCCGTTGCCAAGAACAGAAAAGGAAGTTAGGCAATTTCTGGGAATTCTGGGATATTACCGAAGATTCATTAAAGATTTTGCAAAGTTAGTAAAACCCTTAACTAACCTACTTCGAAAAAGATAACGAATTTATAATAACGACTGAAATAGAAGCTTGTTTCAACAAGTGCAAACAAATTCTCATGAGAGATCCGATATTAATTTATCCTGACTACTCCAAGGAATTCATCCTTACTACTGATGCAAGCGACTATGCAATAGGGGCCGTTCTTTCTCAAGGACCCATCGGAAAAGATCGTCCAGTCGCCTACGCTTCTAGAACGTTGAACAAGACTGAAGAGAATTATTCAACAACGGAAAAGAATTTTAGCTATGTATTGGGCTGTCAAACATTTTGAGCACTACCTATGGGGCAGAAAATTTAAGTTAGTTACGGATCACCAACCTCTAACCTACTCTTTGTCAAACACAAACAAACGGATATTTAGGGGAAAACTAGAACTCGAAGGGTATGATTACGAATTGATTTATAAACCCGGCAGGCATAACGTGGTGGCAGACGCGCTATCCAGAATCAAATCAGACGAGATAAATATAAATTCGCAGGACGAATCAGGGAACGATGACAGGGATAGTGAACTAGATACCGTACACTCTGCCGATTCCAGCGATAATTATTATATTTGGTGTACAGAAAAGCCTATTAATTCTTTCAAAACACAACTCATTTTTAAAATTTCAAATATAGATTCCGAAATTTATGAAGAAATTTTCATCAACCGTCATCGAACGACGATTCTTAAACCGAGCTACAACGAAATAGATGTAGTTCAATTATTTAAAAGTACCTCAACCCTAGGGGGGTAAACTGTCTTAGAGTTCCCATTGGACTAAGGCAACTTATTCAGGAAACATATAAAAAGCATTTCGAAGCTAATCAAATTTACAAGGTTATCATTTCAGAAGTACTCCTGGAGGACGTTAGATTGGATTCTGAACAGGACAAGTTAGTCAAAGAGACACATGAATATGCGCATAGAGGTATAAAGGAAAATAAAGCGCAAATATTACAGAGGTATTATTTCCCCCAACTCGATCGAAAGGTGCGTACCTTTATTGAAAGTTGTACCACATGTAAAAAAAGTAAATACGACAGAAAACCTCCTCAATTAATCCAGAAAAGTATTTTCGGCGAGAAGCCTTTCGAACGAGTTCACATAGATGTATTTTATTTGAAAGGACTAAAATGGTTGACGATAGTTGATTCGTTTTCAAAATACGCTAATATAATACCTTTAGAAACAAGAACAATTGTCGACATGAAAAAGGCAATTAGCGAACATATTAGAGTATTCGGAAGACCACAAACTATTGTCAGCGATCAAGAGCCATCTTTTACATCCATTGATTTCATAGGATTTTGGATGACCTCGGTATTTCTATCCACCATGCCAGTAACTCCCAAGCTAATGGTATAGTGGAGAGATTTCATTCAACAATGATCGAATTGTATAGATCACTCAAATCAAAATTTCCGAACAAGCCCATAATAGAGACCATGAACCTTTTGACCGACATATACAACAACACGATACATTCAACTACTAAACGAAAACCAAGAGAAATCATATTCAATATTTCAAATTCTGCAAACGTACAACAATTACAAGAGGCAGCTGACAATCTACAGACAGCAGTTAAACTGCAACTTCAGAAAAACAAACAAAGACACGAAGAGAAGTTCGGAGACAGACAAGACCCACCTGAATTAAACCCAAACGACAACAAATACGTTAAAATCTCACAGCGACAGACAAAAGACAAAGACCCGTTTAAAATAGTTTCAATAAAAATGACGGCTTTCTCACGTTCAGAGACGCGCACAACGTCAAAATTCACAAAAACAGACTAAAGAAATGACCATAATCAAGTACATCCTTTCCAATTTCAGACTTCTCTTAATTCATTATGCATCCACAACAATCTATAGAGACGTGACGAACGACAATGGACTAACGGTATTTAAACTTGATACAGTTAGGATCAAATTAGGGTATGAACGAATTATAAAGAAGATCAGTATAAGCTCCATAGAATTGAACATTAACCATATAGAAAAAATAGCCAAATCTTTTACTATCAAAGATCATTTACACGAAACTCTTTCGAGAAAAATTACAACAGCCAGGAAAAGCTAACGAGCCTGCAACCACACAGACAGAAGAGAGGTTTGATTAACGCATTAGGAACGGTAGTTAAATACATAGCAGGGAACCCAGACCAAGAGGACTTAGAAATCATTCAACATAGCCTAGGAACATTGCAAAATCAGGAAAATAAACTCGTTAATAACCAGATGAGACAAATCAAAATTAATAATAGCTTTCAAGACAGGATAAATAATGTTACAAACACGATCAGGAAAATTAGTTCACAAATATCAGCATTAAGCAACACGCTGAGGGAAGATGCTACACTAGAACAGCTAAACCTAATATTCAGTATAGATAACCTTATCCATGCTTTAGAGGACATAGAAGAACAAGTAGAATTTTCAAAACAAGACCTTATAAACAAAAACATACTTTCATTAGAAGATAAAAAATACATTTATCAGAGACTAGTCCATCAAAATCTGAAATTAAATTTCATAGATGAGATCTTTCAGTTTAGTTCAGGAAGCTTAACAATCAGCAAAGACAATATCGTCATCCTAGTGAAGATACCGATACTGGAAGACAACCCATACGAGCTGCTACAAATCGAGACGATCAACATAAACAAAACGAAAATCAGCACAGACGTAAAATTAGTAGCGAGAAGACATCAACGTATAATTCCACAGCGACATATATGTCAAATCTGCGAGAAATCTACACCATTGGAAGACGAGTGTATCTACAGAATCCTAACGCACCAGAAACCGAGATGCCAAATACAGGAAACAGACGAAATGCCCAGCATAAAGGAAATCAGAAGAGGTATTATACTCATCGACACAACAGCCAACATAGAGGTTTTTAGCTCTTGCGGCGATTCAAGAATTCTGTCCAACCCACGGTAATCGAGACAGAAAACTGCACAGTGAATATCCTAAACTACACTTTTCATGGAGAGAATCAATTCGCGCCACAGGAAGAGTACCTTGTACCAACTTACAATAAACAACCTGAATTAGCTCAAAACGCCTACGAGGAGACCGAAGACATAAAGATTAATAATCTGGAGTATTTGAAGGAAACACAACTGATAATCAATCGACACCAGAAAATCACGATAGTCGGAGGGGCAATCTTCATCACGGCATTAATCATTACAAGCATTCTTTTCCTTGCAACCAACATCAGGAAGAGGAGAATTTTACAGGTACAGGTAAAGGCGAAAGTCCACGAGAAGATTCTAAGGATTCAGATAATGGATCAACCGAAGAAGAACTCAAGGGAATAAGCTTCAGTAAACTGTTAACATTCAGCTCTCCAAAAGGTCAACCGAGGACGGTCAACAGTCTCAGAGGGGAGGAGTTATGGAATATCGAACCCGCTACACCCGTAGCAACAGTACCGAACCCACAACCCACATGGTAACGGACATTCGACACGTCAATTGGAACACCACGGATACGCTGAGACAGCAGGAGCTCGAGGGTTCAACACCTGAAGAGGACAACGTGGCCGATCATCATCGACGGTATTGATTTTGTCTACTTAGCAGGTAATAGTTTATAAAAGGGTTAGCGATAGGAATGCAAGCTCAGTCTCGATTCAGTGCTAGTTGCAGAGATATATCATATGTAATTAATTGTAATCCACCGAAGTTTAAGTAAAAGTGTAATAGTTAATAATTAAAGTGAAATAAATATTTTTTTTATTATACCGCGGAATATCACGGCATAATTTATATATATATATATATATATATATATATATATATATATATATATATATATATATATATATATATATATACATATATATACATATATATATATATATATATTTTTTTTTTGCGTTATGCGTAACATTTGGTAGTACCCACCCCCTCCCCCACCTTTTAGTGTAACAAAGTGTAACGCAAGCTGGACCTCCCCCTCCCTCCAAAAGCGTTACGTAATTTGTGAACATACCCTAAGACAAATAAGACAAATAAGACAAATAAGACAAATAAGACAAATAAGACAAATAAGACAAATAAGACAAATAAGACAAATAAGATAAATAAGACAAATAAGTAGTTTATAATGAATGTCTTTTGAGTACCTGTGAAGGATTTTGTAAGCATTTTTGACAAGAAATAAATGGTACCGTTCATGCATTTTGCCTTTCCAAGACATATAATGATTCGTATTAGTGAAATGAATCATAAAATTGATTTTTTTTGTCACGTGCCATGTTTTATCACCCCAAAATTCACCAGGAGGTGATAAAATTGGGATAATTCTGTAAGAGAAAAATTTGTTCAGAATATGAATCAAAACGGTACAGCAAATACATGGCCAGTAAAACTTTCTCGCAAGATTCTGAGTTTGGTTGATGATATTTAAAATGTGTGTATTGAGAATTAATCGGTTCTTTTCTTAATCCGGGCGTACTTTTTCAAAGTACAAACAATAATCATTTGGCGGGCATCGGAGCGAGACGCTACAATCAATTTATATGCATGGTGACTGAAGAAAATATAATGGCGTTAGTATCGGTTCGAGAGGCGGCCGTCGGCAAGTGGTTGATATAAAAATGTATTGAATATGATAGCGAACATATCGATTTGGCAGTCGTCCGTGAAAAGTGAAATTTGCTCGCAAGATTTCGACTTTGGTTTTGGCGTTTTTATTATTAGGATATGGCTACAGCGTCGATGGCTGTGCGAATCTCGGTAAAAATTCAACATTTTGCTGTGATCACGGTAATAAAAATTAAGTGTGTAGAGCTCCATAATCGTCAGTCTTGGGCGATGTTCCTCCAGTTTCCTCGAACGTTCAGAGTCCCCTGGTCCGATTCCACCGCGTGCAGCCAACGTGTTCGTGGCCTTCCACGAAGTCGCCGGCCCATATCTGGTTCTCTGTTGAATATTGTTTTCGCTATTCTTTCTTCCGACATTCGCACTAAGTGACAGGCAACTGAGATTCATTTGTACGATTGCTTCTTTGTATACTTGATACAGCTCATGATTCATGCGTCTGCGCCACACGTCTACGCAGCACTTTTCGCTCGAAAACCCCGAAAGTTCTCCGGTCCGCCTCTTTTAACGTTCGCAGCAGCAATATGTCTTTTCACTTCACGGGAAACGTCATTGTCACAAGCGTTCCAAGGTAAACAAGTTCTTCAACAACTTCAAACACATCCCCATCAAGCACCAACACCACTAGGTCTTTCTTTATTTCTACCTGGCACCATGTACTATGACTTAGTAAAGTTGATGGTTAAATCTATCTTCGCCGTCTCCCTCTTCAGTGGGACAAAAGCCTTCACTACTGCTCTGCGATCGATTCAAATAAGTTCGATGTATTTGCGGACGAATACCAGGAGCATATGCGACCGTGTGATGATAGTGCCGTTCCTCTGCACGCCAGATCTCCTAATGGCGCCTTCGAGTGCCATGTTGAACAATAAACTCGATAGTGTATCACCATGCTTCAACCCGTTTAAGGTCAAAGACAAGGTTGACACTTCGTCTGCAATCCGAACACTTGATTTCGAGCCATTCAACGTTGCACGTATCAGTCTAATCAGTTTATCCGGAAAACTACGTTCGGACATTATCTGCCACAGCTCTTCACTGAATCGTAAGCTGCCTTGAAATCAATGAACAGATGGTGAGTCTGCAAGTTGTACTTCCGGAATTTATCAAGGATCATCCGCAGTTAAACAGGATACGTGGCAGGATTTTGTACGCCGAGTTCAAAAGGGGCGATCCCTCTGTAATTGGCACACTCTAGTCTGTGCCTGGACATATGAGGCCATCCAACCAGCCGGCAGGCAATTCTTCATCCTCCCATATTTTCTGGATAATGTGGTGGATTGATTGATGCAGCTGCTCACTTCCGCGTTCAACCGGGATGTGGGGTGGCTGGGTTCGATTTCCGGTGCTGGTCTAGGCAATTTTCGGATTGGAAATTGTCTCGATTTCCTTTGGCATAAAAGTATCATCGTACTAGCCTCATGATATAGGAATACAAAAATGGTACCTGAGCTTAGAAACCCCACAGTTAATAACTGTGGAAGTGCTGAATGAACACAGCCGCGAGGTGGCAATGTCCCAGTTGGGAATGTAATGCCAGTAACAAGAAGAAGAACGGAAACACAAGCATGTGACGTTTATTCGCGTGGAAAGTATGGAAAGTATCCTTGGAGTTTTTAGTTGAACAAATGATCATTTTAATAAACAACTTGAAAAACGATGGTCTTCGAATCCACTTCATGGTCTGCAGCGTATGCAATTAAAATATATTAAAAATCGAGTTAAATTGGAGATTTGGGACACACGAGCTCAATTACAACAACAACGAAAAAGCAAAGGTTTGAAAACCTCAATACTAAATATTATAAATATTGAAAGAAATCGGGAGCCAGTTTCTGTGTTGAATGATAGAAAATAACATAGAAACTACTTTGTTGACCGCAAATAATACTTCGCCACTTACCTTTCTCTCTTCAAGCCTGTTTTAGGCTCGAATGTTGGTTTCATTTATTTCCTAAATAAAATTCATAACCTGAGCTATGATATTTTATTTTTGGCTCATGTCTATTTATATTTTTCTTAGTCATAAGAATATTTTAGTATTATTTTAGTATTTTTATTTCATATTTTAGTTGACGTGTTTCTTCTGCATCCACTGTTTTAAATCACCGTATGTATTTTGAACTCTCTGTACAGTTTTACTCAAACTTTCCAGTTTGACTCTCAAAATGTTGCTTCGATCATATAAATCCTCCAACAAAGTTGTATTTGACGCTGCCGCATAATACCCCGCTGAAACGTCCTGTAAGCGATAGAACATTCGCTTTGCATTGCTAACAGAATCCAGCCCAGATAAGCTCAAGTATTCGACATATGAATACGATTGGCAGCCAATGTTCGAGTCGGCTACGTATGTGCTAATTTTACGAATCAACATCGAACCCATTATCACATTCAATCGTTGGCAGTTCCATAGATTTCTACCCAGAGTCACTTGTCCCAGCTGGGGAAACGATAAATGCAGCTGATCGACGTTTAAACTTTTGAGGAAGTTGGTATGCAGATTGAGGATCTGAAGATTCGGCGAGTACCACAAGCTACTGTCGAACTGAATTATGAAGTTTCTACGCAAATTGAGCTCTGTCAACTTTGGGAGTTCCAGAGGTTTTGTCACTGGTTCAAAAAAGTAGATTTTGTTTCCACTGAGGTTGATTATTTCCACTTTTGTCAAATTGCGAAATGTTTCCATGCTCACAATTTCTATGGGGTTTCCTTCGATGCGCAGATATCGTAGCTTTCTAAACACTTCCACAAACTTCATAGAAGTTATACGAGCCCCCACCACGGTTAACTCTTCCATCGCATTGTCCGCCAAATAGTTGGTGAAAACCGTAAGTACATTGGTGAAGTACAACCCAAGCGATCGCAGCTTTGTTGGGATCGCAAACTTGGGCACCATACAGTTGAAGAAATTCACGCGGAGCGCCTCTTCTGGCAGCCGACGACCCAAGGCCGGCGAGAAGGACGAAAAGTTGGACTGGAAGAAGTTGATGTTGGTCGGTGGAAGGTACACATCCCGCGCATCGATATCACTGCGTACGACGATGTCCTTTAAACTGCAACTGTCCGCGAGGATAACGGAGGGACTTCCGGTGGCTTCGAAGCAGTTGTAGTACCAAGGCGTTGCCAAATGAACGTGCATTAGCAGAAGTGCGGGAAGGATTCTGAAAATCGAATGAAAGTTTTTATATAGTAACGCAAGAAAAAAATATGAGTTTGATTAGGTACAGTAGCGATTTACAATCCATTTCAGATAGGACTAGACATCAGAGCAAAAATGAATACAATAACGTTATCAACATTTACTGATGTGAGATGTAGAAATCATTTGTTACTGATACAGATCAAATGAATGCTTCTCCTAGCTCAATACTACTTTGAGTCTCATAGGGTAATAGAGATGTTGCTGAACCTATGTTTTATTTTGGAACATTTTTATTATCAAAATTCTGGTTGCGTTTAACTCCCGAATAGATCATCCCCATACCATAATTCCTTTAAATACAAGTAAGTACCGGAATACTTGTGCAAACAGTCGAGTGTTTTAAAAGGTCACGAATTTCTTCAAACTAATGATCTCTGGTGGCGCCAATAATCAAGTTGCCTTGACCGATTTTATTGCACAGTCGACAACGTTTCGCATCGTGAACCGATTCCGAGCCATGATTCATCCCCATCCCAATCAAAGCCACCTCGACGTGATGACGACTGCCCGGCGCGTTCTTGATTACTTCAGTGTTCGTGTCTCCGGTGAATGCCTAGCCGCTGGTTGGTAGGAGCCTACCCCATTTGGTGGCAGTTGAATCAAAAGGCGCCCATAAATTATCCCACCATTTATGTAATGATCCGATTGCACTCTCTCCCTTTCATTTCCGAAGCGAGTGCGCAATATCGGACATGAATTGAATCGGTAGTGGCGCTTATGAGCGTCCAACACAGAGATGGATGCTGCCGCTGCGGTCGTGCACAGTAGGGTGACCATGTGGAGCTTCTAAGTAGAAGGACAGCAATCGTTTGCAAGTTCAATTGTATGAACCACTGAGAAAATGAATAGCGATGCAGTAGACTAAAAAAATACCCATGACCACCCTATTCCCGATGCGGATCAGCGCCACTACTGTGCGCCAGCCTCTTGATCGTTGGTCAGTTGTATTGCCGTCGACGGTAATTCTACAAGTAAGCAACGTCAATAAGCATAAATCAAATAAATACAGCCTGTCGGCTGCGAAGTGGCCATTATGGGCTTTTGATCGGAGTGTTTTGAATTTTAGTTGAATCATTGCAAATCTCTCGAGAATAAACTAGAATGCAAATTTGAATTAAATTGTTATTGATTTGTGGATCAGGCGCAAAATCAGTATCAGACTTTTTGGAATTAGGGTATCCAATTTTCCAACAAACATACAATGGGGTCTCACATATTATCTATGTATTCATTTGTGACACATTCACAAAATTGCAACGTGTGCCGCGGTTTTTTTACAAATGATGGGTGATTCATGCCTTCGACACCTTCAGCGATAACAAAATAAGATAATTAGACTTATTTTGACATCCTTCCGAAAATGGACCTAATTGGTGTTTCCATCGGGCCTGGATCCAAAAGATAGCCAACATAATTAGCAGCACCATGCATGGCTGGCTGTCCGAGTCTATGCAAATTTCTGTCTATCGAAAAGAAAATATCACGCTTCTCTAATCTGTTGCATGGTCTCAAATTAATTGAAACCTAGTAATTCCCCACTAACATAAACTCACACCGAGCCGAGAAGCGATGACACTCTTATCTGTTGCAATCAATCTTGGCATCGTGTCTCCAATTTCCAAAAGGAGACAGTAATTAATTGTTATCCATTCACAGATCGTTTTGATTGCTATGCGATCCAATAAAAATCGAATCGACAACGGTTTTAATTGCCACCGTTTATGAATAGCTTCTGCTGTTTCGAAAATGTTATAAATGAAATCCATAAATTACGTCATACTTAACCATCAAGAAGTGTGTCAATTCAATCAAAACTGTCAAAGGTGTGAATAGGATGTAAAAAAAGCCTTGCTATGGCATGGGTCTGAAGGGTCTATCAGAACTCATGGACGATCTGGTAGATATCATTACCTTGAATGTCACCTTGGTGGAGTAGCCGCCACGCCACGCCGCTGCCGCCGGATGTTTTTTCCACGCCGACGGCTGCTGAAAGACTACCAATAGTTTATTGGGTTTCGTACATTCTGTTAAAAGAGCATATTTTCAGTCAAGCTCATATTACTTTTTTGTATGGAAGTGTTTGGGTGGATACTCATAACTGTAACTAGCATTGAGTTGATTTTTATATAAAAGTATGCTCGTAAACATAAACATATTTTCTTTAAGGTTCCTTTTCATTTCCCGAAGTGAATCCATCTATTTTGGTACTAAGCTGAAATATTAGTAAACTTAGACAAGTTTGGCAAACGAGGTGGAAGAAATCTTATTATGCCATATTTTTGCCTTTTTTATATGCGGTTTTATTCTTCAAGTCTTTCGTGAAACAGAAGAAATTCTTGAAGAATTTTCATGAAACTTTTGTAGGAATTCCGGGGAGAATTCTCGGAAAAACTTTCCATAGAATTCCAGGAGAAACTTCTCAACTAATTTATGTTGGAACCTTCTCAAGAATTTCTTGAGGAAAATCCGAAGGAATTCCTGTAAAAACTTCTAAAGGAAATCATGGAGAAACTTTTGGAAGATTTTCTGGAGGAACTTCCGGAGTAGCCGCCACGCCACGCCGCTGCCGCCGGATGTTTTTTCCACGCCGACGGCTGCTGAAAGACTACCAATAGTTTATTGGGTTTCGTACATTCTGTTAAAAGAGCATATTTTCAGTCAAGCTCATATTACTTTTTTGTATGGAAGTTTTTGGGTGGATACTCATAACTGTAACTAGCATTGAGTTGATTTTTATATAAAAGTATGCTCGTAAACATAAACATATTTTCTTTAAGGTTCCTTTTCATTTCCCGAAGTGAATCCATCTATTTTGGTACTAAGCTGAAATATTAGTAAACTTAGACAAGTTTGGCAAACGAGGTGGAAGAAATCTTATTATGCCATATTTTTGCCTTTTTTATATGCGGTTTTATTCTTCAAGTCTTTCGTGAAACAGAAGAAATTCTTGAAGAATTTTCATGAAACTTTTGTAGGAATTCCGGGGAGAATTCTCGGAAAAACTTTCCAAAGAATTCCAGGAAGAACTTCTCTACTAATTTATGTTGGAACCTTCTCAAGAATTTCTTGAGGAACATCCGAAGGAATTCCTGTAACAACTTCTAAAGGAAATCATGGAGGAAATTTTGGAAGATTTTCTGGAGGAACTTCCGGAGCAATTCTTGGAGAAACTTCAGGAAAAACTCCTAGAGGAACTTTCGAAGAAACTTCCTGAGGAATTGCTGAAGAAATTTGAATGGAATGTGTTAGGAATTCCAGGAAGAATTCTTGGAAAAACTTTCCGATGAAATCATTCCAAAGCTAAGTAATTGTTTGGAAGTAATTGTTTGGAAAGCTTTCCAAACAATTATTGCAGGAGCATCCAAACAAATTCCTGGAGGAACTTCTGGAGGAATTCCTGGAAGAGCTTCCAGGGGAATTCCTGGAGGAACTTGTGGAGGAATTCCTGGAGGAACTTCCGGAGGAATTCCTGGAGGAACATCCAGAGGAATTGCTAGAGAAAATTCCGGAGGTGTTCGAACCTTCTCTAGAATTTCTTGAGGAACATCCGAAGGAATTCCTGTAAGAACTTCTAAAGGAAATCATGTTGGAACTTTTGGAAGATTTTCTGGAGGAAATTCCGGAGCAATTCTTGGAGGAACTTCTGGAGGAACTCCTGGAGAAACTTCCGATGAAACTTTTTGAGGAATTGCTGAAAGAATTTTAATGGAATGTGTTAGGAATTCCGGGATGAATTCTTGGCCAAAACTTTCCGATGAAATCGTGGGGAAGCTTCCCAAAAGATTACTGGTGGAACTTCCGGAGGAATTCCTGGAGGAACTTTCGGAGGATTTTCTGGAGAAACTTCCGGAGGAAGTCCTGAAGAAACTTCCCGAGGAATTCTTGAAAAAACTTCCCGAGGAATTCCTGGAGGAACTTCTGAAGGAATTGCTGGAGGAATTTCCGGAGGAATTCCTGGAGGAACTTCCGTAGGAATTTCCGGAGGAACTTCCGTAGGAATTCCTGGAGGAACTTCCGTAGGAATTCCTGGAGGAACTTCCGTAGGAATTCCTGGAGGAACTTCCGTAGGAATTCCTGGAGGAACTTCCGTAGAAATTCCTGGAGAAACTTCCGTAGGAATTCCTGGAGGAACTTCCTTAGGATTTCCTGGAGGAACTTCCGTAGAAATTCCTGGAGCAACTTCCGTAGGAATTCCTGGAGGAACTTCCGTAGGATTTCCTGGAGGAACTTCCGGAGGAATTCCTGGAGGAACTTCCGGAGCAACTCCTTGAGGAACTTCTGGAGGAATTCCTTGAGGAACTTCCGGAGGAATTCCTGGAGGAATTCCTGGAGGAACTTCCGGAGGAATTCCTGGAGGAACTTCCAGAGGAATTCCTGGAGGAACTACCGGAGGAATTCCTGGAGGAACTTCCAGAGGAATTCCTGGAGGAATTTCTGGAGGAATTCCTGGAGGAACTTCCGGAGGAATTCCTGGATGAACTTCCAGAGGAATTCCTGGAGGAATTTCTGGAGGAATTCCTGGAGGAACTTCCGGAGGAATTCCTGGAGGAACTTCCGGAGGAATTCCTGGAGGAACTTTCGAAGGAATTCCTGGAGGAACTTCCGGAGGAATTCCTGGAGGAATTTCTGGAGGAGTTCCTGGAGGAATTTCCGGAGGAGTTCCTGGAGGAACTTCCGGAGGAGTTCTTGGAGGAACTTCCGGAGGCGTTCTTGGAGGAACTTCCGGAGGAGTTCCTGGAGGATCTTCCGGAGGAGTTCCTGGAGGAACTTCCGGAGGAGTTCCTGGAGGAACTTCCGGAGGAGTTCCTGGAGGAACTTCCGGAGGAACTTCTAGAGGAATTCCTGGAGGATCTTCCGGAGGAACTCCTGAAGGAACTTCCGGAGGAGTTCCTGGAGGAACTTCCGGAGGAATTCCTGGAGGAACTTCTAGAGGAATTCCTGGAGGATCTTCCGGAGGAATTCCTGGAGGAACTGCAGGAGGAATTCCTGGAGGAACTTCCGGAGGAATTCCTGGAGGAACTTCCGGAGGAGTTCCTGGAGGAACTTCCGGAGGAGTTCCTGGAGGAACTTCCGGAGGAGTTCCTGGAGGAACTTCCGGAGGAGTTCCTGGAGGAACTTCCGGAGGAGTTCCTGGAGGAACTTCCGGAGGAGTTCCTGGAGGAACTTCCGCAGGAGTTCCTGGAGGAACTTCCGGAGGAGTTCCTGGAGGAACTTCCGGAGGAGTTCCTGGAGGAACTTCCGGAGGAGTTCCTGGAGGAACTTCCGGAGGAGTTCCTGGAGGAACTTCCGGAGGAGTTCTTGGAGGAACTTCCGGAGGAGTTCTTCAAGGAACTTCCGGAGGAGTTCCTGGAGGAACTTCCGGAGGAATTCCTGGAGGAACTTTCGGAGGAATTCCTGGAGGAACTTCCGGAGGAATTCCTGGAGGAACTTCCGGAGGAGTTCCTGGAGGAACTTCTGGAGGAGTTCCTGGAGGAACTTCTGGAGGAGTTCCTGGAGGAACTTCTGGAGGAGTTCCTGGAGGAACTTCTGGAGGAATTCCTGGAGGAACTTCCGGAGGAATTCCTGGAGGAACTTCCGGAGGAATTCCTGGAGGAACTTCCGGAGGAATTCCTGGAGGAACTTCCGGAGGAATTCCTGGAGGAACTTCCGGAGGAGTTCCTGGAGGAACTTCTGGAGGAGTTCCTGGAGGAACTTCTGGAGGAATTCCTGGAGGAACTTCCGGAGGAATTCCTGGAGGAACTTCCGGAGGAATTCCTGGAGGAACTTCCGGAGGAGTTCCTGGAGGAACTTCCGGAGGAGTTCCTGGAGGAACTTCCGGAGGAGTTCCTGGAGGAACTTCCGGAGGAGTTCCTGGAGGAACTTCCGGAGGAGTTCCTGGAGGAACTTCCGGAGGAGTTCCTGGAGGAACTTCCGGAGGAGTTCCTGGAGGAACTTCCGGAGGAGTTCCTGGAGGAACTTCCGGAGGAGTTCCTGGAGGAACTTCCGGAGGAGTTCCTGGAGGAACTTCCGGAGGAGTTCCTGGAGGAACTTCCGGAGGAGTTCCTGGAGGAACTTCCGGAGGAGTTCCTGGAGGAACTTCCGGAGGAGTTCCTGGAGGAACTTCCGGAGGAGTTCCTGGAGGAACTTCCGGAGGAGTTCTTCGAGGAACTTCCGGAGGAGTTCCTGGAGGAACTTCCGGAGGAATTCCTGGAGGAACTTTCGGAGGAATTCCTGGAGGAACTTCCGGAGGAATTCCTGGAGGAACTTCCGGAGGAATTCCTGGAGGAACTTCCGGAGGAATTCCTGGAGGAACTTCCGGAGGAATTCCTGGAGGAACTTCCGGAGGAATTCCTGGAGGAACTTCCGGAGGAATTCTTGGAGGAACTTCCGGAGGAATTCCTGGAGGAACTTCCGGAGGAATTCCTGGAGGAACTTCCGGAGGAATTCCTGGAGGAACTTCCGGAGGAATTCCTGGAGGAACTTCCGGAGGAATTCCTGGAGGAACTTCCGGAGGAATTCCTGGAGGAACTTCGGAGGAATTCCTGGAGGAACTTCCGGAGGAATTCCTGGAGGAACTTCCGGAGGAATTCCTGGAGGAACTTCCGGAGGAATTCCTGGAGGAACTTCGGAGGAATTCCTGGAGGAACTTCCGGAGGAATTCCTGGAGGAACTTCCGGAGGAATTCCTGGAGGAACTTCCGGAGGAATTCCTGGAGGAACTTCCGGAGGAATTCCTGGAGGAACTTCCGGAGGAATTCCTGGAGGAACTTCCGGAGGAATTCCTGGAGGAACTTCCGGAGGAATTCCTGGAGGAACTTCCGGAGGAATTCCTGGAGGAACTTCCGGAGGAATTCCTGGAGGAACTTCCGGAGGAATTCCTGGAGGAACTTCCGGAGGAATTCCTGGAGGAACTTCCGGAGGAATTCCTGGAGGAACTTCGGAGGAATTCCTGGAGGAACTTCCGGAGGAATTCCTGGAGGAACTTCCGGAGGAATTCCTGGAGGAACTTCCGGAGGAATTCCTGGAGGAACTTCCGGAGGAATTCCTGGAGGAACTTCCGGAGGAATTCCTGGAGGAACTTCCGGAGGAATTCCTGGAGGATTTTCATCTGGAATTCCTGGAGGAACTTCCGGAGAAATTCCTGGAGGAAGTTCCGGAGAAATTCCTGGAGGAACTTCCGGAGGAATTCCTGGAGGAATTTCCGAAGAACCTTCTGGAGGAATACCTGAAGGAACTTCCGCAGG
The DNA here is from genome assembly GCF_024139115.2 of Armigeres subalbatus. Classification (NCBI taxonomy): domain Eukaryota; kingdom Metazoa; phylum Arthropoda; class Insecta; order Diptera; family Culicidae; genus Armigeres; species Armigeres subalbatus. The sequence continues at coordinate 134,499,088 of NC_085141.1, forward strand.
ATATTTTGGAGGAACTTCCGGAGAAATTTTTGGAGGAACTTTCGGAGGTATTCCTGGAGAATCTTCCGCAGGATTTCCTGGAGGAATTTCCGTAGGATTTCCTGGAGGAGCTTCCGGAGGAGTTCCTGGAGGAACCTCCGGAGAAATTCCTGGAGGAACTTCTGGACGAATTTCTTGAGGAACTTCCAGAGGAAATTATGGAGGAGCTTAAGGAAGAATTCTTGGAGGAACTTCCGAAGTAACCTCTGGAGGAATTCCTGAAGAAACTTCCGGAGGAATTTTTAAAGGAGCTTCCGGAGAAATTTTTGGAGGAACTTCCGGAGAAATTTTTGAAGGAACATTCGGAGGTATTCCTGGAGAAACTTTCGAAGGAATTCCTGGAGGAACTTTAATCTGTTTATTTTTCTGAGTTGGCAACGCTGAGTGCCAGCAAGCATGGGCATGGTTCTTGTCACGTTTCGGATGCTAAGATGCAGTAAATATTTTGCTGAGAATCAGCAATAAACGAGCTCTGAAATTTATTTAGCTACAGTGGTGTCCACTTTTGCAGAGCTCAAAAAAGAAAAGTGTGCCGTTTGTGTTATTTTGGAAATGGTCGTGTTTCATGCTCCAAGAAGCTCTCACAAGGGCCTTGCACCTGATCTCAAAGTGGCCAATATCCCCAGAATCATATGGTCGGGGTGCTGCCAAACCGCACCAATCGGATTTTTGACTCACTTTTGATAATTTGTTCGTAAAAGGAAAATAGAAATCATTTAACATAAATCCATACGACCATTTTTTGTAGGATATCATCAGTTCGGGGGTTGTGGGATATCCGATATGATTTGTGATCAATAAAATCTGATGACCGAAAGCTTGGGCAGAAAAATGAGTAAATTTTTGTTGGCGCTTGATGCGATTCGGCAGTACCCCGACCATATCTGGATGTCATAACCCAACTTGCAAAATACTAAAGTTTGATATCCATTTTACCATTGTTTGTAGTACATATTTTGAAAATGGCCGGTTTTGATTCTCCCCAAGGAACTGGCCATTTTGGGGCCGGTTCCCAAAGGGTCATTTAGAAGAAACCTGTTGTTGACCATTTCTAGATCAGATGTCATGATTTTTAGCTCTGTTATAATTCCTATATAAAAATCTACCGATATGAATAGAGACGAAAAAAGTAACATTTTGATGGACTTATATCGTCAAAAGAGGAAGTTGTGGTTAATTTCACAGCATCTGACCCAGAGACCCACTAGGTTTTTTTTAACTAATTGCTTAACAAGTTCTTTCATATTTAGTCTAAAATGTAAGGAATTCGAGGCATTCAACCATCTGCATGGTAAAGTAAATTTAGTTATACATCAGAGACTACTGTTTTGTTAGCGAGGACTAAATACGATGAATCCTTAATTAGCACGACTAAAAAATAGGATAAAGTCACGGCGCAGTTTGGTAAATCTTACTCCGTAACACAATGCGTATGAGTGATCTACCCTGTGTTACGGGGAAAATTCTCTTCAATAAAGAATAATAAAAGGGACACTATGGTAAACAAATGAGACCGAAACGATTATCAAAGCATGTCAGTGAGGGCTGCTTCTCGGATTTTGTTTTGATCGCACTTGTATCAGGGACCTCATTGCATAACTCGACTCAAGAGCATTTTCGCACGAACAGTTTACATGATTTGCTCGTTTTCATTAGAGATGCGTAATTCCGCCCACATTAATAAGCATTGCATTGAGGAAAAATTTTGCAGACGCTTACCAGCTAGAACAATTCTATTTTTTGAATATCACACGCCTTCTTGATTTCCATAGCTTGCAGCGATCAAGTACGAGTCACTGAAGACGGCCTTACAGTTGAGTTCGAAATACGTATCTGTCAAAGGTACAATGAAGTAGTGGAATTAAATGGCATAGTACAAAATCGTCTTATGACAAGTCAAAACATTCCACTAAAAGCTTAAAATCATTTTCATATTAATGTGTTGTTTAGTTGGTAATTTGCAAGAAAAATCGTAAAATTGAAACAGCAATAATCTCGTGCTGTCTAATGCCATAGTACCAGAAAAATCCCGAAACAAAACCATCGTTAGCGCGAGAAGTGGCCATCGGGTCGGAAAGAATCATGGTCCTTCGAAACAATTTATGCATAGGGAGAAGACCCACCAAGTGGATCCTTGCGTAAATTTCCATCTCGAGATCACCATGGGAAGCAATGACGGACGCACACGACGCGTGACCTTCCAGCGAGAAAAGGTTCAACTTCTCAACGCAACTTCAACGTGGCTCTAGCCCGAAGATCAACACCGTGGACCGATGCACGCTCGGCAGCGCCAAGTTTATGATTTCCTCGTCAGCAGCAGCAACGCTTTTTTACGTGTCCATTATCGCTTGGCAGAACTCGGCCCACTCATGCATGAGCGCAGGAGGCACATATCTTAAGTATGATAGTTTACCGTAGTGAACAAACCGAAAGCGAAAACGCAGTGATACGGGATGGGATTGTACGGCTACGAAATTAAACGTTTTCGATGAATCCTGACTGATTCGGGGATGTCCCGTTGCCTTTACCAGTCCGGCCTCCATCGTACAGCATTTGGACCACCCAATTTGTAAAATTAACAGTAATTTACGAAATAATTACAACACTTTTGAGAATAAATTATGGCCGACTGTCAGGGGACGTTGGGAGTTTTATGAAATTTGTTTTGTCGCTTTTTATCCCCAGCATCGATCGGTAATTGCACTTTGATAGGGTTCATCACGTCCTTCGTCTGTGGGATGGTCAAAAGGGCTAGTCGAGACAACCACGCTTCTTCAGAATACAACATGCGCAACTCAAATTCATCGCCAAGACCCTAAGTGGTAATTGAGCCCCGAAACGGTTGATTTTCAACTTAGGATAAATGTCTTTTTAGCACGCATCAATTATTTACCGTCACGAAATGACGCTGGAGCTGGATATCCGGCGTCTGGCGTACGCTCCCCGACGGTGAATTATTTGTCTCTTTGCATCATCGAGTGGGGAAACAGCATCTTTTAGGAAAGATCCCCATATCGCTTCGAGCTAATGAAATACCAGCGTGTTCATTGTGTCAATTTGCTCGTCCCAAATTATAAATTTTGTTGGGTAACCCAACGAACAGCGCCCAGTGGAAAGCGCCCACTTGCAAGACAATTTAAAGGCCAATGGAAGTCATTCTCAATATCCCGTTCCTGGCTTCTGTTGTAACTCTCCAAAAAAGATCACTTTGTTACACTTGTAGGCAGGGCAATCAACGTGACGTACGGACGTTCAGCAGCCCCTCGAGGAACCGCTTCGCAACGAGCCGGGGAAACCATTTCCAACATTCATTGATCGGCCCTGGAAGTCGCTTCAAGCCACGGTTCGTCACCGGTAATAAAATGTGATTGTTTATTCATCAGCGGTATTGCGTTTTCATAAATAAAGCAAAAATTGGAAAATGTAATTACGGCCGGCAATAAAATATCCAATTAAAATAGTGCGCTCGGTTCGTCACGATGAGAGCCAGCGAACCGGGCGGCGAGGGATTACTGTCGTCATCATGGAAGTGATTGCGGTTGTTGCCAACCGCCTAGACATTCGCCAGATGAGCGAGAGTTGACTGGGCACTTTTCCTTGCGATGGCTAGATGAATGAAAATTGAAAGGTTCGAATTGATACAATGTAGAATGCTTGCAATAATGCAGTGCAGTGGGGTCACGAGGCACGCAATGTGGCTGAGAATACTTGAAGTGAAATACTTCGTGTTGATGTGATCTGTGATTGGTAGTTTGAAGAGTTGATATTCACTATGAATAACATTTAGAAAACTGTCGGCAATTTTCGGATTGGAAATTGTCTCGACTTCCCTGGGCATAAAAGTATCATCGTGTTAGTCTCATGATATACGAATGCAAAAATGGTAACTTGGCTTAGAAACCTCGCAGTTAATAACTGTGGAAGTGCTTAATGAACACTAAGCTGCGAGGCGGCTCTGTCCCAGTGTGGGGATGTAATGCCAATAAGAAGAAGATGAAAATAAGTTTAAATTTAGCATTTACCAAGGCAGAAAAATAAAATTTCCATAGAAAATTAAAAAAATTTCATAAACAAATAGGAAATTGCCAATTTAGAAATCAGGGTATGATCAATAAATAAATATAAAATTTCCACAAATAAAACAAAATTTCCATAAACAATTAAGAGTTTTTCACAAAACAAAAATAAAAGCAAAAATAGCAATTTCCATAAAGAAATCAAAAGTTCAACGAAAAAATACCAAATATCCATAAATAAATCAACATTAGCAATAAACAATTACAAAATTTTTACACAAAATAAATATTTTTTCTCCGCAAAAAAATTAAAAATTTTCCACAAAATAATCAACAAAGAGCAATAAAAAATAAGAAAATTTCCATAAAAAATACAAGACAGCAATAAAGCTGATGAAATTTTACATGAACTTTAAACGCTTTTATAGAAGGTTTCATCTAAGTAAAAAAAGACCAGTTTGATGGCTTTTTTATAATTCTTTAAGGAAATTTTCTTATTTTTTTATTGCTCTTTATTGATAATTTTGTGGAAAATTCTTAATTTTTTATGGAAAAAATATATTTTTGCGGAAAATTTAGAAATTTTTTATTGCTAATATTGATTTATTTATGGAAATTTTGTATTTTTTTCGTGGAACATTTTGATTTTTTTTTATGGAAAATTCTTCTTTTATAATTGCAATTTTTGCTTTTAAATGTGCTTATTTATTTTTGTGTTGTGGAAAATTCTTAATTATTTATGGAAATTTTGTTTTATTCGTGGAAATCTTATATTTATTTTTTGCTCATACCCTGATTTCTTTATTGGCAATTTTCTATTTTTTTATGGGAAATTTTTAATTTTTTAGGGGGAGTTTTCATTTTAGTCATTTACCAATGGTTCGAATGGAGATACAATTATCGAACGATTCTTACTCTCTAGCGAGTTTTTTTAATTGATAATTTCAATTCATTTTTTCTCAATTTATTAATACATTTTGTTATACAATACATAGATTTTCAGTCACGGTCCCTACTGAACGGTTGTTCTTTAAAAGGGCCGATGAGAATGGTAAGCAATGGAACTAGCCAAGAGCATCATTATCGGTCGCGAGCATTTTAATCACCCGCACAGCGCTTTCATTTTAGTTTCGTCACTCGTTTCCGTATCGGTCTATTTTCAGCGCTCAATATGGTTGCTGTATTCCGTACCGGTGACGTTTGACAGTTGACAGTTCATCAAATAGCAGCGCTCTTATCGCGCTACCAAATTTGGTCACCTGTCAGTCGCGCTATTGTTATAGCAGCGCGTTTAGTAGCGACCGGTAAAGTGTCAAGTAATGATACTGCGCTGCCAAACGGCTTACACTCACCACCGATAATCTTGCTCTGATATAATAGTAATAACATTTCTAATAATATAAACATTTAAATGAAGCTAATGAAGCAATAATTTTGTGGTGCTGGCCGGGATACGAGCAACCTTAGGGAAGATCGGGTAACCAACCCCGGTGGGAACTATGGTCGTATGCTGACAGGGAAGGGGGGGTTTGCTCCTCTCCGGAGGTGCAAATCTTATTGAGCGTCTGTTCTCCATGTCAGGATCGGCTCTCAACAGCGTCTGTTCTCCATGTTAGGGGCGGCTGATCATCGTCCGAGTGCCAGCGAGGGACTCTAAGTGAAACTGTGCACCATGGTCCACCGGAAATAAGGAGGAGTCCTCCGGAAATTTAGGGGGTTTGGTGTCAGGCCCTGCAAGCCAGCCTTTAAAAAATCATAAGCAACGAACAATCAACAAGAGAGTACGGACCGGAACCATCGGCGAAGACCACTGCGACGAAAAGGGACTAGCGTTTGGAAACTCGGTTCGTGGAACTGCAAATCTCTCAACTTCATCGGGAGCACACGCATACTCGCCGATGTGCTCAAGGACCGTGGATTCGGCATCGTAGCGCTGCAGGAGGTTTGTTGGAAAAGATCAATGGTGCGAACGTTTAGAGGTAATCATACCATCTACCAGAGCTGCGGCAACACACACGAGCTGGGAACAGCTTTCATAGTGATGGGCGATATGCAAAGGCGCGTGATCGGGTGGTGGCCGATCAATGAAAGAATGTGCAGGTTGAGGATCAAAGGCCGGTTCTTCAACTTCAGCATAATCAACGTCCATAGCCCACACTCCGGAAGCACTGATGATGATAAGGACGCATTCTACGCGCAGCTGGAACGTGAGTACGACAGCTGCCCAAGCCACGACGTCAAAATCATCATAGGAGATTTGAACGCTCAGGTTGGCCAAGAGGAGGAGTTTAGACCGACTATTGGAAAGTTCAGCGCTCACCGGCTGACGAACGAAAACGGCCTACGACTAATTGATTTCGCCGCCTCCAAGAATATGGCCATTCGCAGCACCTACTTCTAACACAGCCTTCCGTATCGGTACACCTGGAGATCACCACTGCAGACAGAATCACAAATCGACCACGTTCTGATTGATGGACGGCACTTCTCCGACATTATCGACGTCAGGACATATCGTGGCGCTAACATCGACTCTGACCACTATCTGGTGATGGTTAAACTGCGTCCACAACTATCCTTCATCAACAATGGTCGGTACCGACGACCGCCGCGGTACGACCTAGAGCGACTGAAGCAACCTGATGTCGCCACTGCATACGCGCAGCATCTCGAAACAGCGTTGCCGGAAGAGGGTGAGCTCGATGGGGCCCCTCTTGAGGACTGCTGGAGGACTACAGTTAAAGCAGCCATTAACGACGCAGCGGAGAACAACGTCGGGTATGTGGGACGAAGTCGACGGTACGATTGGTTCCACGAAGAGTGCAGACAGATTCTGGAGCAGAAGGACGCAGCGCGAGCGGTCGCGCTGCAGCAAGGTACCCGGCATAACGTGGAACTTTATAGACGGAAGCGGAGACAGCAGACCCGCCTTTTTCAGGAGAAGGAACACCGCCTGGAAGAAGTGGAGTGCGAGGAGATGGAACAGCTGTGCCGTTCTCAAGAAACACGCAAGTTCTACCAGAAGCTCAACGCATCCCGCAAAGGCTTCGTGCCGCGAGCCGAAATGTGCCGGGATAAGGATGGGAGCATCTTGACGGACGAACGTGTGGTAAACGAAAGGTGGAAGCAGCACTACGAGGAACATCTGAATGGCGCTGAGAGTACAGGCAGTCAAAGTCAAGGCAGCGGAGGAGATGACTACGTCAGTTCAGCGGACGATGGAAGCCAACCAGCCCCCACCTTGAGGGAAATTAAGGATGCCATCGAACAGCTAAAGACCAATCAAGCAGCTGGTAAGGATGGTATAGGAGTTGACCTCATCAAGATGGACCCGGAAAAGCTAGCCACTTGCCTGCACAAATTGATAGTCAGAATCTGGGAAACTGAACAGCTACCGGAGGAGTGGAAGGAAGGTGTTATATGCCGCCTACAAAGTGATATCCCAGATCATCTTCCGTCGTCTGTCACCATTAGTGAATGAGTTCGTGAGAAGTTATCAAGCCGGCTTCGTTGACGGCCGCTCGACAACGGACCAGATCTTTACTGTACGGCAAATCCTTCAAAAATGCCGTGAATACCAGGTCCCAACGCATCATCTGTTCGTTGATATCAAGGCGGCATACGACAGTATAGACTGCATAGAGCTATGGAAAATTATGGACGAGAACAGTTTCCCTGGAATCTATGACAAAAGGTCGAGGGACAAAAGGTCGACAGACAAAAGGTCGAAGGACAAAAGGTCGAATGGACAAAAGGTCGAAGGGACAAAAGGTCGACGGGACAAAAGGTCGAATGGACAAAAGGTCGACGGGACAAAATGTCGAAAGGACAAAAAGTCGAAGGGACAAAAGGTCGAAATTACAAAATTGGTTAAAATTGAAAACCAATAGTATTGAGAACAAAACAAATGAAAACTATGATCTGAGTACCGTCATCGGGGGTGACACTTGGCCAAATAAGGGTCAGATTGGCCCATGTTTTCAACAAATTCAGCACAAGGAAAATGTAATATAAGACCCTTTTCAAGCGATTCAGATAGCCGACCTATAGACTCTAATTTCTACACAAAACTCTACCACTAATATGCAATATGCATAAGCACATTCATTCATTTATTTAGCTTACATCTAAACAGAAACCACTGAATCAACAATTTGACGCCACAATACACGAATTAATAATTCGAGAACACGGAGTTCTGTTTAAAAAAAAATTAAACGTCTCACTACCTTCACTATACACAACCAACTGATTTATTATCCTTAACTTAACTACATAACAAGTATGCTAAGTCTGCACTGGCTCGGTAGGTACAGGTTTGATGATCGCCCTCGATATCGTTCGCCTGGCTCTGCTGATGCGCCTCGATGTTGCCAACTCCAAAATGCTGACACCGATGGGAACGTCGATGGAAATTCACAAAGTCCGGTCGGCAACGACGTTAACTCACGGTTCGATACCGCATCTCTCCAGCCTCGAATGCGCCCCACGCTCGCCAAGTCGTTTTACACTTGGTCTGCCCACCTCGCTCGCTGTGCTCCATGCCGTCTCGTATCTGCCGGATCGGTAACGAACACCATCTTTGCAGGGTAGTTGTACGGAATTCTTGCAACATGCCCTGCCCATCGTACCCTTCCGGCTTTAGCTACCTTCTGGATACTGGGTTCGCCGTAGAGCTGGGCTTGCTCGTAGTTCATTGTTCACCGCTACACACCGTCTTTTTGTACACCGCCAAAGGTGGTCCTCAGCACCCGTTTCTCGAATACTCCGAGAGCTTGCATATGCACAATCATGATTTTGTCCTGAAACACTAATGCAGGATCGTTCATGCTGTGTACCATGAGAGAGATTTTTTCGTTAATGTTGTACAATATACAACATCACGCATGTTTGAGTGTTAAAATGATTCATACGGTTGAATCACCGAATAATGTGCATAATGTAAACTGTTATGTACGGCTTAAGGCCAGTCTTTGTGTACATGATTCAGTATTTATTTCTTATTTAAAACCAATAATAACGTCACGTTGAATTAAAACCAATAATATTCCCATCTAATACATGATGATGAGTGGAAAATGAATTTGACACACATTTATACAAGAGACTTCTGATTCTCCATGATCGACATCGGAATGTAATGTATAGGAATGTATAGGAAGTCGCGTTGGTGAAATAATTAATTATACGACACTGAATCAAAGATACCAAAACCAACGTATTTCACTCAAACATGCACTAGAAGCGACACGTGTTACAAGAGCACGATCTAACAAGTTTTAATTTTTCAGTTCTCGTACCGAGAACTAATCAAAATCATACAATGCTCGCCCTGGCTGTTGAATATTCACCGTAAATTGGTTAAAGAACTGCCCATGAAATAAAGAAGGAGAAATCTCTGGGAAATGTAACAAGCAAATGTTTTTTTTTCAGAAACATGTTTTCAAACTTGTCGTATATTTAGTATTTTTCATGTATACAGAATTATAGATTTTTAAATTTTGTCCATTCGACTTTTTGTCCCTTCGACCTTTTGTCCCGTCGACGTTTTGTCCCCTCGACCTTTTGTCCCGTCGATCTTTTGTCCCGTCGACCTTTTGGCCCGCCGACCTTTTGTCCTTTCGACCTTTCGTCCCTTCGACCTTTTGTCCCATCGACCTTTTGTCTCTTCGACCTTTTGTCCACCGACCTTTTGTCCTTCGACCTTTTGTCTTTCGACATTCTGTCCCAAAGCCGCTTTCCTGGGAAGCTTACCAGACTGATCAAAGCAACGGTGGATGGTGTGCGAAACTGTGTGAAGATTTCGGGCGAACACTTCAGTTCGTTCGAATCGCGCCGGGGACTAAGACAAGGTGATGGACTTTCGTGCCTGTTGTTCAACATTACGCCTGAAGATGTCATACGGAGAGCCGGGGTACGTTTTCAACAGATCTAGTCAATTTATTTATTTTGCGGATGACATGGACATTGTCGATCGAACATTTACAAAGTTGGCAAAACTGTACACACGCCTAAAACGTGAAGCAACAAAAGCTGAACTGGTAGTGAATGCGTCTTAAACAAAGTACATGCTTGTGGGCAGAGCTGAGCGCGACAGGGACAGGGCTTCGAGGTGGTCGAGGAATTCGTCTACCTTGGATCCTTGTTAAAGGCTGATAACGATGTTAGTCGTGAAATACGAAGGCGCATCATCTGTGGAAGTCGGGCCTACTATGGAGAAAAAAAACTGCGGTCAAAAAAGATTCACCACCGCACCAAATGTGTCATGTACAAGACCCTGATAAGACCAGTAGTCCTATACGAACATGAAACATGGACAATGCTCGAAGAGGACTTGCAAGCACTCGGAGTATTCGAGAGACGGGTGCTTAGGACTATCATTGGCTGTGTGCGTTGGCGAAGAATGAACCACGAGCTCGCCCAGCTCTACGGCGAACCCAGTATCCGTAAGGTATCTAAAGCCGGAAGGGTACGATGGGCAGGGCATGTTGCAAGAATGCCGGATAGAAACACTGCAAAGATGGTGTTTGCTTCGGTTCCGGCAGATACGAGACGGCGTGGAGCGCAGCGAGCGAGGTGGGCAGACCAGGTGCCAAACGACTTGGCGAGCGTGGGGTGCATTCGAGGATGGAAAGATACGGATAATCGAACTCCGGATATTCGAGTCTTCGGATAATCGAGTCCGAGCTGTATCATGAAAATACAATATATTTTATTTTTGAACATTAAACTCTATTGTTCTTATATCACACCAATTAAATTGCCATAATGTTGTTTCAATAGACGTACAACAAATGCCATTGGCAGCAAAATGTTGGCAATAGAGTCACAATACATTTTTTGTAATGGCAAACTTTTGTTCAAGAAAAAAGCAAATTTCCAAAACCCACATTTTCTATTGTAAAATTGCCATTTAAAATAGGCTTTATGGTGGAAAAGAATATTCTTAAATGTTATTGAATTTATCGTAATTACCAATAATTTCATCGTAATAATTTAATAATAATTTCTATTGTAATTCTAGTGAGGTTTTTTTTATTAGGATTGCTTTGGAGCAGGAACTGTTGAGGATGGTACAGCTTAGCAAAAAATCCTTAGATTTTCGATAATATAAGACTATTCATTTATTATATGAAGAGATTATTTAGTACATTAAAATGAACGCTGATAATATTGATAACCAACAGCCCAAAGTTCAAGAAATATCCAAACTCGCATGAGTGTAAATACACTGCAAGCATCATTACTGTTAATATCCCTGTCCAATCTCCAACAACTGCAGCACAGTTTCCCAAGCAATATTGAATAATCGATGTGCATTATTAATGTTCACATGGTTTTAAATGACCCGGCGAGTGAGTTTATTAAAACAAGATATGCCGCTTGCTGCTCATCCGCGTCGGCTTATGAAACGCGCCTTCCGCTGGCAACGGGTTTGCCTTCTCGCATGACCACGACCCAAAGCCAAGGAGCAAAAGCTACCACAATTTCCGACCTTCCCCGACCAACAGGACCCCGCTCCGAACGAACCATGCACCAGGTACCAATTCTCGAAAGATGCGCGCAAAAGTTATAGGCGAATTCATCAGTGACGACAATGATAGAGCACTGGTCCCCAGGCGCAATCAGGTTGTTTGTTGCGGCCCGAAGACGACGACGACGACGGTGGCCAATGACTTCTGTGCATCGCCGAATCGGAACCTGCAACAGTTGCCAGTTGGTAGCGCGCTTTTCATTTGCTGCATAAATTAGAAATTATTCTGTTCATCCGACAGCGCAGACTCTTTTCCCGGGGTTTGCTCTAGGGTAGACTGTAGGAATCGACGTCTGATGCACGCTATCTGCTTGCACTGCACTGTGGGCCGCAGATTGAAATTTGTTTTCGGCTTATAAGGGTCTGCCTCATTTTGAGAATGCTTTTTTTAGTAGTAAAACCCGAAAGGGCATTGTGCATCTCCGACCAAACTCTGCCTTATAAAAATACTGTCGAGTCGAGATGAGGCCCCTGCTTTCAACTAATTACAAGCATTACCAGCAAACTTGGCTGTGAAAAATGTATTGCAGGTAACCACTTTCGTTCGGTGGGATTCGAATCCACTTCTAATTCATTTTTTTATTACCATCATTACAATTTTCCAAAGTGAATCTTTCACATACTGCACATTAAGTTTACAAATTGATATTTAAACCGAAATATAGGTAATTGCAACTTATTGAACAGAAGAAGTGTTCTCGTTATCTTCTGTCCATTCAGTTGATTTCTTTTTTGAATTATTGTCAACTGTCCAACTGCCACAAACTAGCCATTGGTTATGGCATATAGCTTGTACAAATTAAAACAGCTCATTTGAACTTTGAATTTTTTAATTTGAACTTTGAAATTTGAAGAGTCATGCATGTGCTATAAAAATTAAATTTCCGGAGCGACATTTATCATTAAATTTTACTCCATGACCCATAGTGGCATCGACCTGCCGCGGTTGCAGAATCGCCGTGAGTTATTGAATGACTTAATTATTTCTATCGATTAATTTATTTATTTTAGCTTCTGGTTATGAACCGGAGCGCAAATGAAAACGGCTTTTGGATTCGTGATTCGCCAATACGCGCGCGCGCAGCAGTACAGAATCGGACGGTTGCTCCCGGGTCCGGAGGTCGCATTCATGGGCACGCCGCATAGGCAAGCAGGAGTCGTTCTGCCGCGCTCGAGATGACCAACTTCGGGAGGATTAATGCCATAGCATTAAAGATTATTATTCATTTATTCTTCTTAATGTCGAATTTAATGCTTGTTTTTGCATTGCATTAAATAGGATGAGGTATTCGGCCGATGGTACCATATACATAAATGAGTTGTCCAATCCAAAGAACAGTGGCTGCTACCGAACGGACGGAGGACTCGATCATGTTTGAATGGCTGAATAATGCTGATCGGTATATTTTTTCTGCTGTCCCCGGGGGATTACAAAGCCGTACATCGTTGCAAGGTCTGAGATCGCAAGTTTGAATCTGGTGCAATTTCGAACGATGAGAAATATTCGAAGTGATTAGAGCGGAGCAAAGTGGAAAAAACTCATTTCTTGTCGCCCGAAGGTAATCCTTTGTAATCAAGAATAGTTTTCATGTAAGAAGTGGTGTTGAGCAATTTTTTGACTGCTATTTGAATAAAGCCTTGAAAAATGATATCTGCTTTAAACGAATGGAATTTTAAAGTAAACGCGGTGAAAAAAATCTCCAAATTTAATGTTTAATCTTTACTGGCATATTCAGGTAAATGAAATGTGAATATCTTTATAGTTTTATAGTAAAGTAAATACAGTCATATATCAATTTGAAGCAACCTCGATAACGTAACTCGAAAAGCTCTGTAAAAACGTTACATTGTGCTGCTCGATAATAATCTTGCTGTCTATGATCAAGTCATGACGATTGACCTTATTGGCACATTGCACTGTTATGCAATTAAGGCTCAAGGAAAGTTGGGCAAAGAAAACAGCTTTCTGAATGATTCACCACCGACGGTGTGTCGTATGTCTCTTTTCGTCCTTCGGATAATTGTGATTGTGTTAGTGCAACACCAGGCAATATCACAAACACTTATTCAAAAATACGAATGTATGTGGTGGTGTGTTCCCAACCTTCATTTCCCCTTAAGAATGACTTTTCAATAAATTAATGATTTCGTGTGTGTTACTTCTACGTGAAGTTAAACGATTTACAATGATATGGAAATGCTAATATCATCTTCCAAATTCGGACGTACATGTTCATGATAGCATTAGAGGCGAAAGTATAGAATTGATAGTTCCGTTAGGATACGGCAGGCATGAAGAATGTTTTTTTATAGAAGTCGATTTGAAAGCGAGCGGAGGGCAATATTTGTGATGGCATATATCGCACGACCTTCCTTCTGCCAAGCTCCCGTATGAAGGGGGAGGGAAGAATATCAGTGTGGAAGCTGATATATCTCCACTGGCAAAAGGAAGGTGGTTTGACTTGCTCATATGCCATCGCGTGCGGAAGGATTTGCTATCGACGAGTACTGTCTCCAAATTTCTAATATGACATCAGCATTTAGTCGAATAGGATTTTTATTGCACAGTTCTGTTTTCTCATTGCGTCCGTCTCGTCGCAACCAACTTGGCTGCCTCGGAGAGAACAAAGCAGAGAAAGGCACTGCTGCTGTACCGTCGACCAATAACAGCTGAATTGATGGATGCCCCCACCAAGGGTAGTACACTAAATTAATGATTTCGTGTGTTACTTCTACGTGAAGTTAAACGATTTACAATGATATGGAAATGCTAATATCATCTTCCAAATTCGGACGTACATGTTCATGATAGCATTAGAGGCGAAAGTATAGAATTGATAGTTCCGTTAGGATACGGCAGGCATGAAGAATGTTTTTTATAGAAGTCGATTTGAAAGCGAGCGGAGGGCAATATTTGTGATGGCATATATCGCACGACCTTCCTTCTGCCAAGCTCCCGTATGAAGGGGGAGGGAAGAATATCAGTGTATTTCACACGATAAAGCTGTCATATATGTAAGTTCTAAGTATTGACTAATTGTGTATCTTGACGAAGTTTGTGATAACGGATATCTTTTCTTGGACAATGTAATTATTATTTTATTTATTCAGACTAAGGCCGAAGTGACCTGTGCGGTATGTAAGAGTCTTCTCCATTCGGCTCGGTCCATGGCTACCCGTCGCCAACCACGCAGTCTACGGAGGGTCCGCAAGTCATCTTCCACCTGATCGATCCACCTTGCCCGCTGCGCACCTCGCCTTCTTGTGCCCGTCGGATCGTTGTCGAGAACCATTTTCACCGGGTTACTGTCCGACATTCTGGCTACGTGCCCGGGCCACTGCAGTCGTCCAATTTTCGCGGTGTAAACGATGGATGGTTCTCCCAACAGCTGATGCAACTCGTGGTTCATTCGCCTCCTCCACGTACCGTCCGCCATCTGCATCCCACCATAGATGGTACGCAGCACTTTCCTTTCGAAAACTCCAAGTGCGAGTTGGTCCTCCACGAGCATCGTCCAGGTCTCGTGTCCGTAGAGGACTGCCGGTCTAATGAGCGTTTTGTAGATTGTCAGTTTGGTACGGCGGCGAACTCTATTCGATCGGAGCGTCTTGCGGAGTCCAAAGTATGTACGATTTCCAGCCACTATGCGTCTCCGAATTTGTCTGCTGGTATCATTTTCGGCAGTCACCAGTGAGCCCAAGTACACAAATTCTTCTACCACCTCGATTTCGTCACCACCGATGCAAACTCGCGGTGGGTGGCTCACATTGCCTTCTCTTGAACCTCTTCCTATCATGTACTTCGTCTTCGACGTGTTGATGACTAGATCGATCCGCTTGGCTTCCCTCTTCAATCTGATGTAGGCTTCCTCCATCTTCTCAAAGTTACGTGCCATAATATCTATGTCGTCAGAGAAGCCAAATAGCTGGACGGACTTATTGAAAATTGTACCACTCGTGTTAATCCCTGCTCTTCGTATTGCCCCTTCCAAAGCGATGTTGAACAGCAGACACGAAACACCCTCTGCGGGTTTCGAAGGGACTCAAGAATGCCCCTGAAACTCAAACTACGCACATCACCCGATCCATCGTCGCTTTGATCAACCGTGTCAGTTTATCCGGAAATCCGTGTTCGTGCATTAACTGCCATAGCTGGTTCTGGTCGATTGTATCATATGCGGCTTTGAAGTCGGTGAATAGATGATGTGTGGGCACGTTGTATTCGCGGTTTTTCTGCAGTACTTGGCAAATGGCGAACACCTGGTCCGTGGTGGAGCGTTCAACCATTAAACCCGTCTGGTACTGCCCCACGAACTCCCTTGCAATTGATGCTAGTCGACGGCATAAAATTTGGGAGAGTACCTTGTAGGCAGCGTTCAGCAATGTGATTGCACGGTAGTTGCTGCAATCCAGCTTATCGCCCTTTTTGTAGATGGGACACACGACACCTTTCATTCACTCCTGCCGCAAAACTTCCTCCTCTCAAATCTTGGTAATTACCCAGTGCAGCGCTCTAGCCAGTGCCTCATAACCGTGTTTAAATTGCTCTCTTGGTAGTTGGTCAACCCATAGGGCTTTGTTGTTCTTCAGCCGGCCAATCTCTTCCTAGATTTTCTGGAGATCCGGAGCCGGTAAAGTTATGTCCTGCGTGCGTTCTCTCAGGTCCATCACCATACCGCCTTCTGCGTCTGACAAATCGCCATTCAGGTGTTCTTCGTAGTGCTGCCGCCTCCTTCGGATCACCTCACGCTCATTCGTAAGAAGGTTCCCGTTTATGTCCTTACACATATCAGCATGTGGCACGTGGCCCTTACGTGAACGGTTCAACTTCTCATAGAACTTTCGTGGGTTATTAGCGTGATAAAGTTGCTCCGTCCCTTCACAGTCTCGATCTTCCTGCTGGCGCTTTTTCCTCCGGAAAATCGAGTTTTGTCTGTTCCGAGCCCGTTTATATCGTGTCTCGTTCGCACTCGTGCGGTGTTGCAGCAATCTCGCCCATGCTGCATTCTTCTCCTCAACTAACTGCTCACATTCGCCTTCATACCAGCCGTTTCTCTGATCCGGGGACACCATGCCAAGTGCAGGGGTTGCGGTACTACCAATGGCGGATCGAATATCTCCCCAGTCAACACCAGATCGTATATGATGTTAAATAAGAATCTAGAGTGGAAGCGATATAGGCACTTCCCCATGCAACATGTACGTATATCGCCTCCACTTTAGCATCTTATGTTGCATCATATACGATTGTGTTTTGACTGGGTCTCCAGCCATCTTCAAGAGACTCTGCGCCTAGCTGCTCTTCCGTTGGGAGTGCCACTTCCACCTGCTACGCGTATCCTTGGGCTAGTCTACCGTCTTGAGTTTTGAGCGCAGACATACTGCAACGAGGTAGTGCTCGGATTCAATATTTGCACTGCGGACGTTCGTGATGTCGGAGAAAAAACGTGGTCGATTTGGTTTTCCGTTTCTTGGTAAGGTGATTTCCATCTGGCCTTGTGGATATTTTTGCGGGGAAAGAAGGTGCTTCGGACTACCATTCCGCGGGAGGCTGCGAAGTTTATGCACCGTTGGCCGTTATCATTCGATGCGGAGTGCAGACTATCCAGTCCGATGACCGGTCTATACATTTCCTCCCTTCCTATTTATGCGTTCATGTCGCCGATGACGATTTTGACGTCCCGCAGTGGACATCCATCGACGTCGAAGTTGCGGGGATGTAATTTATATTATTCTATTACATAGCATTAGCATGTGATAGGGGCCCTCCTTAGCCGTGCGGTAAGACGCACGGCTACGAAGCAAAACCATGTTGAGGGTGGCTGGGCTAAGGGTTGTGTACTTAGCTGGTAGTGCAGCCTGGGTACTGTTGTCCTTCTGACATCAGCTAGAGTGAGAAGGTACGCCTCGAGCGTCTGTTCACCAGGAGGTGCGGCTCAAACAGCGTCTGCCTGGTACCCAGCGGCTGATTAACGAAATGCTGTATCGCGTCAGCTATACCTAAGGTGGCAGCCCCATCATCGCGATGTAGGTAACGCGACCCCGGTAAGGTAGCTTACTGAAGCCTCTCAAATACCACGAAAAATGGAGATAGAAGAAAAAGAGAACGTTATTTTTGGCAACCGACACGGCAATGAAATAAGGACTATAATTGAAAACTCGGTACCTGAAATGTCAGGACCCTAAATGAACCTGGACGAGTGAGCCTTCTGGCTCGTTAACTGCAGAAGGTTGGAGTGAACGTGGCTGCTATTCAAGAAGTCCGATGGCCCAGATCCGGAGAACGTGAATTCCGAGCCGTGGACCCCACGACCAATACTGCATTCAAGTATAACATCTATCACAGCGGCGGTGAAAAAGCAGAGCATGGAGTTGGTGTCGTAGTGATGGGCAAGCAGATGAAGCGAGTGATGCGGTGGAAACCCATTAGCGAACGAATCTATGTGTTGAGGATACGGGGCAAATCCTTCAATTACAGCCTAATCAACGTTTACGCACCGACAAACGATAAATCCGACGACGTGAAGGACACGTTTTATGAATGTCTTGATAAAGCCTATGGAGAGTGCCCAAAGCATGACGTGAAAATTGTTATCGGAGACGCTAACGCTCAGGTCGGTAGAAAGGACTTTTTCCGTCCCATAATCGGTAGGGAGAGCCTTCACTCCGCCACCAATGACAACGGCCTACGGCTAGTAAATTTTGCTGCTGCCAGAGGGATGGCCATCAGTAGCACCTACTTTGCACGAAAGAACATCCGAAAGCACACCTGGAGACACCCAAATGGTGAAACTTGCAACCAGATAGACCATGTTCTGGTGGATGGGCGCCATTTATCGGATGTTATCGATGTGCGGACATTCAGAGGTCTGAACATTGACTCTGATCACTATCTCGTTGTCAGTAAAATTCGATCACGGTTGTCAACTGTATCGAACGAAAGATCACAGCGAACGATGCGTTACAATATCCAGCGATTGTCGGCGAAAGGAGTATCGGCTGAGTACCGCCAGAAGCTCGACGAACGGATAAGTGCAATCAACGTTAGCGACAACATCAACGATGTATGGGAGTCGATCCATGGAGCGGTGAGTACAACAGCACGAGAAGTGGTAGGCACTGCACAGAGGCGACCCAGGACGGGTTGGTTCGATGTGGAGTGCCAGAGAGTGACAGACGAGAAGAACTTTGCCAGAAGCCGGATGTTGGTGTCAGGTACCCGATCGAATAGAGATCGGTACAAGGAAGCAAGAGCAGCCGAAAAACGAACCCACCGCAGGAAGAAAAAAGAGTACGAAGAACAAGTGATTAGTAAGGCGCAGGAAAAAATGGAGCAGAACGATATGCGGAGGTTTTATGAGTCTGTCAATGGCGTGCGGAGAAAGACAGCGCCATCTCCCGTCAGTTGCAACGACCAACAAGGGAATTTGCTGACAGATAAAACTGAAGTGGCTGCCAGGTGGAAGCAACACTTCGAGACTTTGTTGAATGGAGGAAGTGACGGTGCATCGGTGAACAGAATAAATATTAGCGACGATGGACAAGCTGTGGAGTCACCTACACTAGATGAGGTTAAAAGCTGTCAAAGAGCTGAAAAACAATAAGGCGGCGGGAAGGACCAGCTCCCGGCTGAACTTCTCAAACATGGCAGTGAGCAGCTTGATGAAGTTCTGCACCATATTATGTCGAAAATATGGGAAGACGAGGAAATGCCTGCTAGCTGGTTGGACGGCCTCATTTGCCCTCTCTTTAAGAAAGGGCACAGACTGGAGTGCGCCAATTACCGAGGAATAACCCTCCTTAATTCGGCGTACAAAATTATGTCCCGTATTCTGTTCAACAGATTGAGACCGCTTGAAGAGTCCTTCGTCGGCGAATACCAAGCAGGTTTTCGTGAGGGCCGATCAACGACGGATCAAATGTTTACCCTGAGACAAATCCTTGATAAATTCCGGGAGTACAATTTGCAGACACATCATCTGTTTATTGATTTCAAGGCGGCGTACGATTCAGTGAAACGGAATGAATTATGGCAAATTATGCTTGAACATGGTTTTCCGGCGAAACTGATACGGCTGATTCGTATAACGTTGGACGGATCGAAATCAAGTGTAAGGGTTGCGGATGAAATATCGACGTCATTTGTTACCTTAGATGGATTAAAGCAGGGTGATGCACTCTCGAACCTACTGTTCAATATAGCGCTCGAGGGAGCGATTAGGAGAGCAGGTGTGCAAAGAAGCGGTACCATTATCACAAAATCGCATATGCTCCTGGGATTTGCGGACGATATCGATATTATCGGAATTGATCGCCGTGCCGTGGAAGAGGCTTTTGCGCCTTTTAAGAGGGAGACAGCGAGGATTGGACTCACGATCAATACCAGCAAAACGAAATACATGGTCGCTGGCAATCAACGTGGGTTCATTAGTGGTGGTGGTAGCGAAATAGTGCTGGATGGTGAAAAATTTGAAGTGGTAGAAGAATTTGTGTATCTTGGAACATTAGTGACGTGCGATAATGATGTTACCCGCGAGGTGAAAAGGCGTAATGCAGCTGCAAATAGGGCTTATTACGGACTTCGTAACCAGCTTAAGTCCCGTAGTCTGCAAACGAAAACAAAACT
This sequence comes from Armigeres subalbatus, assembly GCF_024139115.2. Classification (NCBI taxonomy): domain Eukaryota; kingdom Metazoa; phylum Arthropoda; class Insecta; order Diptera; family Culicidae; genus Armigeres; species Armigeres subalbatus. Next base: position 134,519,303 of record NC_085141.1, read on the forward strand.
CGCGCTGTATACTACTCTGATTCTTCCGGTGGCTTTATACGGCCATGAGACATGGACGTTAAAGGAGGCTGATCGGAGAGCTCTCGGAGTGTTTGAGCGTAAGGTGCTGCAGACAATACTCGGCGGTAAACAGGAGAACGGTATCTGGCGGCGTCGCATGAATCACGAATTGTACCAGGTGTATAAAGGTCTGGATATTATTAATCTTATACAACACGGCAGACTACGGTGGGCTGGTCACGTTGTTCGTATGCCGGAAGAACGTCAAGCGAAGATAATATTTAGTAGAGAACCCGGAAGAGGCCGAAGGCTTCGTGGAAGGCCGCGTACACGATGGCTTTTTGCAGTTGAAGAGGACCTGAGGGCGCTCAATGTTCAGGGCGACTGGAAGCGATTGGCCCAGGATCGAGTCCAGTGGAGAAGGATACTCCATTCGGCGTAGGTTCATCGAAGAGCTGTAGCCCATCAAGTATTAAGTAAGTAAGTGGAATGTCTTCACTTGTCATAAGACGGGTTTGTACAATCCCATTGAATTCCACCACTTAATTGTATCTTGACAGATACGTATTTCGACCTCAACAGTAAGGCCGTCTTCAGTGTCTCGTACTTGACTCGACTTGAAGAAAATGATCGCAGCTTACACTATTTGTACTATGCGTAGGTATAATAATTTATCTAGGTACTTATCTAGGTGCATTTACTACGGTGCTTACTTCTACTCGCTTGTTGCGCTTAATGCTTAGGTATAAACTTGAAGAGCCAGGAGCTACCATTTCATTGCAGATTTGAAGGCTTTCACCCAATAACAATGGAAGAACTTAGGGAAATTTGTTTTAATATGGGAAAAACGGCTGGAGTAGATAATGTAAACGCAAATGTTATACAAGATTGCTTTGAAGTCATCGGACACAACTTGCTGGACCTTATTAATGAATCATTGCAAACTGGGCACGTGCCGCAAGTTTGGAAGCAATCTCTTGTGATTCCTATACAGAATGTTGCTGGAACGATTAAAGCCGAAGAGTTTCGTCTCATCAACATGTTGCACACATTAAAGACAATTTTAGAACTAGTTGTTAAAGGCCAGCTATTAACTTATTTGAATACCAATAGCTTGTTGATACCGGAACAATCAGGATATCGAGAAGGTCATTCTTGTGAAACCGCATTGAATTTGGTATTGGCAAAATGGAAAGAACAATTGGATAGTAAAGATACGATTGTTGCTATGCTTTTGGATCTGAAACGCGCTTTTGAGACAATTTTTCGGCCCTTGTTGTTGAAAACAATCAAGCGCTTTGGAATTTCGGGTTCTGCATACAAGTGGTTTGAAAGCTATTTGGCTGACAGAACTCAACGGACTGCCTTTAATGATTTTGTTTCGAGTCCCGTGGAGAACACTCTCGGCGTGCCACAGGGAAGTGTATTAGGGCCCATTTTATTTATTATGTACATCAATGACATGCGGCGAGTTTTACGATTTTGTGACATACATCTTTTTGCTGATGATACCGTTATATTCATTGCAGCTAAGAATTTAGATGACGCCGTCCAACACTTGAATGAAGATTTACGTTCTCTAAGTAGATGGTTGAAATACAAACAGTTTAAATTAAATATAAGTAAAACCAAGTTCATGGTAATTTCACGGATTCGATTAAATGCAGACGTCTCTGTTGTAATGGATGATGAAACGATTGATCGCGTGCGGGAAATTAAATATCTTGGCGTGATTATTGATGACAAGCTAAAATTTGGTACCCATATTGACAATGTCATCAAGAAAATTGCCAAGAAGTACGGAATATTATGCCGATTGAAAAAAGATTTAACGATTGCTAGTAAAATATATTTGTATAAATCAATCATCTCCCCTCATCTCGACTATTGCCCTTCCATCATTTTTCTGGCTAGTGAAACACAAATATCGAGATTACAGCGTTTGCAAAATAAAATAATGCGTTTGATTTTGAGATGCAGTAGGTTCACTTCCTCAACATTTTTGTTGGACGCCTTGCAGTGGCTGTCAGTGAAGCAAAGAATTGTATATTTAACTTATGGTGTTCATTTTTAAAGTAATTAATGGTTTGCTGCCTCGATATTTGTGTGATCGAATTGAAAGAGGAAGTGACATACATAGATATAATACAAGACACGCGGATGATGTAAGAACGCCTTTCTTTTTACATGGTGCTTCACAAAATTCATTGTTTTTCAAGGGTATAAATGTATTCAATTCGATGCCTACACAGATCAAACGTGCAGCAACACTAACACAGTTTAAGAGACAATGTATTTCACACATCAAAGCTGCTTTTTGAACGGCTGCTCGACAAGTTTTTATAATTGACTAACTTTAAATCTTGACGAAGTTGTGACCAACGGATGTTTAGCTGTAATCTGAATTATTTCTTATTTATTGAGGCATTAATTGACTACAACGATCGCCTCGATGATGATGATGGATTTTATATTGTTGACGTAATTTTAAATTGAATCTTTTTTTGTGTAGTCTACAAAAGTTTGAGCCTCGCGCGCGCAATACAGATATAAGTTGTTTATAATTTATTCCAATCATTGACATTTTTGAGCTGTTTGTGTGATGGATGAAAGTGAATTTTGAATGTCTAGTAATGTGTGGAAATAGATGATTGGCCTTGGCTACCTGGTAGATTGTCTTTGTACGCGATAGAAGACGAGCTTTTGATATCGACGGAGAGGTATCACAAGTTTAGGCGTTTTGTTGTCGAAAATCAAAATAAATGCTGAAAGATACTTCCGAGATGTAGAATGCGGTTTTGTTGATAAGACGTAAAGCGGTTCCTGGCGAAGCTTTTGAAATCTGTGCGAGAGGTATAACAAGTTTTGCATTTCTGTAGACCTCGAGGTATCACTACCGGTGTTTTTTTTAAATTTAGTTTTTTGCTGTATAGCGATGGACAGTATTAGAATTTATATCTGTAAAATAATCGGATCGTTTTTTTGTTATTGGCAAATCTGATTAAATTGATCTTAATTAATTATCTAAAAGATAACTCGTCTAGCTCAAACCTTTGTAGGGGTATGTGGCGGGACCATCATCATCATCATCATCATCATATACATGTTCAGCTACCTAAGACCTACCTACCTTAATCCCTTATCAGTTTCCCTCTTAGCCTTACTTACTTCTGCAATATGTTGTTACGGTTGGTTTTATGTTGTTCGAATAGTTGTAAATATTCGATCGAGTCTGTATCATTTGTGCTATTTTGTGAATGTTTTATTTGTTGTTTCTGTGTCTGGACCCAAGATGAAAGCCTGAAAGTGTCCAGCTATGTCCATAGGTTACACCTGTCAACAAATGCCCTAGGCTACAAAAACACCGTTTACGGGATACGCAGTAATCAGACGTGATGAGCAAAAACTATTAAAATTCTACCTCTCTGTCTAGATGAAGAACAACGACAATAGTGGAGTCATGGTAGAGCTACAATGTAAATAAGCACATGGCTCTAAAAACCGGATTGATCCAAGAAAGGACAAGCCAATAATACCAGATCTACCAGGTGATGTTTCCGAGTCCAATAACAAGACAAATCCCCAAAACTTGAACATAGTGATTGGAAAAGGGGGTACGACAAGAAAATCATTCCGGGTTACACCCAAAAGCAACGCGACCTGAGGCGCGGTAAAACCTCCACACCCCTTTCATTATCAAGGGATTGTGATGAATTGGATGGTTAATCGCAACGGAAGATTAGTTAAAAGTAGCACGATGCAAGAACTTTGTCGAAGACTTCTGGCCATCAGTCATGGCGTTAGATCACACATCTACCAGAACTCGCTGGTGCTTATTATGAAATTTATAGAAGGGGAAGAATAGTATCAGTATACTCTGACAAACAAAGGGTTTGCATTACTATATGTGCATTAGTAGTATTAAGTTATTGTTAGGATAGGATCGATCAAAACTAAGCAGTATGAATAATTTTTGTCCGAATTGTGGCGCAAATCTAAAGCCTCAGATGTGGGGACCGCCGCCATCTTGGCCTTCAATACCGCCGCTGAGACAGAGAAGAGGGCGGGGAAGGAGAGGCGGACAGCAGCAGCCACAGCAGCTCCCGCAGCCAACGCAGCAGCAGCGACAGCAACCACCGCCGCAGCAGCAGCAGCTGTAAAATGTGAAAAATAAAAAATAAAAAGTAAAAAAGTGAAGAATCGATACTTGTCGTAATCTCAAATCGTCATTCTTATCATTGTGGGTTCTTTAGCTGGGCGCCAGTGTGGCTTGTTACGCCACGTTACAATTATTTTATAACAACATAAAGATTAACTATCAACAAACAAATTAAAATAATGCACGTTCCCTCCGGGTGCCCCGAGAGAGACGGCTTGGTTGTGCCCATTACGGAAAATGCCGAGGTTTCATGTGAGATTTTGGTCCATCAGACAAATCCCGCAAATATATTTTTATTGCGTATTGCGCTTTTTGTCTACAACAATTAGTTTGCTGTATTCATAGCCGAACCTTTTGTGTAGGATTCTTATCCTATTTGGGCACCTCGAATCAATTAATGCCATTAGGCATCAACGATTCGATGTCTGTGTCTGGAACAAACTTGGGAGAAATCACAACTAAACATTTTATTGCCTACTTTCAGGCTTTCATCTTAGGTCCAGACACAGAAACAACAAATAAAACATACCGCCAACTGGGGTGTCATTGGGCCAAAATGTGGTATGCTCCACATTGTAATTGTAATCAAGTTTTAATTAGTTTGGTACAAGCTTGAACAATGAATTTATCACTGTGTGGGGGAAAAAATAATAAATAAGGGAAACTCCTCAAAGTTATATGTTGACATTGGGCCAAGTACAATAAAGTTCAACGGTGACGATGCAACGATTCAATCGTTCATTGAAAATAATTGCCTACATTACGGCTCTTACCGACTATGTATGGCAAATCAACCAAAGGCTTGGCCCAATCTCACCCCTTTTCAGCGTGCATTGCTCGTTGCTACGAAAAACCAGAACCGCTATATAAATCTCGGGTACTTATTCAAAAGGACGTATGTGATTTTGTAAACAAAGATTCAAACGTCGATTTGTCCAATCTGATAGCACTCCCACGCAAACCAACACCACCAACAGGTAGCCGAAGGCTTCTCCTACCTATCTGTGGTGATGGTTTGCGTGAGAGTGCTATCAGATTGGACAAATCGAAGTTTGAATCTTTGTTTACAAAATCACATACGTCCTTTTGAATAAGCACCCGAGAAATATTCATAAAATTCGAACAACAACAACAGATTATCGTAACATGATAACCAGGTATCCATCGATCTAAAAACTAGTTATGTAATAGATGTGTGGGGCATTACTGACACTATTTTAATACGTGTTCATTCTATCAATAGTTTTACATTCAAATTTCAAGCATTATGGTACGAGCACAATTAGTTCTTGGAATTAGTTTTGTGATTTCCTAGACGTGAGTTTTACTATAATTTTGAACCGTTTGAAGTTTTGATCTAAATTCGTAACAGTTTCTGAGATATAAGAAGTTGAAACATTTATCGTTTTTGGCCCAATCTTACCCCCTAGGCCCAATGTCACCCCGAACGACGGTACTATATGTGCATTAGTAGTATTAAGTTATTGTTAGGATAGGATCGATCAAAACTAAGCAGTATGAATAATTTTTGTCCAAATTGTGGCGCAAATCCAAGGCCCCAGATGTGGGGACCGCCGCCATCTTGGCCTTCAATACCGCCGCTGAGACAGAGAAGAGGGCGGGGAAGGAGAGGCGGACAGCAGCAGCTCCCGCAGCAGCCAACGCAGCAGCCACCGCAGGCACCTCCGCAGCAGCAGCGACAGCAACCACCGCCGCAGCAGCAGCTGTAAAATGTTGTTATTAAATAAAAGTGAAAAATAAAAAGTGAAAAAAAGTAAAAAAAACCCAGATTAATCCACCTAGCGGCGATGATGCCTTTCTCGTGCATCGTAAAATGTACTGAAAAAATCACATGGGAAAGGTCAAAAAAGCACTTTAGGGGGATAGATCGCATATTTTCTATCATTTGGCATGTTTTTGCATTAATTACTATGCATTCCCACCATTCTTGAAAAAAATATTTTTTTCAATTTTGAAATTTTTTTTCCAAGGGGGGACCCTTGGGAAAAAACAATGATTTTTCAATAATTCCGAAATGCAATGTCCGATCAGGCCAATTTTCAATAGCAAACAATGGGACCGCATTCCCCGTCGAATGCAACTTGTTGCGAGTAAATCGGGTAATGCTAAGTTCCAAAAAGTGTGTCTACAAAATTTGTACACATACACACATACACACACACACACACATACATACATACACACAAACAGACATCACCTCAATTCGTCGAGCTGAGTCGATTGGTATATAACACTATGGGTCTCCGAGCCTTCTATCAAAAGTTTGGTTTTGGAGTGAAATTATAGCCTTTACGTATACTTAGTATACGAGAAAGGCAAAAATGAAAAATTAAATGAATCCCACACTAAACAATCAAATCAATACTTGTCGTAATCTCAAATCGTCATTCTTATCATTGTGGGTTATTTAGCTGGGCGCCAGTGTAACAAGCCCCACGTTACAATTATTTTATAACAACATAAAAATTAACTATCAACATGTAACAAATAACAAATTAAAATAATGCACGTTCCCTCCGGGTGCCCTGAGAGAGACGGCTTGGTGGTGCTCATTAGAGTAGACTGGGGCAAGAGTGCGCGTGGGGTAAGAGTACGTTTTCGATTTTTTGAGGTAATAAAAAAAGATAAACTAGCAACACTGCATCAGTTTGACAGGTATTCTGGCCAACTATTATCATGTGTATTTGTAAACGATTTGAATAAGCAGCAAAGGAGATATGGAGTTAGATAACTTTTTGGTCATTTTGCTAAAAATAATTGGATTTCCGCAACTAGTATTTAATTACCATATATACGTTCAATCAGGTGAACATTAAACCATTTCGATAACCTATTGTATAGAGTAATTTCTGGTACAGAACACCAATCCGGTTGGTTTCCCAAGAAGTCAAAACCGTTACTTGAATCATTTTTGGGACTGTGGGGTAAAAGTACGCAGGAACCGGTGGGGCAAGAGTACGCATATGAATCTTCAAGTTATGATGTCAAACCCATATCTCCGGCCGAAATAAGACTTCTTCCAAAGCGTAAAGATCCACAACTAAGAAAAAAGGGATAGAATTTGAAATTATCACAAGTTTTTAGGATAAGTTGAAGTAATTCGGTGTTAGAAAGGACTTAACGAACAAAGCACTGAAGCGAAATAATGAAATTGTATTAGGACTTGTTGTACACCTAAACATAGTACGAAAACACAATTTCATCTAAATGATAAAGGTTGGTATCGTGTTCAAAAGAAATTTCTTTTTCTATCTCAATGACATGTTAAATTCCGTTCACTGAATCGGAAAAGTAAAACATCGAAACTAAATTCTTACAGCAGTATCCACACGGTTAGAAAAAAGTACCTAATATTAGGTACTTTTCACTCAAATCGGGGGTTTAGTGTGGGAACCCAAAATTAAGTAATTTTTTCTTGAAATTAAGTAAAATTCACTTAATATTAAGTAAAATAAACTTAATTTTAAATAGAAGCTAACCAAAAGTTAGGTAAATTTCACTCAACTTTTGTAAACATGAGATTACTCACCGTTGGGTTCCCACACTTTAATGCCCTTGTTGAGTGGTTTTACTCTTCAGTTTATGACAACAAAGGGAAGAGGGAGGGAGATGCAAGAGAAAAAAAGTACCTAAAATTAGGTACTTTTTTCTAACCGTGCACATGAAAAGAACAAAAAACAAAATTGGCATTTGTAAGGTTCCCACGCAAAGTAATGGGAGCTGTAATTTTACTTTCGGAAAAATATTCTGCTCGATTATTCCGTAAGTAAAAGTGACAATTTGCTCCATGCAGATCAGTTGTCAAAATTCCTCTTGGTAATATTGAACAAAATTTCGTAACCTATCTACTTTTTAAGTCGATACTGGCCTTAATTTCATTTAATCAATAGAAACATTCATAAATTACGCAACGTTTAGCTGGGAGGGGTTGTGAGATCTATGACGATCCATATATTTTTTAGAGGATTCATACAAATAGTGTAAGATAGGGGGAAGGGGTGATGAAATAGCCAAGTTTTACGTTACGTGATCGGTGGACTTTCTTTAAGGAAAATGCCGTTGTATACGCCACGCGAAACGTGATATATATTTTTACCTCTGTAGTTATTTGTATATATAGAAAACAATAGTTTTTCGTATGAAAGTGCACATTTTTAGGACCCCTCCCCCTTTAAGAGTTACGTAATCTTTAAACATTCCCTAATATATGCTCATTAAACATCAATTAAATGTTGTTAACTCTTATTTGTGTTAATATATACTTAAAGCACATGATTGGATAAATGCGTACTCTTACCCCACCCGAGGCGCACTTTTACCCCACCGGTGGGGTAAGAGTGCGTTTTCACGTGTCGTACAATAAGGGTTCTACGAAAATGAATCGCAATAATTTCAATATTTTTCCACTGGGTAACAGGAAGGAAAAGTTTATGAATCATCGACACTGATTTGATATGCAGAAGCTTGCTTCATAAGGGCCACATGATCGATTGAAAACTAAGTACGTACTCTTGCCCCACTCTACTCTACGGGAAATGCCGAGGTTCCATATGAGATTTTGTTCCATCAGACAAATCCCGCAAATAGGGTAAAATGCCCAATAGTGGACCCCCTAGTAGCGGGATTTTGCTCTTCCTGCCCTAAGGAGTAGAAATTTTCATCATATTGATTCTGCTTGATATCTAACACCAAGTTCTGCATCTCCTCTTCGTGATACGTACATAAAACACTCAAATACACGGCGTTATTCGTTGAAATTAAAATTTAAATGTCTGGCTGAATTTGCCCTATAGTAGACCCGCTGGGGGTCCATAATAGGAAATTGCTTCCCTATAGTCGACACTTCATTTGATTTTTATGTTCCCTTTCGGGACGTTCTTCTTCCCTATTATGGACCCCCCAAAATATTCCTAAAATGGACACCCTCGTGTTTATTTTTAAGAGAATTGTAAAAAATCATCTAATTTTACTTGGCATTTCCAATGCATGTAATCAAATCATAGGACTGTAAGGTAGATTATCCCGATGGAATTTCATAGCCTAATGTTTTCGTTGTGCTGTAATAATTCAAAAATGGCTTGAGGGTTCACTATTGGTTAGGGGTCCACTATTGAGCACTTTACCCTATATTTTTATAGCGTATTGCGCTTTTTGTCTACAGCAATTAGTTTGCTGTATTCATAGCCGAACCTTTTGCGTAGGATTCTTATCCTATTTGGGCACCTCGAATCAATTAATGCCATTAGGCATCAACGATTCGATGTCTGTGTCTGGAACAAACTTGGGAGAAATCACAACTAAACATTTTATTGCCTACTTTCAGGCTTTCATCTTGGGTCCAGACACAGAAACAACAAATAAAACATACCGCTAACGGTGGTGTCATTGGGCCAAAATGTGGTATGCTCCAAATAAATGTTACAAAACTCTAGTAGTTAACATTGTAATCAAGTTTTAATTAGTTTGGTACAAGCTTGAACAATGAATTTATCACTGTGTGGGGAAAAAATAATAAATAAGGGAAACTCCTCAAAGTTATATGTTGTTTAAAATTGGCCCATTCTCACCCCTCACAGGGGGTGACATTGGGCCAAGTACAATAAAGTTCAACGGTGACGATGCAACGATTCAATCGTTCATTGAAAATAATTGCCTACATTACGGCTCTTACCAACTATGTATGGCAAATCAACCAAAGGCTTGGCCTAATTTCACCCCTTTTCAGCGTGCATTGCTCGTTGCTACGAAAAACCAGAACCGCTAGGGGAACTGGGGGTAGGACGCCCACGTTAAGGAAAATGCCATTTTTATCAATGAAAACCACCATTTCAGCCAGTTTTCATCAGCGCATACTGAAGAACAGCATATCTGCGACTGACTACCGATAACAGATATCTAATTGTCCATTTTATTGCACAGAAATTTGATTTTTATAAAGCACCCGAAAAAAAAAAGATTTTGAAACCTTGCGGGGTGAGATGCGCCAGTGGATGGGTTAAAACGCGCATGTGCTTATCGTACTGATTTTCATTTTAATTGCCTACATTAAGGCAATTAACCGAATGTTTCAGCTGTTTCGGTCATACGAAATGAGCATGGGCGTAATGCCCCACACCGACCTCAGAAGTTTGAAGGCCCATAAAATCGTTTTAAAACCATTTTTGACGACGATTTCGTGTGGAGCATAAAGAACACGAGTAAACAGCATGGCTCACGGCTCAATTATTAATTTATCAATGTATAACAGCGACAGAAAGACTAAATTCTACCGAGCTAGAATTGCATCAAAAAACGCAAAAATCGTTTTTTCGAGTTTTTCATGTATAACTAGAGAAAAATCATGAAATATATGTATCCAATGGCAATATTTTTCATTGCTTTATCGTATAGACTATTGAAAATAATCAAAATGGGGATATTTAACCTTATTCAGGGGTGGCGCGTTTTAACCCCTATGGGCGTGCTACCCCCACTTCCCCTATATAAATATTCATAAAATTCGATAAAACAACAACAGAGTATCGTAACATGATAACCAGGTATCCATCGATCTAACAACTAGTTATGTAATAGATTTGTGGGGCATTACTGACACTATTTTAATACGGGTTCATTCTATCAATAGTTTTACATTAAAATTCCAAGCATTATGGTACGAGCACAATTAGTTCTTGGAATTAGTTTTGTAATTTCCTAGACGTGAATTTTACTATAATTTCGAACCGTTTGAAGTTTTGATCTAAATTCGTAACAGTTTCTGAGATATAAGAAGTTGAAACATTTTTCGATTAAAAACACTTCGTGTAACATGATCAAAGCCAAAAGAGATGTCGCGTGAAGAAAAAAACATAGTGTGCTGTGAATGAAGAAGGTCGCAAAATTTCGTTGTCCCGTCACAATTTTCTAATTCGTTTAGAATTCCTTCCAAAGATGGAAAATGCATTGCTTTTCTTCAAGTCTTCGAACAACATGAAGTGCTCTGAAGATGGCTGTTGGAGTTTCTCTGTGGGCATTTTCAAGCTGGTGTATACGGGAGGAGCATTATTTCTAGCGCTGTGGTTTCCAGTTCATCTGGAAAATAATGTAGATCAAGAAAGAAACATGGTGGACATCGAAGAGCTAAATTTCATCATGATGAAACAAATTAATCACGATAGTGCAACGCCCTGAAGATAATCGCCACTCCGAGCAAAGCTGGGGTACGGATTTCAACACACTCTATTCTGGCAACTGGCAGAGGGAATCTCAGAAGTAATGGTTATTGTAGGTCCAGTCTTAGTCTCGTAAGTACATCATTTCCTTCAATATAATCATCATATTCTTTTATTCACCATATTGATTCTATTTTGTCCATGTATTACGGTCGATTCTCCATGAGTCGATGTTCTGATCCTTCATACCGACCACATTCATGAAAGCAAATCCTACCATACAAAAATATTTTCTGGGTTATCGAGTCAGCACTTTTTAACAGCTCATGTGTAACTTTTACCTGGATTGTTCGCGTGCATTTTCAGTTCAAAATATTTAAAAATGATTAAAATGTCATGCATTAAATTCGGTACACTGTATGCAACTATTTCATAACTAAACCGATTCCCGAGGCCAAGTAGTTATAGGGTAAATCACTACTTGGGCCTATGGTTACGATTCCCGGCTCACTGCACATAAAACTTATGATTTATACTATTTGGAAGCCGTAGGTTTACGAATGATAATTTTTTTTAAGTCTCACATTTATTTCGCACAATATTTAATATTTTTAACCATTTATTTCACTCCTAATTGAGCCAATTATAGAAAATAAAAATGTAGATATCTTCGTTTTTCATTGTAACACCACTGAGCCGGAGTGAATCATTCTATTTTTACAAAACGGTATCTTAAAATAAACACATACCTGAAAATCGTCACAGTGAACGATACAATTATTGCTTAAAGCTGTTAACCACCACACAATAATGCTAAACTCACGCACTTCAAACCTTCCTATTTGTTCGTTTCACTAGAACTTATAAAAACGTATTAGAATACCTTTGAAAATCCTCGAACCGAACAAAAAATCCCCTCAGCCCGTGCTGCCAAAAGGCCAGGGATCTTTTCTAGTATGTATAAAATAATCCTTCATCGTTAAGAGGAGGACTGTTTTATACGTTGACGCTATCATGTTATTTATAATTCCCTCGATTTCAAAAAATGAAAATTATTATTTTTGGATGTTTGAAAGGAATTTGGATGAGTGAATATATCTTCTCATCCAGATATCCAGACTATTATGAATAATACCATTTGGCATCACGTTGTCGTGGAACGTACATATTTTTGTTTACGTCGCATTTTCTACCGTCTCTAGAGTGAATGAGAGATTTATATGTTGAGAGATTTATATGTTGAGAGATTGAGTAAAAATCGCTTATGCTGGGAATCGAATTGATGTATGCTGGAAAAGCAATTGCAGTGACTGAAATACGTGCTACACCTCATAAGTTTAAATAAAAGTTGATGTTAAATAAAAAGATGTTATGCAAGGATACCCTATTTTAGCAGAATTGAACCCCATTGCAGTGTTTCCATTTTCCATATGCCTGTAATGTTACACCAGACACACTTAAGAAAACAAATCCTGCCATACATAAACATATATCTGGGTTACCACAATAGCCTTTTCATTATTATTAAACTATATCTAAAAAATAGACTCGTTAATTTATCACAATAGAGGCTTGTTTGCAGCCGTTTGATCATTTATTCATCCACTTAGAACTCATTTGTTGATCAAAATCATTATCATATCAGGGGGGAAGGAGAATTTAATTTCTTTTTGCTCTTTTTTCGTTTCAGAGAGCGAGCAAAGGCGCTTAAACCTAGGCTATTAGCCAGGGCAAGGCTAATACCTTCGCCCCATCCGAGGAAAATCATCGGCAAGGATAATGGAGTGACATAAATTTCTTAGCAAAGTCACTCCCAACGTATTTCCACAAATTTTCTATCATTTGCTTAAAATGATACTCCTAAACCACATACCCTACCCACCATCCAATTCCTTGACATCTATGAGGGCGTCGGTGAGTCGCTGGCCTCTCGTTAAGTAGATGTCATATCATCATTTCCTTCCCTTTCCTAGTAACGGAGAAGATGGGCGTGGCCGGCAATGTTAGCTTTCATGTTTTATCATTTTGGACCCTCAATTGGATTTCCATTGAATCCCAAATGGAAATCCATAAGCAATTGGGGTAAGAAAGGTAAAGAATATACATGACAACTATCAGTATGCAATCTACGAAATACTCCGTTACAACGCAACGCAACGCAACGCAACGTATAAGAAGTTGAAACATTTTTCGTTTTTGGCCCAATCTTACCCCCTAGGCCCAATGTCACCCCGAACGACGGTATGACACAAAACAAACGCAAACACCACCATGGCCACGAACGTACGAACCAGCAGTTAATCGTGTCGTTATCGAGTGCAATTTCTGTTACAAGCTAACTTTCACATACTCAGTGACTGAGTAAAATTGTATTGCCATCTCCTTTCTTCCCACGGAAATTTTACTCAGCTTTTGACGGAAATTGAGTAAAATTTCCGTGGGATAGAAAGAGAGAGCAATACAATTTTACTCAGTCACTGAGTAGGTGAAAGTTAGCGTGTAATGGCAATAAACATCATCGAATCGGCTCTAAACCTAAAAGCGCGTACGTTGTTCGTCGATTAGTTTTCGTGTTCAACACGTTCCACATTGCAAGCTTAGAAAAGCTTTGCTCGTTGCGTTAGCGTTATCGATATTGCCGTAGCGAGGTTTCTAACCCATCGAGCGATCGTAATTTATATTATAGCATGGTAGCTGCTCAATGCTCGCCCGAGTATATGGGAAAAATGGAAAACTGCCTAAACCATTTTTCTTGTCAGCTGCGAACGCATTAATCAATCTTGATGAAATTAAATAGCATGTAATTAGAAGAGTGGCTCTGCGGAATGCAACTTGTTGCGATAAAATCAGTTGAGTCTGAGTACAATCGTGTGAGTTTTTGAGGTTGAAAAGTGACCATACAGACACACAAACATACACACACACAGACATCATCTCGATTCATCAAACTGAGTCGAATGGTATAAGAAACTTTACTATCAGATGTTCTTGTAAAAAGTTCGTTTTCAGAGTGAAATGATAGCCTTTCGGTACAACTTTGTTGTACGAGAAAGGCAAAAATGAGTCACGTAAAAGAACTTCTTATGATATAAAGAATGGTTCTCTAAATTAAGTGTACTCTTGAAATTAGTAACATAAAATAGTGTTTCAGATTTTTTTAAAGAACTTATGGTGTTAAGAATGGGAAATTTGATATTTTCTATTAACTTTTAGTTATTTTTTTTTTTGCGTGTTACATTTTGAAGAATTAATTTGTTACGAGTGTGTATCAGAACATACCTGCTGCTTCAATGATTTCTTCCCATACTTTCCGATATAACGATTCGGTGTTGGAAGTCATCAAAATAAAAACTAGCGGAACGGTCTGCTGATGTGTTGGCACAATACTCCCATGAACAGTAACGAGTTGCCGGAACAAACATGGTTGCCGGAACAAACATGGCGTCGCAGGTTCTCATTCGTCCCGAAAATAAGAGCTCTTTCATTATTGTCCACAACATCAGCAATCAGTAACCGGTCGCCACTATCATCCTTTTGAAATTCTTCCGGAATCACAAAACCATCCAATGACGCCGGATCCGACGCTGGCTTCAGTTTGGAACGAACTCGTTCAATAATTTTTCTGCGCGCCGCACTGGAGATTTGGACTTGAACATCCGCCGAATACTCCGCCAATGTTCCTTGGATCAATTTTGATGCTCCACCTGTATCGGTTTCCGCCCTCCTTTTCAATTGGGCTCGAAAATGAGTGATTTGACTGCTGGCGGGATTCGGTGGATGATTATGTTCGGTGAGGCCCTTAGCCTTATGTTATCAGTTTGCCATTGTGGTCCTTTCTCTGGCTGGGCATTTGTTATGCTGATTAGCATTATGGCAGCGCTCTCGGCAATCCCAGTGATATGTACTGTTCTCGATCTGCATGAGAGAAAAATATAGTCAAGAATAATTGCAAGAATGATCTACTTAACGCCTAATGGATATAATTACCACCTTGCGACGGCAGTGAAATATATATTGGGATATCGCCAGCATATCGCCGCCACGTGCCGATTTCAGAATTGCGACTTCGATGTTCTCCATTTCGCTCATTAGATTAAGCTAACCGTACCAAACAACGCGACGTTGAAAACTAAGAAAGCCCACAACGCACAGTGTTTTATTTCGTCGTTTTCACGATCGAAATACAAAAACTCGAAAAGTGATGATTTTTCATATAGGGTTTGTTCACAGAAGTTTCAAAATATTTAAGAGCGCATCTTTCGATAAAAACAGT
The DNA here is from genome assembly GCF_024139115.2 of Armigeres subalbatus. NCBI lineage: Eukaryota > Metazoa > Arthropoda > Insecta > Diptera > Culicidae > Armigeres > Armigeres subalbatus. Next base: position 134,534,907 of record NC_085141.1, read on the forward strand.
TTGATGATTAATCTCCCTAAAAGTGAGTTGAGAAAATTATTTTTCCACCAGTATGAGATAGACACATAGTGTCTTCTGTAAAGTTGTAGCAAATTGTAATACGAGCAACTTTGCTGAACATGCCAAGTCTCTATCTCTTATATATAACAAACTTAAGACGTTTTATGTAAAAACCCCTTTAAAATCATATTTTTCATGCTAACTCTTTCCAATGATTTTCCCATGTTCCGTCTCTTCTAGGAAGATGTTAAGCAAGCAAAATAACATGTTCTTGCTGAACATTGTAACATTCCATCTCATATACAACAAAAGTTATCTTTAAATTAAACATATTTTTAGAGGTATTTACACTTATAATTTCTCCCTTAATTGCAAAAAGTCGCAAATTTCTTCACGATATGCTGAAAGTCGCTCATTTCATCTTTCTACTGTCATTGAAAACTTTTGTCGACAAGAGTCTCCTCGATTGCTGTGTTAAAAACTTGAAAACACATGAAAAATCAAAATATTGGAATAATTTTGGTTTTATAAGAGATAGGAAGTTGCAATGTTCAGCAAAACATGTATTTTTGCTGGTTTGACAACTTTGTAGAAGAGACGGAAAATGGGAAAAATCATTGGAGTTAGTTAAAGTTAGGATAATGATTTTAAAAGGATTTCCACATAAAATATGCCTGTGTTGAACTTGGTTTACAATTAAAAGCACACTAATAAAGATTGAAAAAAAAAACATAAAACATGTTAAGTTTATTATACCAAAAATATGGAAACTCTGCTTCATAGTCGCATTTGTTTTTAATAGCATTTGTTATAACATTTATTTGCCAGTTGTTTCCAAATTTAACTGGATTTGTATTCATTTTTCGCTTTGTCATCGCTTTCAAACTTTCACTAAAATTGTTTTAAGGAACTTCCTTCGACTTCTCGGTCAACCTCTGGCTTTTAATACAACGGGATCCAACGAACTCAATGATCAATGCCTCAGTTCCTCAATGCGTCCTAAAATTTACCTAGATAAGCAGATGTTTCAGCTGTTTTAATCAAATCCAAACGCTGCGACATGTGTGCTGTGTATGTTAATTGTATTTTCGACATCACACGAATACTTTAAGAAATTTTAAGTTTTTGAATTCTTTTTAATTAATTTTCAAAAAAACATAAATTATATATTTTTGTGATTTTCTTCTGAATTAGTAGAACAAACAACTATAAAACTTATATAAATTACATAAGACAAACAAACGTTTTATGTGTGTTATGAAACCTCAAAACATTCTTTTAGCTAGAACTAATTCTGATGATTTTTCACATTTTCCGTCTCTTATACAAAGTTGTCAAACCAGCAAAAATACATGTTTTGCTGAACATTGCAACTTCCTATCTCTCATAAAACCAAAGTTATTCAAATATTATGATTTTTCATGGGTCTTCAAGTTTTTAACACAGCATTCGAGAAGACTCTTGTCGACAAAAGTTTTCAATGACAGTAGAAAGATGAAATGAGCGACTTTCAGCATATCGTGAAGAAATTTGCGACTTTTTGCAATTAAGGGAGAAATTATAAGTGGAAATACCTCTAAAAATATGTTTAATTTAAAGATAACTTTTGTTGTATATGAGATGGAATGTTACAATGTTCAGCAAGAACATGTTATTTTGCTTGCTTAACATCTTCCTAGAAGAGACGGAAAATGGGAAAAATCATTGGAAAGAGTTAGAATGAAAAATATGATTTTAAAGGGGTTTTTACATAAAACGTCTTAAGTTTGTTATATATAAGAGATAGAGACTTGGCATGTTCAGCAAAGTTGCTCGTATTACAATTTGCTACAACTTTGCGGAAGACACTATGTGTCTATCTCATTCTGGTGGAAAAATAATTTTCTCAACTCACTTTTAGGGGGATTAATCATCAAACTGTTTTTATCGAAAGATGCGCTCTTAAATATCTTGAAACTTCTGTGAACAAACCCTATATCAAATATCAACACTTTTCGAGTTTTTGTATTTCGATCATGAAAACGACGAAATAAAACACTGTGCAACGGAGAGGGTGTCCAATCTGTATACTGCATTGATATCACAAGCCTATTGTTCTCTGAATAATTTCTTTGGTGCGTGTGCATTACCGGATTTTTTCACAAACACGTGAAAATAAATTTGTTCCCTTAATTCGCATAATGAATTGTAGCCATGAGTGCGAATCTCTGAAACCATTTTAAAAAAAAAATTAGTTAATTGAAGTCTTTCTACGTACCTGAACGTTTTAGAGGTAATAATTTTTCGAATAAATGAGGGCCATTTGTATACGGGACCAATGACATCTTGAACGCTGTAAAAAATGTCGTTTATATCAGAATTTTCTCTGAACGTCACCGACAGAACATTCAAAGGATGTCATATTGAAATCAATTATAATTATTATGCGTCACTGAACATAGTCAGCTTGATACTGTTAGTTAGGGGTATGCGATAACACACTTTTTCCTAACGATACGAAACGAAACGAAATTTAAAATGTCTATGTTGATTCGAAACGAAATATAGATTTACTTCCGAGATTTCGAAACGATACGAAATCAAGGTCCATTGAATTCGAAATTTTTCGAAACGAAACGAAATTTTAATTTTTTTTCCGCGGAATATTTTTTGAGTTGGTTTTACATTATATATACGCAATTCGAATTTAACTTTTTCGAAACTAAATATCTGTTTTGCAACCAATAGAGCTATAATTATAGAAGAACCAGTATGTGATAAATAAAAAAAATCAAAATTTTCAACGTCTGTTGTCTGTGATTTTTTTCATCAATTGCTGTGTCTGGTTGTCTAAGGTTGTCACTGGTTTTGTTTTCTGCAACTGATAGTCAAAAAGAATTGACGTGTCAAATATTTTTTACCTTTCTCGTACAACAAAGTTGTACCGAAAGGCTATATGATTGCTTCAAAAAAGAACTTTTGATAGAAGGCCCGGAGACCCATAGTGTTATATACCGATCAACTCAGCTCGACGAACTGAGGTGATGTCTGTATGTGTGTATGTATGTATGTGTTTTTTTTCTTCCTAAACAATGGAGGGGGAATCTGCTCAACAGACATCCTGGGTTGACCAGGAAGTGCGGGGTTAGTGATCACCGAGGGAGGCAGGACTACATCCCCGACCCGCTAAACCGTTTCCATTGCGGCCAAGCCCATAGTCCCTTCGGTACAACCAGAAAGTAATGCTTCAAAGTGTCCTGCGTGTCCGTGCAGCACCGAACATCGTAACTCGCTTTTTTAGAAGAACACCATGGTATCGTGCCCCCGCCGTCTTTCCAGGTGGCCTTACCACGCTCTATGATGCCGCGTACACCCCAAATTGACCTTCCTGCGAGGGACTTGCCGACGCGGTGCCTACGCATGCCCCAGCCTTGACGAGGACCCCTTTCCGTCCTCGGGCTCGGAACCCGCCCGGTTGACCGACGCCGCGAAAGCGACGATACCATGTTGTTCGATAAAAGGATCGAGTTCGACCACAGGGCATGACCACCGGTATGACCCATGAAGCCGACTCCGATCCCTTGGACCACCTCTGAACTAGCCATCCTTGAGTCCACGCGCCACCTTCTGTGTAGCTCCGAGACGATTTGAGCGATAGCCGATAAAACGGCGTTCCAGACAACTTTATCTTTACACATCCACCGAACTAGGTTGTCCGGGGTAGTGTCCAGACCACATGTGGCAAGCATGTGGTCACGCATTGCGCGAAAACGTGAGCACACGAACAACACGTGTTCCGCCGTTTCCTCTAAACCTGCGCACACCAAACACTCGGGCGAGGCCGAGCAAGCCAGCTGCGTTACCTGCACTGTGATTTTGCAGCACGCTTAAACGCCGGGCACATCGAACCCCCCATGGGGTGCTTGCTATTCACAGCTTTGCTGGAACAAATCAAACAATTGGGAGGGTTCGTGCAGCATTGTGCCTTATGTCCCTCCAATCCGCAGCGTCGGCAGAGATTGCTTCTGTCATGTATGTATGTGTTTTTTTTCCAAGGGTTAAAGGCCATCAAAAATCTGCGCGACAGACACCTCGAGCATCCACACTATGCTCGAAGGCGAACAGGGATGGGCTCCTCCCGACCTGCTAAAAATGTGCCTCCCGGATAAACCGGGTCTCTTCTCTTCCCAAGTAACATTTTTAGTTTTATCATACTCTATTAGCAGTTCTGGAGAGTAAATTTTCAAAACTAACATTAAAACTAAGATCTACATAATAACCTCTTGTAGATCACTACAAGAGTAAGTTATGACCAAGTGGCCCACTCTTGAGAACGTCTTTAGAGCAAATTCAAGCCTGATAATAAGACTGCCATAAAACCGCTGTCAAAAAAGAGAACTTCTTTTTTTTCCGTGGAGCCAGCTGTTAATGTTTTGAAGGAAAAAGGAAAGCATCGAAATAAACAAATGAAAAAAAATAAAAATAAAACACGCAACCATGGACACAAAAGTGAAACAATGATTAGGGTAGTGAGCTAATTCCCGTCGTAGTAGGTAGTGTTTGGTTTTCAAATCTAATTTATACGCCAGCCCAACTACTTACTCTAACTAAGTTGTATACACCACATATTTTAGAGTTCCTAGTTTTCATTGTGTACTATTAGCGCATTGAACAAATCATAGTTTATTGAGAATCGGCAATCAAAAATACTCTTCAAATTTTTCAAATTTGTCTTATGAAAATCTGATTACGTCCATGAGAATTTTCATACGTCCAGTCTAAAACTCGATGGATTGCTGTCAAATAAATCTGTTGGTATGGGTGTGCGATTTCTACAAGTACACCAAATTAGTTTTTATGCGGTATCATACCGTGTTAAATAAAAATAACATAAATTCAATTAATATTGGCCTGTTCTGAATATGATATGTGTACATTGTGAAACATTGAATAGAATATGTGTACGGAGGATGTTCGCGGTTATCCAAGAAATACCGGAAGTGAAGGCCTTCAGATCTACACGCGTAACCAATGATCTACAGGCCTATTTTGTTAATGTAATGTACCCATTGTGGTACATGTAACAGAATCTGCGTATCGAAGACGTTCGCGGTTATCCAAGAAAAACCTGAAGTGGAGGTCTTCAGATCTACACGCGTATCCAATGATCTACAGGCCTGTTTTGTAAATGTAATATACCCATTATGGTACATATCCAGCTTTTTACGCTAGCCATAAATCTGGTGAGGGATGATTCGACTATGACAGGTGCTGTGTACATTTTTATGCCAGCATCATAGTAACTTCAGCTTCTGAAGTTTATTTTGCAACCTGTCAGAATGCCTTCAATACATTTTTGAAATCACTGTAAATTATGTCATGAGAGAGATCGCAGTAAGTCTTGACGCGAATAGACGTGTTTGGGTTTTCGCTGTCATGTTTTTTACCAATCTTTTTTCCGTAAACTTTTAAAACGCGTTTGTTATGCAAATTTCAAAGATGGAAATGCGTAGAAAAAAACAAAATTGTATTGAAGTTATAGTGTTTGTGCGACAAAGGAGCCTACTCCCTGCCTACTCGTAATATATTCCGAATGGGTTAGGAGAAACCGGTAAGAATGTTCCATTTAGATAGCTTATACATAGACCGCAGTTCCCTTATTCCGGTTGACGCGGATTAGCGCCTGATACCGTTCATATATAACATGTGTTTGTATTCATTTCACTAGGAGCAAGGAAACTCTGCAATCTCTTCATTTCACTGTTGTCCCGAAATACAGATAGTTCTTGAAAACTATTTAGCTGTTACTCAGGAAGATGATAAGATTTGACAGCGTTTTAATGGAGTGCAATAAAACGCTTTTGCAATGCATTTGGTTTGTGACTAGAACCGGACACGCCAAGACTAATAGACTCTATCTCGTTTTCCAAAAAATCTCAAATAGCGATGAATTTATTGTGATTTATAGCTCTTTTTAGAGTAAACCAATACTCCGTTTTATTATTTCCTGCTTTTTCAACCAACTTAATCAACGATAAAAATATTATCGATAGCTTTGACTGTATGAAATAATATTTTAAAGAAAACTATTTCAGTGAAAATTTGCCAGTGGGTGAAAAAAAAACCAGAACGATGGATGAGATGAAGCATGAAGATTTGAAAGTAAAAAAAGTAAGGAACATGAAAACGGTAAGAACATCTTTTCAACAAAAAATATAATGCAATGAACTATATGCGCGCCAGATTCAAGATAATTTATTTTGAATCCGGAAGTTTGATTATGACACCTTTATCCATTTGATAAACGGTGGCATAACCAGGCGGGGCTTACTGTTAGTGATAGTGACCTCGGAGTGGACATGAAATACCAGGCATTCTGAAATGGGTCGCTGGAGCTGCAGTAGAGCTAGCACTTTCTAACTCCCGGATTAAATCTGACTGTTTTAACAGACAGCTTTCTTCCATAACATCACTGCCAGACAGTGGGGGTTAGTTTGTACACACACACACACACACACACACACACACACACACACACACACACACACACACACACACACACACACACACACACACACACACACACACACACACACACACACACACACACACACACACACACACACACACACACACACACACACACACACACACACACACACACACACACACACACACACACACACACACACACACACACACACACACACACACACACACACACACACACACACACACACACACACACACACACACACACACACACACACACACACACACACACACACACACACACACACACACACACACACACACACACACACACACACACACACACACACACACACACACACACACACACACACACACACACACACACACACACACACACACACACACACACACACACACACACACACACACACACACACACACACACACACACACACACACACACACACACACACACACACACACACACACACACACACACACACACACACACACACACACACACACACACACACACACACACACACACACACACACACACACACACACACACACACACACACACACACACACACACACACACACACACACACACACACACACACACACACACACACACACACACACACACACACACACACACACACACACAGCAGGGACTATGTGGGCAGCAGGGACTATGTCTAAGGGCTTTACGATCCCTCCCCACTGCGAGTTAGGGGACCTGCCTAGGATGTGGTGGGGTTTGACAGTGGGCTCTGTTAAACTTCTACAAAAAGCTGCATGTATCCGTAAGCAGGTCCTATCAAAGCGACCGTGCGCCGCTCAAAGCACACTAGCCCAACCCAGTGGCATCGACAACGGCAACGTCAACGGACACGAGCGGAAATCGAGATATACAACGAATCTAGGGCTGACAGTTGTGTCATTCCACTCCTTGAGTAAAGCCGGGTGACACCGTCTTGAAATGGCGGGTGGGCTAATGCCACAGCTGCCTTCCGTCCCGTAAAACCGTGGCAGGCCTTGGGGCACGCCGTCCCAATCCAGCCATCTGGCTTAACCAACCAGATGGGAGTAGGACCAGTTGATTCCTTCCTGGCTTACGCCGATCCGGCTCTGAACACCGAGGTGTCAACCCCCGCATGGCCTCACTGCATCTGCAAAGATAACCATGGGATCAAGAAGGCGACTATTCCAGTTGGGTTCGAGGGCAGCCCTAAGGGGGACCCAACAAACATGAATAAAGCTAAATCAAACAAACAAGCATCGGAAGTGAACCCCTTCGCAAGGAGAGGTTTGGAGAGATCTCCACCCAACGCATCGGGTGCGAGAGAAATGGAGACGAAGGACAAGAGTAGCGAAGTAGTCGTCGTGGAGAGCGATAACGATACGCCAATAGTCGATAAGCAGCAGCACAATGCAGTGGAGATAGGGTCGAGTGGCATCCTGCCGAGCTTGACCGTCGTCATGGTGCAACTCGATGACATTATCGACTTCACCAATGAACGGGGCAATATGTCGAGGGAGCTGAAGCTGAAATTGCTTAAGCTTCGCAATTTGGTTCTTGCTGCCAAGCAAGAACAGGAAGTGCTTGCAGCCAGGCTGGAAGGCTGTGGTAAAGCGGAGAAGAGTGAACAGACTGCTCCCTTCTCCTTCCATAGTACCACAACCATGGCACAGGAGGCGTTAGATTTTGCCCTCAGAGACAGAGCGGTAGAGAGGAGAACAGATAAGCGAGCCAGGGACTCGCCTGGCATTAAGCGCTTTAAACAGAACGCAAAAAAGGCGTCGGGAGAGCGCAAATCAGAAGAGCGGGCCCACGGAAGTTGCAAACATGGGAGAACGGCGTAAGAAGAAAGCGAGGACGAAACGAGCCAGTCGGCCACCGGAGGAGGGAAGCCAACCTGACCAAGACAACCTGCGGTCGGACGGTCCCTGGCAAACGGTAGTAAATAAACCGAAGGTGAAAGCGGCAATCACGCGCCCGGCGAGAGCCAGACAGAAGGGTGAAGCACTTCTCATTAAAACAGAGAAAGAGCGCTACGCCGACGTGCTCAAGGCGATGCGCAGCGCCGAGAAACTGGCGGACCTTGGTAAAGAGGTTTGTAGCATAAGGCGGACGAGAGCGGGCGAGATGATCCTTGTCTTAAGGAAGGGCTCACAGGCGAACGGTACCTCATATGGAGCGCTAGCCCAGGAAGTCCTAGGCGAGAGCGTAGAAGTGAGGGCTCTACACGACGAAGTGACTCTCCAATGCAAGCAGCTGGACGAGGTCACGACATCGGAAGAGATCGCCTCGGCCATCAAGGACCAAGGTGGAGTGGTGGTAGCAAATGCGTCCATCCGTCTGCGAAGAGGACCGCAGGGGACGCAGATTGCCACGGTGAAGTTACCGGCCATCGACGCTAACAAGGTGATCAAAGTTGGTAAGCTGAAAGTTGGCTGGTCAGTATGTCCAGTCAGCCTCTACCAACCACCGGTAGTCGACAAGTGCTTCCGCTGCCTCGAACCGGGACACAAATCGTGGGCGTGCAAAGGGCCGGATAGGAGTAACCTATGTAGGCGATGCGGCGAAGAGGGCCATAAGGCGCACACGTGCGAGAAAGCACCATCGTGTACGCTATGCGCGAGCAGGAAGCAGGAACATAACCACGCTATGGGTGGACCTGCGTGCCCGTTGAGTGGTTATACGAGGAAGCCGTGCAAGTAACGCAGCTCAACCTCAACCATTGTGCGGCCGCCCAGCAGTTGCTGTGGCAGTCGGTAGTAGAAGCGAGAACGGACGTCGCTATCTTGAAATCGGACCCGTACCGCATCCCGCGGATAATGGGAACTGGGTAGCGGATAGATCCAAATCAGCGGCGATTTGTACGACGGGAAGATACCCGATCCAGGAAGTGCTGAACACAAGAGCGGAGGGTACTGTTATAGCGAAAATAAATGGAGTGTACTACTGCAGCTGCTACGCCCCACCAAGGTGGCCGATAGAACAATTCACCGAGATGGTCGATCGGCTAACATCAGACCTAGTGGGTAGCAAGCCAGTAGTAATTGCAGGAGACTTCAATGCGTGGGCGATAGAGTGGGGAAGTCGCTTTACTAACCGGAGAGGGCAAACGCTGCTAGAGGCTTTCGCCAAGCTGGATGTCGTGCTGTGCAACGAAGGCTCCAAAAGTACCTTCCAGCGAAACGGAGTGGAATCGATAATAGACGTAACGTTCTGCAGTCCAAGTTTGGTCGGTGATATGCAGTGGATGGTCGACGACGGTTACACCCACAGTGACCATCTAGCTATCCGGTACAGGATAGGCAGCGAGGCAAGAAGAGAAAGCCGGAGAGCTACTCCCACAACCCGGTCGTGGAAGGTCGCCCACTTCGACGGTGGGACCTTCAGTGAAGCTATGGGTCTGGAAGAAAACACGGGAAGTTTAAGCGGCGACGAACTGGTTGCGGTCCTGTCTCGAGCTTGTGACGCGACCATGCCGAGGAAGGTGCGACCACGGAACTGCAGGCCACAGGTATACTGGTGGAGCGATGAAATTGCAGCCCTTCGAGCAGCCTGTCTCCGGGCTAGAAGAAAAACGCAAAGGACACGCTTGGCGGAAGTGAGGGAGGAACGCATCGAGCAATTCAAAGCAGCGAGACTGGCTCTAAACAAGGCCATCAAAGAAAGCAAGAAAGCCTGCTTCGACAGACTGTGCCAGAGCGCCAACTCGAATCCATGGGGAGACGCCTATCGGGTGGTGATGGCCAAAACAAGAGGAGCACTGGCTCCTCCCGAGCGATGTCCAACGAGGCTGAAGACTATAATCGAGGCACTATTCCCGCACCACGGCCCAACCCACTGGCCGCCAGCAGCGAGGGTAGCAAATGATGAAGCGGTGGAGAGGGTGACGGTAGAAGAGATATTGACGGTGGCAAAGTCCCTCGACCCGAGTAAAGCACCTGGTCCGGACGGGATCCCGAATATGGCATTGAAGGCAGCCATAACGACTAACCTGAACATGTTTAGGTTGGCCATGCAGAAGTGTCTGGACGAGAGGACATTCCCGGATATATGGAAGAGACAGCGTTTGGTCCTGTTACCGAAACCTGGCAAGCCACCAGGAGACCCCTCAGCGTACAGACCAATCTGTCTTATAGACACGGTAGGGAAGCTACTGGAGAAGTTGATCCTGAACAGACTGTCGCCGTACGTCGAGGAGGTAGGAGGATTATCGAGCGAGCAATTCGGCTTTCGGAGAGGAAGGTCTACTCTAGGTGCCATTAAATCGGTGGTTGACACTGCAAAGGTCGCCATCGAATGCAAGCGGCGCGGTATACGTTACTGCGCAGTAATAACACTCGACGTGCGGAATGCATTCAACAGTGCGTGCTGGATGGAGATCGCGAACTCGTTGCTTCGGCTGGGAGTACCGGTAGGGCTGTATAAGATTCTGGGAAGCTACTTTCAGAATCGATTATTGATCTACGAGACAGACGAAGGCTTGGCTACCGCCCCATCACGGCAGGTGTCCCACAGGGATCAATTTTGGGTCCATTGCTGTGGAACGTGATGTACGATGGCGTGTTGAGTTTGAAGCTCCGTCAGAAGTCTAGCTAGTGGGATTCGCCGATGACGTAACCATGACCGTGTACGGAGAATCCGTCGAAGAGGTCGAATTGACTGCAGCCTATTCGATCAGCCTAGTGGAGGAATGGTTGCGCAGCAAGAAGCTACAGTTGGCGCATCATAAAACGGAGATGATAGTCGTTAACAATCGGAAATCGGTTCAGGAGGCGGCAATTAGAGTCGGCGGCTGCGACATCACCTCAAGAGATCTCTGAAACAATTGGGGTGATGCTCGACGATAAGTTGAGCTTTAAAGTCATGTCGACTACGCCTGCCAGCGCGCGTCGACGGCGATAGCGGCACTATCGAGGATGATGGCGAACAACTCTAGGGTGTGCTCCAGCAAGCGCAAGCTGCTGGCAAGCGTGGCGGTTTCAATACTACGATACGGAGGACCAGCTTGGGTGTCAGCGTTGAGCGTAAACTGCAACGGGCGAAAGCTGGAGAGTACTCATAGGCTAATGTGCCTGAGAGTTATCAGCGCATATCGCACCGTATCTCGCGAAGCGGCATGTGTACTCGCGGGCATGATGCCTATCAAACTGGTGGTAGAGGAAGACGAGGAGTGCTACGCCCTCAGGGGCACCGATAACGCTCGAAGGAATATAAAGGCAGCAACGGTAGCCAAATGGCAGAGAGAGTGGGACAACTCGCCTAAGGGAAGGTGGACCCATCGCTTAGTCCCAAGTGTGTCGGCATGGATTAGCAGACCTCACGGGGAGCTAAACTTTGGCTTGACCCAGTTCTTAACAGGCCATGGATGCTTCAAGTGGTACCTACACAGGTTTGGTCACGCGGCTTCTCCCACCTGTCCGCAATGCCCAGACGTGACAGAAACGGCTGAACACATCCTGTTCACATGTCCTCGGTTCGAAACGGAGAGGAGTGCGATGTTGGGGGCATGCGGAACGGACACCAACACCGATAACATCGTCATAAAATGTGCCAGAACCCAGAACAGTGGAGAGCGGTTGCAAGAGCGACGTCCAGGATAGCCGACATCCTGCAACGAAGTTGGCGCATAGAGCAGCAGCAGGCAGCCGTTACGGATAGCGGACCATGAGTCGTGGAAGTCGTGAATATATATGTCGATAATGGATGGGAACGACAGCGTCGCAACTGTATTCAGCTTGCGGCGAGCGCGTAGCCGCAGAACGTGGCGAAACGGCCGGGTTCGGAGGAGCTCCCGCTTTCGGGGAACTTCTCGTCGGAGTAGGTTAGATCCGCCGTCGGGGACTATCCGAGTCGTTCGCGATCGCGACCGAGGCGGGAGCTAAATGGCTCAATGAATAAGGTGAGAGCTGAATGGCTCAAGGCAAATGAAACTCGGTTATCGGAGTAGGCTAGGTCCACCGCCGGGGATCAGCTGAGTAGACCGTGGCGTGCGAATGTACCGGCTTCGGGTCGTCGGGGCACCATTGAACTGGAAGTTATCTCCACCCGGAATCTTTGGATTGACCTCGGCACTCGCCCGGTCACCCGTTGAGACAGGTCGTCGGTTTCGGGGAGCTTCCGACGTCGGGGAACTCCCTGTCGGAGTAGGATTGATCCACCGCCGGGGACTTTCCGAGTAGTCCGCGACCAAGGTGAGAGCTGAATGGCTCATCGGTTAAGCAAGAAGCTGAAAGGCGCAGTTCATGGGAAATCGGTTAATCGGAGTAGGCTAGGTCCACCGCCGGGGACCAGTTGAGTAGATCGTGCCGCGTGAATGCACCTGCTTCGGGTCGTCAGGGCACCACTGAACCGGAAGCTATCTCCACCCGGAATCTTTGGCCTGACCTCGGCACTCGTCCGGTCACCCGTTGAAGTGAGAATGTGCGTAGGACTTGAGCGGATCTATGAACATGCATACCAGGTGAATGTGTAGTGTTGGTAATGTAACAGCCATCCACGAATGCGGGTCGTCGGTATCGGGGGAGCTGCCGCCGCCGGGGGGCTCCCCGGCGGAGTAGGGTAGTTCCGCCTGCTGGGGACTATCTGAGTGGCTTGCGAGCACGTTGAGAGCTAAATGGCTCTAAAAATAAAAGGAAAGTAGATGCGTTGCTGAATGGCACAAGGAAAAAAAAGTAAAGGGCTTAAGGGCCCACGCTTTTTGTGTGCTTGCTGGCACCAATAAGGGAGCCAAAGGGCTCAGACGTACGACAAAACATCGAAGAGAGGCACTGTGAAAGGTGTTGTTTTGGGAGGAGTACTTTTAGTACTGCTTTTCCCCACAGAAGTAATACTGAAAGGTAGTCCCGGGGGGAATTGTGCATTAGAAGAGAGGGTAACTCAAGTAACCTTCTGTTGCTTGGGTGGGTTTAGTGGGTCCGGCGGTCTGGCCTTCTGCCAACCGCGCCAACCCCACTCCCTGAGTGATAATTTCAGGTGTCTGTATGCAGATTTGCCTTCATCCCTCTATAAAAAAAAAAAAAAAAAAAAACACACACACACACACACACACACACACACACACACACACACACACACACACACACACACACACACAGGGGGCAGCAGGGACTTTGTCCAAGGGCTTGACGACCCCTCCCCATGGCCACTGCGAGTTAGGGGGCCTGTCTAGGATGTGGTGGGGTTTGACAGTGGGCTCTGTTGATCCTCTATAAAAAGCTGCATGTGTCTGCAAGCAGGCCCTATCACAGCGACCGTGCGCCGCTCAAAGCACACAAGCCCAAGAGGAGTGCCAACTGGCACATCAGGATTCATACCAGTAAGATCCTGATTATGGTATACTGGTCACAGCAAACGACATTGGACGATTCTCGGTTTATGGATAGGACTAGGCGTATATGGGCTGACAGTCGAGCTATTCTGTTTCCTGAGTAAAAAAGAGTGACATCTTCTTGAAATGGCAAGCAGGCTAATGGTTCGTCTGCCTCCGTCCCGATAAACAACCTGGCAGGCCTCCGGTAACGCTCAAAACCTGTCACCTATACCGGTGGGTAGTAGGTTCAGATGCACCATTCCTGATTTACACCGATCCGGCTCTGAACACGGTGTTATAAGGCACCGAAGTCAACCCTTGCATGGACCTCACTGTTCACAAAGGCACCCATGGGATCATAAGAGGCGACTATCTACAACAGGTAGAGATAACGGCCCGGAGGGGGAAACCTCTTAACATGGAAACAAATTCTACAAACAACGAAGGAGCAGGCAGGGCGAATGTTTTTCGCAAAGAGTGGGAAGCTGCAGCGATCTCCAGTGATGTCGCAGGCAGCAGTAGCGAGTACCAGTAGTAAGGCCAAGACTGCTGAGTACCAGGCAGGCCAACAGGAGCTAGGATCCGGGAATAGGGTGTCCACCCAAAAATCGGAAAGTAGTTCTACTCAGGAGGAGCTACAATTCGGGAGGTCCAACCTGATGGAGGTGCGGAAGCGAGTCAACGAGCTTTATGACTTCGTGAAGGACAAGCACAATGTTCACACGAAGATCAAGCTTCTAGTGACAAGCATTAAGTCCGCCGTAAAAGCAGCCGAACACGAACAGATCGCGCTGAAAAAGAAAGCCGAAGCAGCTGAAAAGGTGCTGAAAGATGCGGCGGAGCATACAGCAGTTGAGACACAGCAGGCACCCAAAAGTCCCCGAACCACTCGCACGGAAAAACGAGGAAGGGATTCGCCTGGAGAGCAGGAAGGCACGAAAAAGCAACGGAACGTGCAAGACTTTGCCAGCGTTCTGAAGGAACGTGTCAAGGATGGTGAGTGGCAGACCGTGGAAAACCAGCGGGAGAAGAGGAAGCAGCAGAAGGAGAATGTGGAAAAGAGGAAGGAACAGAAGAAACAAGAAAAACGTCGTTCTCCTCGGGAGAGAGTTAAAGGTGATGCCCTGATCGTAGAAGCGAGCGATAAAACGTCGTACGCAGCGATCCTGAAGAAAGTGAGAGAAGACCCGGAGCTAAAAGACTTGGGTGAGAAAGTGGTGAGAACTAGGCGTACCCAGAAGGGGGAGTTGCTGTTCGAGCTGAAGAAGGATCCCACGATCAAGAGCTCGGCCTTCCGGGAGCTCATTGCCAATTCATTGGGCAGTGACGGTAACGTAAGAGCTCTAACGCAGGAAGCAGTGGTCGAGTGCAGAGACCTGGACGAGATCACGACGGAAGACGAACTGAGGGATGCACTGGTCTCACAATGCAAGCTGAGGGAAGTGCAAATGACGGTTCGACTGAGGAGAGCGTACGGTGGCACACAAGTAGCAGCGATACGACTACCAGCAGAGGCTGCCAACCAAATGGTGGAGGCGGGCAAGGTAAAAGTAGGATGGTCGGTGTGCCCGTTGAGATTCGCCCCACGAGTCACCAAGCAGATGGAGCGATGCTTCAAATGCATGGCGTTTGGCCACCAGGCGCGAAACTGCAAAGGCCCGGATAGATCCGGTCTATGTAGGAAATGTGGTGAAGAAGGACACGTTGCTAGGGACTGCACGAAGCAACCAAGATGCCTGCTCTGCAAACCGGAGGACGGAAACGACCATACGACGGGTGGCTTCCAATGCCCTGCATACAAGAAGGCGATGGCGGGCCGGGATTAATGGAGATCATCCAGTTGAATCTCAATCATTGCGACACCGCACAGCAACTGTTGTGGCAGTCGACAACAGAAGCAATGTGTGACGTGGCAATTATTGCTGAACCGTATCGGATCCCTCCTGACAACGGCAACTGGGTGGCGGATTCATCGGGGATTGCAGCTATCCAAGTGATGGGCAAATCCCTATTCAAGAGGTGGTAGACAGCTCAAGCGAAGGTTTCGTTATCTCCAAAATCAACGGGATCTTCGTGTGTAGCTGCTACGCACCCCCAAGATGGACTTTGGAGCAGTATAACCGGATGCTGAACTCACTCACGGAGAAGCTGATCGGCCGAAAACCGGTAATCATAGGAGGCGACTTCAACGCTTGGGCAGTGGAGTGGGGAAGCAGGCTGACAAACCCCAGAGGTTACAGTTTGCTGGAGTCGTTGGCAAAGCTGGACGTCAGGCTGTGCAACGAAGGTACCGTTAGTACATTTAGCAGAGATGGCAGGAGTCCATCATCGACGTCACGTTCTGCAGTCCGTCGCTGGTGAGGAACATGAACTGGAGAGTTAGTGAGGACTATACACATAGTGATCATCAGGCGATCCGGTATTGTGTTGGAACACGAATGCAGACGGTACGGCGAGAGATTAGAATAGCGGGCGAAAATGGAAGGCGAAGGACTTCGACAAAGATCTTTTATCGAAGCACTCCGAGCGGACAGCGGCGCTACAAATCTCGATGCAGACGAGCTGACAGAAACTCTTGCGAGGGCATGCGATGCGACGATGCCAAGGAGACTGGAGCCAAGGAAAAGCCGGCGGCTAAATTACTGGTGGAACGATACTCTTGCTAGCCTTCGTGTTGCGTGTCTCAGAGCCAGAAGACACTTTCAGAGAGCAAGGTCTGAAACAGTCAGAGAGGAGCGTAAGATAATCTTCCGTGAAGCTAGATCGGCCTTCAAACGGGAGATTAAAGTCAGCCAATCCAACTGCTTCAAGGAGTTGTGCCGAGAAGCTGACGCTGATCCTTGGGGCAACGCTTATCGGGTCGTAACAGCGAGGATCAGGGGTCCAGCGACGCCAGCGGAAATGTGTCCGGACAAGCTGAAGATCATCGTTGATGGTCTCTTCCCGCAGCATGATTCTACGATGTGGCCACCTACACCGTACGTAGATGAAGACGGAGTAACCATTGCAGGTATGCAAGTCTCCAACGACGAGCTGTCATCAGTGGCGAAAGGTCTGAAGATGAAGAAAGCTCCGGGTCCGGATGGAATTCCAAACGTGGCTCTAAAAACTGCGATACTGGCGTTTCCAGATTTGTTTAGGATGGTGCTGCAGAAATGCCTAGCAGATGGTAACTTTCCGGATAGGTGGAAGATCCAGAAACTAGTGCTGCTGCCGGGGAATCCAGCATCGTATAGGCCCATATGCCTGCTGGATACACTGGGGAAGCTTCTGGAAAGGATTATCCTTAATCGGCTGACGCAGTTCACTGAAGGCGAGACCGGCTTATCGGAAATGCAGTTCGGATTCCGAAAAGGCAGATCGACGGTGGACGCAATCAGGACGGTCATTGAAGTTTCAGAGAAAGCGGCCAAGAAGAAGAGGCGCGGCAATCGATTCTGCGCTGTAGTAACGATTGACGTCAAAACGCTTTTAACAGTGCCAGCTGGGAGGCTATCGCCGCAGCGCTGCACGGTATGCGGGTTCCTGACTACTTGTGTAGAATCATTGAAAGTTACTTCCAGAACCGGATCCTGGTTTACGAAACGAATTCGGGGCAGAAGTCGATTAGGGTTACCGCAGGTGTTCCGCAAGGTTCCATTCTAGGCCCGACGCTGTGGAACATTATGTATAACGGAGTTCTAAAACTGAAGTTGCCCAAAGGCGTGAAGATTTTCGGATTCGCGGATGATGTCGTTCTAACGATAACCGGAGAGTCGCTGGAAGAGGTAGAAATGCTGGTGGCGGAGACGACCGACGCAGTTGAAAACTGGATGAATGGAGTCAAACTGCAGCTTGCTCACCACAAAACAGAAGTGATGCTGGTTAGCAACTGCCGCGAGATCCAGCGGATCCAGCTTACCATAGGAGGGCACAACATACCGTCCGTGCGGGCTTTGAGGCATCTAGGAGTGATGATCGACGACCGGTTGAATTTCAACACCCATGTAGACTATTCCTGTGAAAAGGCATCTAAAATGGTCAGTGCGTTTGCAAGGATCATGCCGAACGTGGGTGGTCCTAAAAGCAGCAGTAGGCGTCTTCTGGCAGCAGTAGCATCCTCGATACTGAGGTACGGAGCTCCAGCCTGGGGAGCTGCGCTCAAGACGAAACGTAACCGCAGAAAGTTGAACAGCGTGTTTCGCCTAATGGCCGTTCGAGTCGCGAGTGCGTACCGAACCATTTCCTCGGAGGCAGTTTGCGTTATCGCAGGGATGATTCCAGTCTGCATAACCCTAGCAGAGGACATCGAGTGCTACCAACGGAGGGATACCAGAAATGTGAGGAAGGCGGTAAGACTGGACTCTATGGTGAAGTGGCAGCAGGAGTGGGACAATGCGGATAATGGAAGGTGGACCCATCGGCTCATCCCCAATGTGTCGACGTGGGTGAACAGGGAGCATGGTGAGGTGAACTTTTACCTTACACAGTTCCTGTCCGGACACGGTTGTTTCCACCAATATTTACACCGGTGCGTCATCGCCATTCTGCCCGGCGTGTATCAACGTAGAGGAGACTCCAGAGCACGTGATATTCGACTGCCAGAAGTTTGCGGAGGCACGTACAAGAATGCCTGCCATAAGGGCGAACAACATCGCAGAGCGAATGTGTCGCGATGAAGGTACGTGGCATGCGGTAAATAGAGCCGTGACGCAAATACTATCAGAGCTGCAGCGTCGATGGAGAAGGGACCAGCAAGCAAGGGTCGGTTCGGAGGAAAATCCAGCGCAGTGAGCAGTGTTTTGACTCGGTCGTAGTGGCGCCGGTGAACCGGAAGTCTTCTGCCAACCGGAATCGTCGGACCGACTTCGGCACTCGATCAGTCAACCTGCTGAAGAAAGAAGAAAGAAGAGGGAAGTGCTTCGGGTATGTAGGGCACCGCCAGTGCGGACGTCATCCACCACCGGAACTGTCGGACCACCTCTGCAACCCGAAGACTAAGTCGGAGCAATGCGCGAAAGCGTCCCCTGCGATAGCCGCCGGTAGTCGGGGCACCATCAGTGCGGAAGTTTCCTTCACCGGAACTGGTGGACCACCCTCGACGCCGGGGGAAGTCAGGAGGATTCGAGTGAGGAAGTTTGCGGCACGACCGCCGAGGGATCGAGACAACGTAGCAGTGGATCTCAGCCAGCCAGTCGGCGAACTAGCCTAAGCTTAGGGGCCGGAATTTTAGAAGAAGTGCATGAGCACAGCCCCCCGAAGTAGTCGCAGCATCCCGTGGTCCTGGGGATCGAGGCAAGGAAGATAAGGGACCCGGTTTATCCGGGAGGCACATTTTAGCAGGTCGGGAGGAGCCCATCCCTGTTCGCCTTCGAGCATAGTGTGGATGCTCGAGGTGTCTGTCGCGCAGATTTTGATGGCCTTTAACCCTTGTAAAAAAAACACACACACACACACACACACACACACACACACACACACACACACACACACACACACACACACACACACACACACACACACACACACACACACACACACACACACACACACACACACACACACACACACACACACACACACACACACACACACACACACACACACACACACACACACACACACACACACACACACACACACACACACACACACACACACACACACACACACACACACACACACACACACACACACACACACACACACACACACACACACACACACACACACACACACACACACACACACACACACACACACACACACACAGGGCAGCAGGGACTTTGTCCAAGGGCTTGACGACCCTCCCCATGGCCACTGCGAGTTAGGGGCCTGTCTAGAACGTGGTGGGGTTTGACAGTGGGCTCTGTTGAACCTCTATAAAAAGCTGCATGTGTTTGCAAGCAGGCCCTATCACAGCGACCGTGCGCCGCTCAAAGCACACAAGCCCAACAGGTGTGCCAACCGGCACATCAGGATTGATGCCAGTAAGATCCTGATTATGGTATACTGGTCACGGCAAACGACATTGGACGATTCTCGGTTTTTGGATAGGATTAGGCGTATATGGGCTGACAGTCGAGCTATTCTGTTTCCTGAGTAAAAAGAGTGACATCTTTTGAAATGGCAAGCAGGCTAATGGTTCGTCTGCCTCCGTCCCGGTAAACAACCTGGCAGGCCTCCGGAAACGCTTCAACACTTGTCACCTATACCGGTGGGTAGTAGGTTCAGATGCACCATTCCTGATTTACGCCGATCCGGCTCTGAACACGGTGTTATAAGGCACCGGAGTCAACCCTTGCATGGACCTCACTGTTACAAAGGCACCCAAAGGCTCACAAGATACGACAATCTACAACAGGAAGAGATAACGGCCCGGAGGGGGACCCTTTTACATGGAAACAAATTCTACAATCAACGAAGGAGCAGGCGGTGCGAATGTTTTCGCAAAGAGTGGGAGGCTGCAGCGATCTCCAGTGATGGCGCAGGCAGCAGTAGCAAGTACCAGCAGTATGGCCAAGGCTGCTGAGAACCAGGCAGGCCAACAGGAGCTAGGATCCGGAAATAGGGTGTCCACCCCAAAATCGGAAAGTAGTGCTATTCAGGAGGATCTACAATTTGGGAGGTCCAACCTGATGGAGGTGCGGAAGCGAGTCAACGAGCTCTATGACTTCGTGAAGGACAAGCACAATGTTCACACGAAGATCAAGCTTCTAGTGACGAGCATCAAGTCCGCCGTTAAATCTGCTGAGCACGAACAGAACGCGCTCAAAAGAAGAGCGGAAGCAGCTGAAAAAGCACTGAAAGATGCAGCGGAGCATACAACAGTCGAGGCACTGCAAACACCAATGAGCTCCCGAAATATTCGCACGGAGAAGCGAAGTAGGGACTCTCCAGGAGAGCAGGAAATCCCGAAGAAGCAGCGGAACGTGCAAGATAGTGCTAGCGTACTGAAGGAAGGCGTCAAGAACGGTGATTGGCAAACCGTGGAAAGTCAGCGAGAGAAGAGAAAGAAGCAGAAGGAGAACGTAGAAAAAAAAGGAGCAGAAGAAGAAATCAAAACATCGCTCTTCTCGTGAGAGGGTCTCTTCGATTATCGAGGTGAGCAATAAGACGCAGCAATCTTACGGAAGGTGAGAGAGGACCCAGTGCTCAAGGACTTGGGTGAAAAAGTGGTGAGGACAAGGCGTACTCAGAAGGGAGAATTGCTGTTCGAGCTGAAGAAGGATCCCACGGTCAGGTGATCGGTCTTCCGGGAGTTCATTGCCAATTCCTTAGGTAGTGAAGGAAACGTATGAACTTTAACGCAGGAGGCGGTGGTCGAATGCAGAGTCTTGGTCTATATCACCACGATAGACGAACTGAGGGATGCACTGATCTCACAATGCATGCTGGGCGAAGTTCAGATGACCATTCGGTTGAGGAAAGCGTACGGTGGTACACAAATAGCAGCGATACGACTACCGGTAGATGCCGCCAACAAAATGGTGGAGGTGGCCAAGGTGAAGGTCGGATGGTCTATGTGTCCGTTGAGACTCATCCCTCGAATCACCAAACAGATGGAGCGATGCTTCAAATGTATGGCATTTGGACACCAGGCGCGAAACTGCAGTGGCCCAGACAGATCCGGTCTTTGTAGGAAATGTGGTGGAGAAGGACACGTTGCTAGGGACTGCACGAAGCAACCAAGATGCCTGCTCTGCAAACCGGAGGATGGAAACGACCACATGACGGGTGGCTTTCAATGCCCTGCCTACAAGAAGGCGATGGCGGGCCGAGATTAATGGAGATCATCCAGTTGAATCTCAACCATTGCGACACCGCACAGCAGCTGTTGTGGCAGTCGACAACAGAAGCAATGTGCGACGTGGCAATTATTGCTGAGCCGTACCGGATTCCTTCTGACAACGGCAACTGGGTGGCGGATGCTACGGGGATTGCGGCTATCCAAGTAATGGGCAGATTTCCTATCCAAGAGGTGGTAGACAGTTCAAGCGAGGGTTTCGTAATCGCCAAAATTAACGGGATCTTTGTGTGTAGCTGTTACGCACCCCAAGGTGGACTTTGGAGCAGTATAACCGGATGCTGGACTCACTCACGGAGAAGCTGATCGGCCGAAATCCAGTGATCATCGGAGGCGATTTCAATGCTTGGGCAGTGGATTGGGGAAGCAGACTGACTAACGCCAGAGGTTACAGTTTGCTGGAGGCGCTGGCTAAGCTGGAAGTAAGATTGTGCAACGAAGGTACCGTTAGTACATTCCGCAGAGATGGCAGGGAGTCCATCATCGATGTCACGTTCTGCAGTCCGTCGATGGCGAGGAACATGAACTGGAGAGTTTGTGAAGAATATACCCATAGCGATCACCAGGCGATTCGATATAGTGTTGGAACGCGAACGCCGACGGTACGACGGGAGACAAGGTCTAGTTGGCGAAGATGGAAGACGAAGGACTTCGATAAGGATCTTTTTATCGAAGCACTTCGAGTGAACAGCGACGCTACAAACCTTGACGCAGACCAACTGACGGAAACGCTAGCGAGTGCTTGCGATGCGACGATGCCTAGGAAATGTGAGCCAACGAATAGCCGACGGCCAAGTTACTGGTGGAACGAAAATCTTGCTAACCTTCGCGCTGCCTGTCTCAGAGCTAGGAGACACGTTCAGAGGGCACGGTCTGAAATGGTCAGAGAGGAGCGAAAGATAGTTTTCCGTGAAGCTAGAGCGGCATTCAAACGGGCGATCCAAATCAGCAAGTCTAACTGCTTCAAGGAGTTGTGCCAGGAAGCTGACGCTGATCCTTGGGGTAACGCTTATCGAGTTGTGACAAAGAAGATCAGGGGTCCAGCGACGCCAGCCGAAATGTGTCCAGACAAGCTGAAGATCATCGTGGACGGTCTTTTCCCGCAGCATGGTTCTACGACGTGGCCGCGTACGCCGTACGAAGATGAAGACCGAGTAACCGCTGCAGGTATGCAAGTCACCAATGACGAGCTATTATCAGTGGCGAAAGGTTTGAAGTTGAAAAAAGCTCCGGGTCCGGATGGAATTCCAAATGTGGCTCTAAAATCCGCGATTTCGGCGTTCCCGGATCTGTTCAGGATGGTGCTGCAGAAGTGTTTAGTAGACGGTAATTTTCCGGACACGTGGAAGATCCAGAAACTTGTGCTGCTGCCGAAACCAGGGAAACCGCCGGGGAATCCAGCATCGTATAGGCCCATATGTCTGCTGGATACACTGGGGAAGCTTCTGGAAAGGGTTATCCTTAATAGGCTTACACAGTTCACGGAGGGTGAGACTGGCTTATCGGAAAAACAGTTCGGATTCCGCAAAGGCAGATCGACTGTGGATGCAATCAGGACAGTCATTGAAGATGCAGAGAGGGCGTCCAAGAAGAAGAGGAGCGGCAATCGGTTCTGCGCGGTAGTGACGATTGACGTCAAAACGCGTTCAATAGTGCCAGCTGGGAGGCCATCGCCGCAGCGCTGCATGGAATGCGAATCCCCGACTTCCTGTGTAAGATCCTTAGGAGCTACTTCCTGAACCGGATTCTGGTTTACGACACGAACTCGGGGCAGAAGTCGATCAGGGTTACGGCGGGCGTTCCACAAGGGTCCATACTAGGCCCGACGTTATGGAATGTGATGTACAACGGGGTGCTGATGCTGAAGTTGCCCAAAGGTGTAAAGATTTACGGATTCGCGGATGATGTCGTCCTAACGATAACCGGTGAGTCACTGGAGGAGGTGGAAATGCTGGTGGCGGAAGCGACCGACGCAGTAGAAACCTGGATGAATGGAGTCAAGCTGCAGCTGGCTCATCACAAAACGGAAGTGATGCTGGTCAGCAACTGCAAAGTAATCCAGCGGATGCAGATTACCATTGGAGGGCACGACATCCCCTCGGTGCGGACTCTGAGACATCTAGGTGTGATGATTGATGACCGGTTGAACTTCAACACCCACGTGGACTATTCCTGTGAAAAGGCGGCTCAAATGATCAATGCGTTAGCAAGGATCATGCCGAACGTCGGCGGTCCGAAAGGCAGCAGTAGGCGTCTTCTTGCGTCAGTATCATCCTCGATACTAAGGTACGGAGTTCCAGCCTGGGAGCTGCGCTCAAGACGAAACGTAACCGGAGGAAGCTGAATAGCGTGTTTCGTCTAATGGCCATTCGAGTCGCGAGTGCGTACCGAACTATTTCGTCGGAGGCAGTTTGCGTTATCGCAGGGATGATTCCAGTCTGCATAACCCTAGCAGAGGACATCGAGTGCTACCAACGGAGGGATACCAGAAATGTGAGGAAGGCGGTGAGACTGGACTCTATGGTGAAGTGGCAGCAGGAGTGGGACAATGCGGATAATGGAAGGTGGACCCATCGGCTCATCCCCAATGTGTCGACGTGGGTGAACAGGGAGCATGGTGAGGTGAACTTTACCTCACACAGTTCCTGTCCGGACACGGTTGTTTCCGCCAATATTTGCACCGGTGTGGCCATGCGTCATCGCCATTCTGCCCGGCGTGTATCGACGTAGAGGAGACTCCAGAGCACGTGATATTCGACTGCCCGAGGTTTGCGGAGGCACGTAGGAGAATGCCTGCCATAAGGGCGGACAACATCGCAGAGCGAATGTGTCGCGATGAAGGTACGTGGCATGCGGTAACCAGAGTCGTGACACAAATAATGTCAGAGCTGCAGCGTCGATGGAGAAGGGACCAGCAAGTAAGCGTCGGTTTGGAGCAAAATTAAGCACAGTGAGCAGTGTTGGGTCTCGAGTCGTCGGGGCGCCAGCGAACCGGAAGTCTTCTGCCAACCGGAATCGTCGGACCGACCTCGGCACTCGAACCGTCAACCTGCTGAAGAAAGAAGAAAGAAGAAGGAAGTGCTTCGGGTATGTAGGGCACCGCCAGTGCGGACGTTATCCACCACCGGAACTGTCGGACCACCTCTGCAACCCGAAGACGAAGTCGGCGCAATGCGCGAAAGCGTCCCCTGCGATAGCCGCCGGTAGTCGGGGCACCATCAGTGCGGAAGTTTCCTTCACCGGAACTGGTGGACCACCCTCGACGCCGGGGGAAGTCAGGAGGATTCGAGTGAGGAAGGTTGCGGCACAACCGCCGAGGATCGAGACGTAGCAGTGGATCTCAGCAAGCCAGTCGGCGAACTAGCCTAAGCTTAGGGCCGGAATTTTAGAAGAAGTGCATGAGCACAGCCCCCCGAAGTAGTCGCAGCATCCAGTGGTCCTGGGGGATCGAGGCAAGGAGGATAAGGGACCCGGTTTATCCGGGAGGCACATTTTAGCAGGTCGGGAGGAGCCCATCCCTGTTCGCCTTCGAGCATAGTGTGGATGCCTGAGGTGTCTGTCGCGCAGATTTTTGATGGGCTTTGACCCTTGCAAAAACACACACACACACACACACACACACACACACACACACACACACACACACACACACACACACACACACACACACACACACACACACACACACACACACACACACACACACACACACACACACACACACACACACACACACACACACACACACACACACACACACACACACACACACACACACACACACACACACACACACACACACACACACACACACCCACACACACACACACACACACACACACACACACACACACACACACACACACACACACACACACACACACACACACACACACACACACACACACACACACACACACACACACACACACACACACACACACACACACACACACACACACACACACACACACACACACACACACACACACACACACACACACACACACACACACACACACACACACACACACACACACACACACACACACACACACACACACACACACACACACACACACACACACACACACACACACACACACACACACACACACACACACACACACACACACACACACACACACACACACACACACACACACACACACACACACACACACACACACACACACACACACACACACACACACACACTGTAAATTATGTCAAGAGAATACTAAATAGCAATTCTTTATTTCAGATTTGCTGAAGTCACTCCATGGCGTACACTGAAGTACATGTCTGTTTCATATGGGTGTTTGTCTCATAAACTTTAAATTCGGATCAGTTGATCGGTGACGTGAAGAACCCATTGCCAAAAACTCAGGGTTTTCTGTGGTTATACGTCATCAAACGATAAAGTCTGTAATAGCGAAGAACTATATCTCATGAGCTACAACTTTAGGTATCTTCAATATTTTCATATTTTATAATAATAAAAACCAGATGGGAGCTCCATCATTTTTTGACCATAGATGAAATCAATGTAATGTCAAAGTGCATGCTGTAAAACTTGATAGAAACTTTATTTGACCTTTTCCTCTCAATTCTATGTATCAATTATCAACCCCCACCCAACATAAAGTTTTTTTGTGTGGAAGGTTGCTAAAATTCAAATAGGCCGTAACGCACTAACAGACCTCTTTGCACCCCTGAAAAAATTGAAGTAATTTGAATTTGCTACGTTTACATGCAATCTGGCATGTATACAAACTTCTCCGAAGAAAACTGGGAGTAGACTATCAACCGTCATCAATCTGCTAATCTCATTCTATTAAGAGTTTGCACCATTATAATGAGCTGCAATAGACTAAATATCGCCGTACGCCTTTTTCTCCTGACGGTAAATTTTTTAGGTAATAGAATCTGAGTTTAGGATATCTGCATTAGTTCCTCCAAAGAATAAGCAATCATCAACTTTCAATATATGTAGGTACCTAAAACATATGGGAAAATGTGTAGATAAATTGAAATATTGGATTATGAAAACTTCTCAGATAAAACCTTGTTGTTATTTAATATACGTTGTCATGCTAGTTGTTATGTAAATTGTAAACAATATTTTTGCAACTTTTACTTGAGCCTACTTTGATCCAATTATAAAAATTATGGTGTACAACGTAAATGTCAAAAGGGGTGATTCAAATTTTATAGCAGGTCCTGGATAACAGAATCTGCGTATGAAAGATCTTCACGGTTATCCAAGAAATTCCTGAAGTGAAGGCCTTCAGGTCTACATGCGTAACCAATGATCTACAGGCTTGTTTTGTAAATGTAATATATCCATTGTGGTACATATGATAGAATCTGCGTATGGACGATCTTCACGGTTATCCAATAAATCCCTGAAGTGAAAGCCTTCAGGTCTACACGCGTAACCAATGATCTACAGGCCTGTTTTGTAAATGTAATATATCCATTGTGGTACATATGATAGAATCTGCGTATGGAAGATCTTCACGGTTATCCAAGAAATCCCTGAAGTGAAGGCCTTCAGGTCTACACGCGTAACCAATGATCTACAGGCCTGTTTTGTAAATGTAATGTACCCATTGTAGTACATATAACAGCATCTGCGTATCGAAGGCGTTCGCGGTTATCCAAGAAATACCTGAAGTGGAGGTCTTCAGATCTACACGCGTATCCAATGATCTACAGGCCTGTTTTGTAAATGTAATACACCCATTGTGGTACATATAACAGAATCTGCGTATGGACGATCTTCACGATTATCCAAGAAATTCTTGAAGTGAAGGCCTTCAGGTCTACACGCGTAACCAATGATCTACAGGCCTGTTTTGTAAATGTAATGTACCCATTGTAGTACATATAACAGCATCTGCGTATGGAAGACGTTCGCGGTTAACCAAGAAATACCGGCAGTGAAGGCCTTCAGATCTACACGCGTAACCAATGATCTACAGGCCTATTTTGTTAATGTAATGTACCCATTGTGGTACATATAACAGAATCTGCGTATCGAAGACGTTCGCGGTTATCCAAGAAATACCTGAAGTGGAGGTCTTCAGATCTACACGCGTATCCAATGATCTACAGGCCTGTTTTGTAAATGCAATATACCCATTGTGGTACATATAACAGAATCTGCGCATGGAAGATCTTCACGGTTATCCAAGAAATCCCTGAAGTGAAGGCCTTCAGGTCTACACGCGTAACCAATGATCTACAGGCCTGTTTTGTAAATGTAATGTACCCATTGTAGTACATATAACAGCATCTGCGTATTAAAGACGTTCGCGGTTATCCAAGAAATACCTGAAGTGGAGGACTTCAGATTTACACGCGTATCCAATGATCTATAGGCCTGTTTTGTAAATGCAATATACCCATTGTGGTACATATAACAGAATTTGCGCATAGAAGATCTTCACGGTTATCCAAGAAATCCCTGAAGTGAAGGTCTTCAGGTCTACACGCGTAACCAATGATCTACAGGCCTGTTTTGTAAATGTAATATATCCATTGTGGTACATATGATATAATCTGCGTATCGAAGACGTTCGCGGTTATCCAAGAAATCCCTGAAGTGAAGGCCTTCAGGTCTACACGCGTAACCAATGATCTACAGGCCTGTTTTGTAAATGCAATATACCCATAGTGGTACATATAATAACATCTGCGTATGGAAGATCTTCACGGTTATCAAAAAAAACCTGAAGTGGAGGCCTTCAGATCTACACGCGTAACCAATGATCTACAGGCCTGTTTTGTAAATGCAATATACCCATTGTGGTACATATAATAAAATCTGCGTATGGAAGATCTTCACGGTTATCCAAGAAATTCCTGAAGTGAAGGCCTTCAGGTCTACATGCGTAACCAATGATCTACAGGCCTGTTTTGTAAATGTAATGTACCCATTGTAGTACATATAACAGCATCTGCGTATGAAAGACGTTCGCGGGTAACCAAGAAATACCGGCAGTGGAGGCCTTCAGATCTACACGCGTAACCAATGATCTACAGGCCTATTTTGTTAATGTAATGTACCCATTGTGGTACATATAACAGAATCTGCGTATCGAAGACGTTCGCGGTTATCCAAGAAATACCTGAAGTGGAGGTCTTCAGATCTACACGCGTATCCAATGATCTACAGGCCTGTTTTGTAAATGCAATATACCCATTGTGGTACATATAACAGAATCTGCGCATGGAAGATCTTCACGGTTATCCAAGAAATCCCTGAAGTGAAGGCCTTCAGGTCTACACGCGTAACCAATGATCTACAGGCCTGTTTTGTAAATGTAATGTACCCATTGTAGTACATATAACAGCATCTGCGTATTAAAGACGTTCGCGGTTATCCAAGAAATACCTGAAGTGGAGGACTTCAGATTTACACGCGTATCCAATGATCTATAGGCCTGTTTTGTAAAATGCAATATACCCATTGTGGTACATATAACAGAATTTGCGCATAGAAGATCTTCACGGTTATCCAAGAAATCCCTGAAGTGAAGGTCTTCAGGTCTACACGCGTAACCAATGATCTACAGGCCTGTTTTGTAAATGTAATACATCCATTGTGGTACATATGATATAATCTGCGTATCGAAGACGTTCGCGGTTATCCAAGAAATACCTGAAGTGGAGGTCTTCAAATCTACACGCGTAACCAATGATCTACAGGCCTGTTTTGAAAATGCAATATACCCATAGTGGTACATATAATAAAATCTGCGTATGGAAGATCTTCACGGTTATCAAAAAAAAACCTGAAGTGGAGGCCTTCAGATCTACATGCGTAACCAATGATCTACAGGCCTGTTTTGTAAATGCAATATACCCATTGTGGTACATATAATAAAATCTGCGTATGGAAGATCTTCACGGTTATCCAAGAAATTCCTGAAGTGAAGGCCTTCAGATCTACACGCGTAACCAATGATCTACAGGCCTATTTTGTTAATGTAATGTACCCATAGTGTAACATATAACAGAATCTGCGTATCGAAGACGTTCGCGGTTATCCAAGAAATACCTGAAGTGGAGGCCTTCAGATCTACATGCATAACCAATGATCTACAAGATGGTTTTGTAAATGTAAGGTCCCTTTAATATCGACTCATGAAGGTTTCACAGTAACAGAACCTGCGCATGAAAGCCGTTCGCGGATATCCAAGAAATACCTGAAGTGGATCATTTCAGATCGACACGCGTAAATAACGATATAAAGGCCTGTTTTGAATATATAATGTACCCATTATTTTTGCCTTTCGCATACAACAAAGTTGTACCGAAAGGCTATCATTTCACTCCAAGGACGAACTTTTTATAGAAGGCCCGGAGACCCATGAGACCCATAGTGTTATATACCAATCTACTCGACTCAACGAACTGTATGCATGTGTGTATGAGTGTGTATTTTTTTTTTTACAAGTGTTAAAGGCCATCAAAAATCTGCGCGACAGACACCTCGAGCATCCACACTATGCTCGAAGGCGAACAGAGTGGGCTCCTCCCGACCTGCTGAAAATGTGCCTCCCGGATAAATCGGGTCCCTTATCCTCCTTGCCTCGATCCCCCCGGGACCACGAGATGCTGCGACTACTTCGGGAGAGGAGGGGGGTGTGCTGTGCTCAAGCACTTCTTCTAAAATTCCGGCCCATATCTTAGGCTAGTTCACCGACTGGCTTGCTGAGATCCACTGTTACGTTGTCTCGATCCCTCGGCGGTCGTGCTGCAAATTTTCTCACTCGAATCCTCCTGACTTCCCCCGGCGTCGAGGGTGGTCCACCAGTTCCGGTGAAGGAAACTTCCGCACTGATGGTGCCCCGACTACCGGCGGCTATCGCAGGGGACGCTTTCGCGCATTGCGCCGTCTTCGTCTTCGGGTTGCAGAGGTGGTCCGACAGTTCCGGTGGTGTATGTGTGTGTATGTGTTTGTGTATGTGTGTGTATGTGTGTGTATGTGTGCACAAAAGCTAAGAAAAACATTAGACAACTTTTCTTATAGCAATCCTTAGCCGATTTTCTCGCAACAAGTTTTATTCGATAGAAGGCAATGCCTAGTTGATCGCGTTTGAAAGTTATTACGAAAATGGTACATTAAACCGAGCCATATAAGCGACATATAAGGTTGGTGTCTTGACTAAATGCGAGAAAGGCAGTATCACTATTCGGTGAACTAAGTTGGGTTTTTTTTTCTTTGAGGTCGTTCAACAATGATGTCACAGGTTTTAGGAGGGGAGTTGTTTGTAAGATTTTGTGACACTGCATATACGAGGTATACAAAAAAGCGTGACAGAGGAGGGAGGGGGGTCTAGAAATCTAAAAAAATAGTGAACGTCATATTTGAATCATCCCTTTATTTGCGTGTTTTTTAAGTTTAACATCAAGTTCAACACAAATGTATTCAATATGAAGAGAGCATAAACCATATTTAAAATAGGAGCATTGATCTTCAGCTACGCGTGAAGATCAAATTGCTTACTCCAGGGATTTCTTGAATGACCAAGAACATATGCTGTGAGGGCATTCTGTTATTCGTACTACAGAGAGCATGTACCTTATTTGAAACCGGAAAATTGATCATCAGCTACGCGTGTAGATCGGAAGGCCTTACTCCAGGGATTTCTTGGATGACCAAGAACATAAGCAGTGAACGCATTCTGTTCTTTGTGCTACAGAGAGCATGTACCATATTTGAAACCGGAAAATTGATCTTCAGTTACGCGTGTAGATCAAAAGGCCTTACTCCAGGGATTTCTTGGATGACCAAGAACATATGCAGTGAACGCATTCTGTTCTTTGTACTACAGAGAGCATGTACCATATAACCGGAAAATTGATCTTCAGTTACACGTGTAGATCGAAAGGCCTTACTCCAGGGATTTCTTGGATGACCAAGAACATATGCAGTGAACGCATTCTGTTCTTTGTACTACAGAGAGCATGTACCATATTTGAAACCGGAAAATTGATCCTCAGTTACGCGTGTAGATCGGAAGGCCTTACTCCAGGGATTTCTTGGATGACCAAGAACATATGCAGTGAACGCATTCTGTTCTTTGTACTACAGAGAGCATGTACCATATTTGAAACCGGAAAATTGATCTTCAGTTACGCGTGTAGATCGGAAGGCCTTACTCCAGGGATTTCTTGGACGAATGAGAACATATACAGTGAACGCATTCTGTTCTTTGTACTACAGAGAGCATGTACCATATTTGAAACCGGAAAAGTGATCTTCAGTTACGCGTGTAGATCAAAAGGCCTTACTCCAGGGATTTCTTGGATGACCAAGAACATATGCAGTGAACGCATTCTGTTCTTTGTACTACAGAGAGCATGTACCATATTTGAAACCGGAAAATTGATCTTCAGTTACACGTGTAGATCGAAAGGCCTTACTCCAGGGATTTCTTGGATGACCAAGAACATAAGCAGTGAACGCATTCTGTTCTTTGTACTACAGAGAGCATGTACCATATTTGAAACCGGAAAATTGATCTTCAGTTACACGTGTAGATCGAAAGGCCTTACTCCAGGGATTTCTTGGATGACCAAGAACATATGCAGTGAACGCATTCTGTTCTTTGTACTACAGAGAGCATGTACCATATTTGAAACCGGAAAATTGATCTTCAGTTACACGTGTAGATCGAAAGGCCTTACTTCAGGGATTTCTTGGATGACCTAGAACATATGCAGTGAACGCATTCTGTTCTTTGTACTACAGACAGCATGTACCATATTTGAAACCGGAAAATTGATCTTCAGTTACGCGTGTAGATCGGAAGGCCATACTCCAGGGATTTCTTGGATGACCAAGAACATATGCAGTGAACGTATTCTGTTCTTTGTACTACAGAGAGCATGTACCATATTTGAAACCGGAAAATTGATCTTCACTTTACTCGTGTAGATCAGAAGGCCTTGCTCCAGGGATTTCTTGGATGACCAAGAACATAAGCAGTGAACGCATTCTGTTCTTTGTGCTACAGAGAGCATGTACCATATTTGAAACCGGAAAAGTGATCTTCAGTTACGCGTGTAGATCAAAAAGCCTTACTCCAGGGATTTCTTTGATGACCAAGAACATATGCAGTGAACGCATTATGTTCTTTGTACTACAGAGAGCATGTACCATATAACCGGAAAATTAATCTTCAGTTACACGTGTAGATCGAAAGGCCTTACTCCAGGGATTTCTTGGATGAACAAGAACATATGCAGTGAACGCATTCTGTTCTTTGTACTACAGAGAGCATGTACCATATTTGAAACCGGAAAATTGATCTTCAGTTACACGTGTAGATCGAAAGGCCTTACTCCAGGGATTTCTTGGATGACCAAGAACATATGCAGTGAACGCATTCTGTTCTTTGTACTACAGAGAGCATGTACCATATTTGAAACCGGAAAATTGATCTTCAGTTACGCGTGTAGATCGGAAGGCCTTACTCCAGGGATTTCTTGGATGACCAAGAACATATGCAGTGAACGCATTTTGTTCTTTGTACTACAGAGAGCATGAACCATATTTGAAATCGGAACATTGATCTTCAGCTACGCGTGTAAATCAAATTGCCTTACTCCAGGGATTTCTTGAATGACCAAGAACATATCTCGGGTACTTATTCAAAAGGACGTATGTGATTTTGTAAACAAAGATTCAAACGTCGATTTGTCAGATCTGATGGCACTTCCACGCAAACCATAACCATAGACAGATAGGGGGAGGCTTCGGCTACCTGTGGATGGTGTTTGTTTGCATGGGAGTGCCATCAGATCGGACTAATCGACATTTGAATCTTTGTTTACGAAATCACATACGTCCTTTTGAATAAGTACCCGAGATATGCAGTGAACGCATTCTGTTCTTTGTACTACAGAGAGCATGTACCATATTTGAAACCGGAAAATTGGTCTTCAGTTATTTGTGTAGATCGGAAGGCCTTACTCCAGGGATTTCTTGGATGACCAAGAACATATGCAATGAACGCATTATGTTCTTTGTACTACAGAGAGCATGTACCATATTTGAAACCGGAAAATTGATCTTCAATTACGCTTGTAGATCGAAAGGCCTTACTCCAGGGATTTCTTGGATGACCAAGAACATATGCAGTGAACGCATTCTGTTCTTTGTACTACAGAGAGTATGTACCATATTTGAAACCGGAAAATTGATCATCTACGTATTATTTCTCTGTACCACAAGGAGCATGTACCATACTTAAAACAGGACTGCAAATCTTTGTTCCTGAGCCCAAGCCATTTCTTGGATAACTGGACGACTTATCTGTGACTTTATGCAGAATAACTATCATTTCGGTCAATTTTGAAGGTCAAACTTAAAAGTTTATTTCGGTTCCAGTTAACAAAAATTTCCTATTGCAATCCCATTTCGACCGCATAAAAATGGTTTCGATTGTGCTGCCATTCAGTTAAATGCCTCAGTCTGTCAAACAACTAACACACATGCTTAACATGTACGTGGGTAGTGCTGCCAACTGATTTCTGTTATGAAATTATTTCTCCTGTTTCAAACTTTTGGAATAGTGGAAAATTTTAGTGTGAATGACGAGTGTGTATGAAAATATTTATTTGGAAGACTTTACTTTTTAGTACGCTAGCGGAAAATAATTGAAAAACCCACTTTTATTGACTGCATGATGTATTATCAGATATGTAACATAAGATATAAACAAGGCGACGAAGAAAATAAATTTCAAACGCTCTAAAGTTTGAAAAAACAGATCATTTGAACGCCTTCCGGTAGTTGTTCTTCAATTATTTTTCACTTGAGCAATAAACATTGCTTTTATTTAGTGCGCAGTGAGAAATTTATGTGAAAAAGTGCGGTGAAAATCAGTGAATTACGTTGATTTTGGTGACGGTGTTGCGCGTCTTCTACAGCAGTGAACGAACTGGATTTTCCTTCGTCGCACGGGTAACGTAGGAAATTGTGCAAAGCTAAATTTAACTGTATTTCAAGTAAGTAACACCGGAATGTAATTTAAATGAATGCAGATCGTAGTGTACACTTTTTCTGTCTCGCCAGATGGTTAGTTCATTATTTTAGTTTACGATTCGCGAGTATTTAGTGATTTAGAATTTGATATGACGAATGCTAGCGCCATGGACGAATTAGCGCATAACCCTAATCATCGAAAAAATGAATGCCCCAGAATTCGTTCGCGTGCGTCAAATTTAAGTACGCGCTCGAATTTCTGGTGAAAACAGGTAATAATATTTTGGCGCGCCGTAAAAATATTCTTATTTACGGTAATCAAATATCAGAAATTATAGAATCATTATGTTTTTTTCTTTGGTCAGTTGAATATATTTTACTTCGTGATATTGCTGATTATCTAAATTATTAAACACATTGTTGAAAGCGATGGTAATTACATTTGTAAGCGATTTTTGCAAAATATTTTTACAGATATGAACAATATTTTAAGTTATCAACATGGCTGTTATTGCACTATGGGTAGCCTTCGAATAAACTGATGGGCAAAATTAATTGTTGCACAACATAAGTCGAAAATTAACTTCCGTAATATAGTGATACTTAATAGCAGACTATGTTGCAAGTTTTCGGGGTCGTTAACCGGCGGTGAGGTCTACGAAATCTTTAAATTTAAATTTGTTTGAATATACTTTATAAGTACTTATGGCTATGATATATACAAATCCCTTATCAAAAATATGCCAAATATTGGATTCTATGCTAATTCTATGCAGGATCAGTATGATATCAACATCTGAAACTTATATTGAAACAAGGTTCATATTATTTCATGTTCAATTTCATTCACATTCTTGTTTTCGATTGAATGCTATGTACGCATTTTATTGTCAAATCAAATGAGGTAATTTTCAGAATGAATCGGATTCATTCGAAAGCAATAATTGCATTGGAGATCTGTTTACATACAATGTTCTTTTGGATAATACATACGATAAATTTTAATAAAATGTATTTGGTCAGAAGTAACAGTAGAAAATCTAATCGTTGCTTTAGCATCATTCAATGGAATAGAAATTGCAGTAAGATGGTCGAAAAGACACATTTTTCAAACAACACACATTCATATGTGTATAGTCCATATCACCTTTCTTCACGTTAGACATGATCTCATAAAAAAATAGAAACAATATGATTGAAAATATGTATTTAATGTCATCTGTTTTCCCATAGTTCATACATTTTGATATAAACATCATGTTATTTTGCAATGCCATTATACATCAATTAAAAACCACGAAGACTTATAGAGGCTATTTGTAAGATTAAATTAAGACCAAAATATTCGGCCTTATAGCAGTTCTCAAAATTGGTTTTATGAGACTCTTCAAGATCACCACATGACCAGTAATAAGTTTAAAAAGTGTTTGACATTTGAGGATTTATCACAAAATTTATAATGGTTTTGAAGACAGCTACAACTGCATAATAGAAGCTAATCTTGCTGCTTTGGACACAGCTCTTATAAAACCGTTATAAAACTTAAATGAATCAAAGAAGTCCTGAAATTGTTATTTGGGTTATCCTCCTTGCCTCGATCCCCCCGGGACCACGGGATGCTGGGACTACTTGGGGGGGAGAGGGGGGGGCTGTGCTCATGCACTTCTTCTTAAATTCCGGCCCCTAGCTTAGGCTAGTTCGCCGACTGGCTGGCTAATCGACTGCTGCACTGCAACGTAGTCTCGATCCCTCGACGGTCATGCACCGAACTGACTGACATGCACCTGACTCGAATCCTCCTGCTGACTCCCCCCGGCGTAGATGGTGGTCCACCAGTTCCGGTGAAGGAAACTTCCGCACTGGTGGTGCCCCGACTACCGGCGGCTATCGCAGGGGACGCTTTCACGCATTGCCTCGACATCGTCCTCGGGTGCCCTACGTACCCAAATCGCTTTCTTCTTCTTTCTTCTGCAGGTTGGCTGATCGAGTGCCGAGGTCGGTCCGACGATTCCGGTTGACAGAAAACTTCCGGTTCACCGGCGCCGCGACTACCCGAAGCCAAACACTGCTCACTGCGCTGAACACTCCCCAGAATTGGCACTTATTCGCTGATCTCGCCTCCATCTACGCTGCAGCTCCGACAGTATTTGCGTCACGACTCTGCTTACCGAATTTCACGTGTCTTCCTCGTGTCTTCCTCCAATCCGCAGCGTCGGCAGAGGTTGCTTCTGTCATGTATGTATGTGTGTGTGTATGTGTGTATGTGTACAAATTTTGTAGACACACTTTTTGGAACTTACCATTATCCGATTTACTCGCAACAAGTTGCATTCGACGGGGAATGCGGTCCCATTGTTTGCTATTGAAAATTGGCTCGATCGGACATTGCATTTCGGAATTATTGAAAAATCATTGTTTTTCCCAAGGGCCCTTGAAAAAAAAATTCAAAACCAAAAAAAAATTTTTTTCTGAAAATGGTGACGATGCATTTTAACTAATGCAAAACCATGCAAAATGATCGAAAAATGTGATCTATTCTCCTTAAAAGCTTTTTTGACCTTTCTAATGTTATTCTTTTAATATATTTTATAATGCACGAGAAAGGCATCATCACTGCTAGGTGGATTAATCTGGGTTTTTTTTTAGAATTTCCCCACGTGCTGCGTCTGGTTGGCTAGTCACCGGACAGACAAACAGGGCTATTATATATAGTAATAGGGATCCTACATTCAGAGATATGCGAAAGCGGCCATCTTGAGCCAATCGAGCATTGAGAACTGTCAAAGTCTGAGCCAAATGAACATCGTTATTGTTGCAGATCGAAAGGTATTGCGATTTTGATGAAATATATTTTATGAAAAGTTTTATCGAATAAACAATTTGTTTTGCTTTCGTAAGTAAAAGTAGTCTAGTTGATGCCTTATATCGTGTTCATTCGTATTGCTGTTTAATTTTAGCGAAAATGCACTGCTAGAGGATAGACAAAATAATCCAAAAGTGTCTTCGAATGTAAAGTCATGTTCAAGCCTAAACATTTTTCACTGCGGCAAGTGCAGGCAGCGTTTGTTTACGAAAGTAACAGCGTTGTTAAATCGTCTGGAAAAGTATTCGCACATCTCTTAATATAGGATCCCTATATAGTAAGTATAAGTGTTGGCCATAAGGCGTAGCCCCAGCATTTTTGTCTCTTTTTAATGAATTCATCGTGGAGCGAGTGTTTCCTGAGTTTGATAATTTTTTTTATCAGTTCAGTTTTACATCAGTAAGTATGTAGAAATATAGAAATTGTTGAATGTTTGTCCTGGTATGTGTGTGCATATGAGGCATGCAAAAAGCCCACGACTCCGCAATGTTCCTTACATATTGTGCAAATAGTAAAAAATAGCTTAGCTTACCTTGATTAATTGTACACATCGTAGTTGCTAATCATGATTGGCCGAGAAACAGCGAATATGCAGAGCTTACCAATTGAATAATCTTCTTGGGATAAAAAAACTCACTGTACTTGCTTCGAAGTTTCCAATTCATGACTAATAACGATGCTGGTCACGTCCTTACAGTCATCACATTTTGACGTAGAACTACGTCTGTCTTTTCTATATTAGGGTACACTTTACGATTGCAAAAAATTGAAAATCGTCACGAAAATATGATAGACTTTGATCGTTAATATCTCAGCCGTTTCTCGATGGATTTTCAATTTTCTTGGACCATTCGATCAAGGAAGAGTCAACGCTTCATACCTGATGTACACTGAAATCGTTTGCTACACGATTATTTTTACAGGAATCGTTTTTTATGCGATTTTTTTTTTCACGCGAGTTTCTGGATTTCCGCGGTTCCTTCAGGCATACTTTGGGATTTACGTTACGTTACGTTTTTACTTTGTTTTAGTTTACGCGGCCCATATCTTCCACGTAAAAACCGACTCTAGTGTGTTACAATATCTATGTATGATAATATTTACTATTAAAAACTTGCCAACAGTTTAGCACTTGGTTTCGGTGAATCAGTCAATCTCGTAAGTGCATCGCAAGTTTCTTCTTCCATAGCACTACATTCCAACTAAAACTAGGCCTGCTTTTCAACTTAGTAATTTATCAGCATTTCTTTAGTTATTCATTGAAAGTTTTTTTTATGTCCGCCATTATAGGGCTTTTAGCTGGTGCAGTTCGTTTTTGCTAACTTAATCGTGCGTTTTCCTTGAAAAGCTTGGGGGCATTTGACGATAGCTTCTTGCTTACTTCTGTTGATGCAGTAGAGGGGCTCGCAATCTTCTTCGCTGCTGCAGTGAATGCGTTCTGGTAAACTTCTGGTAGACGTTTTTGCTGATTCGTAGGTGTCTGCCGGTGTAAACGCTAAGTCCGACGCA
The DNA here is from genome assembly GCF_024139115.2 of Armigeres subalbatus. Lineage (NCBI taxonomy): Eukaryota > Metazoa > Arthropoda > Insecta > Diptera > Culicidae > Armigeres > Armigeres subalbatus. Next base: position 134,573,879 of record NC_085141.1, read on the forward strand.
ATTCACGTGGAGGAATAATTATTATTATCAAAAACGCCGTTAACTGCCCAGCTTTCGCAATGGGTTTTTCTGTAATGAGCCACCAGGGGCTTAGACTGACTTAGCGATGGGTGGTAAGTCTCTGTAGCAGTTTGCGTCGGTGATGGTTGCAGCTGTACACTATCATCCAGGTTTGTGCTTTTCAAATTGTGTAATCGATTATCGTTCAATCGGATGTTTGGAATTGTTACCAATGCTTCGAATCGAGATACAATTATCGAACGATTGTTGCTCTCTAGCGAGTTTTTATCAATTGGTAATTTGGATATGCGGGCTTGGTAGTCATATGGCTACTGCTTCTGCCTCATACGCAGGAGGTCGTGGGTTCAATCCCAGGTCCGTTCCATTCTCCTACTTTGTATCTTTCTCTTTATTTCTCTTTGTTCTAGCAATCGCTAGAACTGGAAATGAACTTCCATACCGTTTCCATTACTATTCCTATACCTTCAACTTAAGTATTCTAACAGTAATCTGCTACAATTGGCAATGAACTATAGAGCTCGTTTCCTACATCCAATTAGAAATTCCATCAGTTACCTTCTCCTATCTATCACATTGGCAGCTCGTTAACCAAGACGGACCTCTGCCTCTCCAACCTAACTCAGAAATTCCAACAAATTCCGCATGAACTCGTGGCAAGTGCAGAGGTATATTCGGCTTGCAGTGAGCGAGTGATTGCATCATCATTTTCTCCCCCTTCCCTACATTGACTTGCATTCTGAAGTGGCAGGCGCCAGTATGACCTAACAAATGAGATCACCAGTACTTGTACATTGAAGATGTGTGCTAGTCCCAAGCAAACATCTGTTGGTTCCCTGTGCAAGAACAGCTGATCTGGTCATAATGGAGTAGCAACTACGAGCAGTCAATCCAGCAAGCTCAAGCTCATGGGTAGTTTGGATATGTGAACGCTTGAGAGTGTTGTTCATCCTCGATTATTTGAAAATTTTATTTTTATCTTCATTTTCAAATGTTGGTCCAAAAATTATATACATCACATCGAAAGCAGATTCAGGCTGGGCTTAAAAAACGCTTGCTTTATTCTCATCGCACAGAATAGTCGAACACCTGTATATTACATACAGCTACGTAGTTCAACGTCACCTTCGCGTACAACCCGATTGGGCTGAACCTTTGAGTTTTTTAATATGATCACATTTGAGTAGCTGCATTACCAAATCGGTCCAAATTGAGCTGCTAGGGTTGACACTCATTGTTATAAGAGATCGAGGAATGCTCTGCATCTCCGTGAGCGTTTTCAGTTTGCGTTTCCTAGACTAGCTGCTGTCCCGTGACCAGCAGCAAAATGATCGATTCTGCACTCATATTGTGCAAATAGTCAAATAATTTCACCGAGTTTAAATCTTGAGGGCTGTATGTACATTTCGATGATTCGCCGAATATTGACTGTTGTGTGGAGTACCTTTAATCCTCTGAACCTTTTATTCTTACTTTTTGGTAAGATTCTAATTGTTGCTTGAACGTAAAACGTTGCATTGTGTTTTCCTTAGGGCCTCCCTAACTCTTAAGCGGTGCTTACTCATGCGCTTAAACCTGGTTTGAGGCCTAAGCGGAGGTAAAGAAATTGGCCTTTAATAAGAAAGAGGCGCTAAACAAACTTAAAAGCGCCCTAGGAATCTACGCCACGACTTTGCCGCTATACTAATCTGATTTATATCCAATTGAATTTACACTTTAACCTTCCTAGTGCATTAAAAAAAGTTACACATTGTGCATTAGCGGGTCAAAAATGACCCCAAGTTGAATTCGCTCCCAAAAGTTCATTTTCGAACCGATTCTCAATCTTTTGGAACCAAATTGAAGGTATGGATTCGTTACGGACAGATTTTTGCACTTTGGCCATTCTGGTTCCCAGGAATCGATGTTGAAGGAACATAGATTCTTAGGCCAATATTTGGCGTGATTTCTTGCCTTTCGAAGGATGATTTTGGAAATGCTCATTAATTTGCGTAGCAATAATCCTAATAGAATGTAGCCATTGTCCATTTCCATGGATCAACACAATTCCTAGTTATTACACGGTCCGGTGTCCCTCGGGAAGACCCGGAACATCCGTAGAAGTGGTCAATTCATTAACTAATCCTAGAAGAGCGCGGTTTTTTCCAAAGCTTTTAATTATCGAACGCTGGGTAACAAATGATTGTGGTGAACCATTTTGATGGACCTGCGTGGCCACCGGAGGTCCTCCAGAGGATCCGGAACATTCGGTGAAGTGGTCAATTCATGGAACTCATCCTAGAAGAATGCAGTTTTCACAAAGCTTTTGATTATCGTAATTTGAGTAACAAATGATTGTGGTTACCCATTTTGGTGGAACTGGGTGGCCACCGGAGTCCTCCGGAAGATCCGGAACGTCCGTAAAAATGGTCAATTCATGAAATACATAATAGAAGAGCGCGGTTTTTTCCAAAGCTTTCCATTATCGAGCTACGAGTAACAAATGATTGTGGTGACCCATTTTATTCTATTTCTTCTTCATTGGCATTACATCCCCCACTGGGACATTGCCGCCTCGCAGCTTAGTGTTCATTTAGCACTTCCACAGTTATTAACAGCGAGGTTTCTAAGCCAAGTTACCATTTCTGCATTCGTATATCATGAGGCTAACACGTATCATGCCCAGGGAAGTCGAGACAGTTTCCAATCCGAAAATTGTCTAGACCGGCACCGGGAATCGAACCCAGCCACCCTCAACATGGTCTTGCTTTGTAGTCGCGCATCTTATCGCACGGCTAAGGTGGCCCATTTTGATGGAAGAAACGGAACATCGGTTAAAGTGGTTAATTGATGTAATAAATACTAGAAGAGCCTATTTTATTTAATTTCCTTGTCGTACTCTGAACATGAAATTATTGCCGTGACCTTTTCTCACGGATGTGAGTAGCAACCAAAGGCCCTCCGGAATATCCGTATCACACGTAAAAGAGATCAATTCATAAAACCCACCTTAGAAAAACACGCCATATAATCCATAGAAGAAGAAGATGATGCACACTATTCTTCTAAACCTTTTTATTTTCCTAATTTTAGAAACAAATGATCGTAACCAATTCACAATCAACCAATGGGCAATCCCACTGTATGTCTTCAGGTACATTCAGATCATCCGTAAAATCGGTCAATTCATGAAACTTGTCATAGTTTTCCTATTTTCGTATCCTGAGTAATGGATGATTGTTGTAACCCATTCTCAGGAACATGTGTAGTCACCAATGAAACTCCGCAAGATAAAAAATCTGTAATTATAGTCAATTCATAAAAATTAAGATGACGCTATTTTTTTATTTTGAAAAGACAATCACATCAACCCAGAAAATATTTTCAAGTACGGCATAATTTGCTTCCATGATCGATATTCAGTCATAAATCATGGACTCATGCAAGTTTGACGTAAAATGAAAATTTACTTTGGTTGAATCTTTTGACAACTTTTGGTCAAAAATTTCTTGCAAGATGATGGATCATAAAAAACCTATCTTACAATTTTAATTTTTTATTAACAGGCGTCTATAATGGCAGCAAAGAGGTTCAACTAAAAAAGGACCCCTGAAATTTTCTTAAATTTTTAGGGTGACAATATCAGGTCGAAAACGTGATAAAATCGGGTCGAAAACGAGAGAAAATCGAGAGTAGACAAAATCGCAAAGTGACAAAACTGGGTTGATACTGTTTTATTAGGCTAACATGATGAAACTTTTATGCCCAGAGAACCGCACGGGAAAGGAGGGCCCCGCAGAAAGCATCACAACAACCTTCATGAGATGATCAATAAGTAGAATAACAAACAGTTTTCAAAAGATCGTGTTCTAGTAGGATGAGTATCATTCATTTCATTTCATTTCATTTATTCAGACTAAGGCCGAAGTGGCCTGTGCGGTATATAAGAGTCTTCATTCGGCTCGGTCCATGGCTACACGTCGCCAACCACGCAGTCTACGGAGGGTCCGCATGTCATCTTCCACCTGATCTATCACCTTGCCCGCTGCGCACCTCGCCTTCTTGTGCCCTTCGGATCGTTGGCGAGAACCATTTTCACCGGATTACTTTCCGACATTCTGGCTACGTGCCCGGCCCACCGCAGTCGTCCGATTTTCGCGGTGTGAACGATGGATGGTTCTCCCAGCAGCTCATGCAGCTCGTGGTTCATTCGCCTCCTCCACGTACCGTCCGCCATCTGCACCCCACCATAGATGGTACGCAGCGCTTTCCTTTCGAAAACTCCCAGTGCGTGTTGGACCTCCACGAGCATCGTCCAGGTCTCGTGTCCGTAGAGGACTACTGGTCTAATGAGCGTTTTGTAGATAGTCAGTTTGGTACGGCGGCGAACTCTATTCGATCGGAGTGTCTTGCGGAGTCCAAAGTATGTACGATTTCCAGCCACTATGCGTCTCCGAATTTCTCTGCCGGTATCATTTTCGGCAGTCACCAGTGAGCCCAAGTACACAAATTCTTCTACCACCTCGATTTCGTCACCACCGATGCAAACTCGCGGTGGGTGGCTCACATTGTCTTCTTTTGAACCTCTTCCTATCATGTACTTCGTTTTCGACGTGTTGATGACTAGTCCGATCCGCTTGGCTTCCCTCTTCAGCCTGATGTAGGCTTCCTCCATCTTCTCAAAGTTACGTGCCATAATATCTATGTCGTCGGTGAAACCAAATAGCTGGACGAACTTATTGAAAATTGTACCACTCGTGTTAATCCCTGCTCTTCATAATACCCCTTCCAAAGCGATATTGAATAGCAGACACGAAAGACTATCACCTTGCCATAACCATCAGCGGGTTACGTAGGGACTCGAGAATGCCCCTAAAACTCGAACTACGCACATCACCCGATCCATCGTCGCTTTGATCAACCGTATCAGTTTATCCGGAAATCCGTGTTCGTGCTGGTCCCGATCGATTGTATCATATGCGGCTTTGAAGTCGATGAATAGATGATGTGTGGGCACATTGTATTCGCGGCATTTCTGCAGTACTTGGCGAATGGCGAACACCTGGTCCGTGGTGGAGCGTTCGCCCCTAAAACCCGCCTGGTACTGCCCCACGAACTCCCTTGCAATTGGTGCTAGTCGACGGCATACAATTTGGTAGAGTTCCTTGTAGCAATGCGTTCAGCAATGTGATTGCGCGGTAGTTGCTACAATCCAGCTTATCGCCCTTTTTGGAGGGCGTATGGATGAGTATCAAGTGTTGACCAATTCGTAGGAACTTTAGAAGGACATCCAGTGATCACTTAAGTCATGTGTATAGATTACGAGAGGGTCTCCACTGGCCATTCAAGTCCATAACTGAGGGTCACGACAAAAATGTCTTGCTCAGATTTCGATAATAGATTTTTTGAAAAACCATGCTCCTATGATTCGAGATTCGTTAGTTTGCAGCTTTTATGAATATTACGGGCATTATTCATCAAGGAGTGGCCACTCAGGTCTATAAGAATGGGTAACGATACTTTTCTATAACTCAGAGAATGTTAATGAAAAGCTTTAGAAAAGCGGCGTTCTTCTATGGTGAGTTGCATGGAATGAACATTTCTACGGATGTTCCGGATCTTCGAAAGGACCTCCGGTGGCTACTCAAATACATTTAAATGGGTCACCACTAACTTTTGTTACTCAGAGTAGCTTTGTAAAAATCGCACTCTTCCATGATGAGTTTCATGAATTGACCACTTTAACGGACGTTCCGAATCTTCCGGAAGACCTCGTTGACCTACGGTGATTCAGCTATTCTATGGTGAGTTTTATGAATTAACTACTTCTACGGATGTTCCGGATCTTCTGGAGGAACTCCGGTAGCCACTTAGGTCCATCACACTGGGTCACCATAATCATTTGTTACTCAGTGTTCGATAATGAAAAGCTTTGGAAAAAACCGCAACCTTTTATGATAAGTTTCATGAATTGGCCATTTTCACGGACGTTCCGGATCTACTGGAGGACCTCCGGTGGCCACCCAGGTCCACCAAAATGGGTCACCACAATCATTTTTTACTCGTAGTTCGATAATAAAAAGCTTTGGAAAAAAAAACCGCGCTCTTCTATGATAGGTTCCATGAATTGACTATTTTTACGGACGTTCTGGATCTTCTGGAGCACCTCCGGTGGCCACCCAGGTCAACCAAAATAGGTCCCCACAATCATTTGTTACTCAAAGTACTATGAGGAATAGCTTTGGAAAAAACCGCGCTCTTCTATGATGTGTTTCATGAATTGATTACTTTTATGGACGTTCCGGATCTTCTGGAGGACCTTCGGTGGCCACCCTGGTGCATCAAAATGGGTCACCACAATCATTTTTTACTCGTAGCTCGATAATAAAAAGCTTTGGAAAAAAAACCTCGCTCTTCTATGATAAGTTTCATGAATTGACCATTTTTACGGACGTTCCGGATCTTCTGGAACATTTCCGGTGGCCACTCAGGTCCACCAAAATAGGTCACCACAATCATTTGTTATTCAAAGTACGATAATGAAAAGCTTTGGGAAAAAAACGTGCACTTCTAGGATGAGTTCCATGAATTGACAATTTTCACGGATGTTCCGGATCTTCTGGAGGAACTCCGGTGCCCACTCGGGTCTATCACAATGGGTCACCATAATCATTTGTTCCTCAGCGTTCTATAATGAAAAGCTTTGGAAAAAACCGCACCCTTTTATGATAAGTTTGGAAAATTGACCACTTTTACGGACGTTCCGGATCTTCCGGAGGACCTTCGGAGGCCGCACAGGTCCATCAAAATGGGTCACCACAATCATTTGTTACTCAGCGTTCAATAATTAAGAGCTTTGGAAAAAAAAACACGCTCTTCTAGGATGAGTTCAATGAATTGACCACTTCTACGGATGTTCCGGGTCTTCCGGAGAGACACCGGACCGTGAAATAACCAGGAATTGTGTTTATCCATGGAAATGGACAATGGCTACATTCTATTAGGATTATTGCTACGCAAATTAATGAGCATTTCCAAAATCATCCTTCGAAAGGCAAGAAATCACGCCAAATATTGGCCCAAGAATCTATGTTCCTTCAACATCGATTCCTGGGAACCAGAATGGCCAAAGTGCAAAAATCTGTCCGTAACGACATCCGTGGAATCCATACCTTCAATTTGGTTCCAAAAGATTGAGAATCGGTTCGAAAATGAACTTTTGGGAGCGAATTCAATTTGGGGTCATTTTTGACCCGCTAATGCACAATGTGTCACTTTTTTGTTGTGGCGTTCCTAGAGGTCGCTGATAGCTGGTTATCACCCCAAAATTTTCATTTCCAAAAGTTAGGAAAAGTCAGAAAATTTCAACGCCCTATCTCATTTGATTACAAAGCTACAACGTTTTTAAATCATCTCTGGGCCAAAATAGACCCCAATGCACTAGGAAGGTTAAGTCTGACGTTTAAATACTTGACGCCTTAAATATTGAGTCGGATCACTTTTATAAAACATAAGAAAGAATAGTTAATGATACTTTTCGTTTTCTTTTAGATATTTCCAACAAAATACCGAAGACGTTTCATAGAAGAAAACTAAACACGTATGTGTCGACTCATAATGGGATTATGTAGTAAGCGTTGATTGCAAAAGCTGTATAGATAGCATAAAAATGTAAAATCATAAAGCTTTTTTTTATTATTTTGTTCAGCGGCGCAGCCAAATTTTTTAATAATATAAAGTATAGTTCAAGTTAAAATTTGTTTCGAAATTCCGTTTAATTTCGTTAGAAGCAAGTTTTTTCTAGCGAAATTTTTGTAATTTTACGAAACGAAACGAAATCAAGAAATCAGATTTCGTCATGCTCAAATTCCGCGAAATTCCGCGGAATTTCGTTTCGAGCCACCTAAAACGAAATTTTTCGAAATACCGCATATGCTTACTGTTAGTCATCATTTATGATACCTAAATTATTGAGTGGGATATCTCAACTGAACCAACACATGTACATAACCTACCCGATTGATCGACACCAACGGAGAGGTGTTTCTATTTCAAGAAATATCAATTTAGCTCTTTCTCAAATTATGCCTAACGTACATTATGCCTAACGTCCATTATGCCTAACGTACTTATGCCTATCGTACTTATGCCTAACGTCGCGGACCCACCCCCGGGGGACATGTACCCAATGTTGAGAACCGCTGCTATAAAGCTTTAAAGCATATGGATCTATCCATTTTCAACTTTAGATATTTATTGAAAATTAGGTTCATGAAAAACATATTTTACAGCGGCGCCTTTAGAGACACATTCAGACCGCGTTGATGGCCATACTAAAAATTAGCGGCGCTGGCGCCGGCCTACATGAGAAACCGAATCAAAGAAATTGAATCTCACGTTGCAAATTGTTTGCGTGAGAATTCTCCAACAGTGTTTCACGACAGAGAATTGGCACCAACCAGTGGAGATTTCCTTGCTCGTTGCAATTCATTGCATTCCTGGAAAAGGATCATTTACGAGCTATCGGAATTCACGCTGTGTGGTATCTTGTTGGCTTAACTGTGATAGAAATCGGTACGGAAATCCAAGTATTCAGCGTGAACATTGAAGAAAAATGTAGAAAAATCTATTATGTGTTTGAATTTTTTTGTAATATTTACGTGACTGGCACACTTGTACTTGGCTCTGAAATTGCGAAACATGCTTTTCTCTTATTTGACATTGTCCTTCACACGATTTTTTTAGTTTTAATCGAGGACCTACCACTGTACTGCATCGCTTGTATATTTAGTTTAGGCTTGAACACTCGACTGGAAAAACCAACAAAGAGTGAAATGCGCGTTGCACGAGATCTAGATCACGACATCAGATGAAATGTGAACATATGGGGATTGCGTTCCTGTGCCGGGCAGTGCTAAAGTTGAAAGAGCAATCAAGGGGCAAGGGCTGGAAATGGGTACTTCAGATCCGGATCAACCTCAGTGATGTGGTAATCCGAGCTAATTGCACTGAAGCATGCGAATAATTTCGCAATGTAAAACCCTACATTCACACCCCTTGGTGACACTTGCTGGCGACAGGTTCATGTAGTACCCAAATTGCGAGGTTTCTGCTGGAATCTGAAGCGTTTCTGATAAAATGAGGTCAGCGTGACGATATCAGATCAGATTAATGAAGCAGACGTGAAACCTTCGAATGCGTATTGTATTACCAAAGTATTTAATGACGTCTGCCACTTGCACAATTTAACCAATCCAAGCTTTATGGACGATATTTTGAAAAGTAAAATTCAAATTTTCGGGCAACTCCCTCGCAGTCGCGAGCCTTCTCAGATTCTGCCGCCGTCGAAATGATCCAGATAATTACCCATAAGCCACAAAAATCCTTTCACTCGGCGCCGCCGAAATGTCTTATTTTGCGAATGTAAACTCCACCCAATCCGCCTAGCGTCATTTTGCTGTCCATAATCCTTTGCCGCACGGAGCGGCGGTGGCCGGTTTGAATCTGCAGATTAGTTGTGGTAGTCATGTGACATGATTATTGAAATAATTTCGGCTCAACTGGTACATATTGTTTCCCTTTTTGGAAAAAAGCGTGAATGAAACAATTTTGTTCCCGGAAGGCTCGAGAGTTCCCTGGAAAGGGAGTCTGTGAATGTCGAGTTCATAAGACTAAAATGGATGTAAGAAGAATTTGTTTTTTGTTTGCCGTAGAATATATCGGCGTTTTTTTTGTGCAACACTGGTACAACTATTTTTTGTTTTTGTCATTGCACGAAAAATGGTATGAGGTTTCACCTGGCAAAGTCCCAATATTAAGCAAAGTCGAAATATTAATATTTATTTTGTCTTCACTTTTCATAAGACAAGTTAGTACAATCCAATTCAATTCCACCACATAGATTTTGTTAGGTTGTTATACAGAATTTAGAGAAAAACAAACATCTACTGCTTGGGTGTAGTAATCGAGTTTATGATCCTCAAATAATTTTGTAAAATATTCAACTCCGGGGTGTAGTTTCTGTAAAGTCTAGAAAGTTTTCGAATTCAACTGTGCTGAAAATGTTTCTTACAAAGTCACGGATATTTAAAACGCCATAAATTGAATTATTCGCATTAGTTGAAGCACTTTATCGAACTATCCAGTTCGTTCGAATGAGTTAAGCTACGACAGGCTACGGCAATTTAATTACTTATACGTCGAAGGGACGCTCCACCCCCAGCGTCTTCTTGGGCCATCGTCGTCTTCATCCTCAGGCACTCAGGCAGTAAATTTTCCTGTGATACTATCCTATACTTGCCGCGTGAAGGTTTTATTGAAGTTTCAATAAAATTCAACCGATTCGAGAGTGTCTACAACATTGCGTATCTTTTTCGTTGGACGTCTCGAGTCGTCTTCGTGGTCGGGCGTGTGAAAGTGTAAATTGATTGGGATTGGATGAAGGCGTATCTGTGGAAGGTGTTAGAAATAATGACATTTACAAATTATTTAACGAGCTGGGCGACTACTCTGGCTGGATGCTGCAGATGGCCCGCTTCAACGTTTGATTCCCGGCCAGCATCGGATGATATGCAAGACCGACCGCGAAGACAGGTAGTAAACAACGTCCATTATAGATAAGTTTTACGCTGATTGATTTGCAACATTGTTGCTGCGAAGTAAAATTAATAAGCAATTACCCGACGGGAATCCGTGCGACAAATGCAACTTCAGCCACATGCATCAAAAACCGAATCAGCTTCGGTTTATTGCATGTTGTACATTATTTCAATGCAATTATGGCAAACTAGTCAATATGTGAATATTAATAAACCATAAAAATTGCTTTCGCAAACAGTTACCTTTCTGCATCATCAGGTGAACAGGTTCCAATATCTTGGGCTGCCCCGACTGGCGAAATGTCACCAAGTTCAGCGCAATTAGAGTCGATCGATTTTGATGATCGCGAGCCGCTTTCCCAACATGGCTGTTCCATAATGCAATATTTTGCGCTTCTCAATCGGTTGACAAAATGCACTCACAGCCACCGAGCGCGAGAAGTCATGCTGAGTTTAGGACCTAGTAACTGCTGACAAGTAAGCTCTTCTAAGGCCAGCGCAGCCATATAGTTGCTGCTGCAGCTGCTGTGGGAATTGGAACAGTTTATTAGATATGACTGACTTTGGGCCGAAGTGTCATTGCGGTTATACGCCGGACGATAATTTTCCCATAATTTCCACTCGGATTCCTATACATGGCTGAAATTGACTGGTGGCCAAAAATAGTAAAACCAGTGTGTGCTGAACATGCAGGCGAACCAACACAACACACTTGTCTGTCAGAATGGAACGTCCATTGATCTGTCGCCACCGTAGTCGTTATGTACGCTGGACAGTCGACCCGTCTGCATTTGGACGCGAATTCGAAGAGTGGGTTAGTTTCGGCCTTAATTAAAATCAATTCCTGTTACTTTTCAAACTCAACTTGCGTTCGATTTCTGATATCATTGCAACGTTGGGTGATGGTTCTCATTTGCGTTGACCAGTGAACAGTTTCTAATCTACCCCAAATTAGTTCAACGCGACTTCTGACGATCGGACTTGAACTAAGTATTGGATAGACGGATCGAGTAAATTGTGTAAGTCATTTGATTTGAGAGAATGGTATTTGGTATCAACTCCGTTCGCCACAATCAAACTCCAAATAAACTGTTTAAAATCTATAAAACAGCACTGGGATATGCCTCGGAGTCACAATACGCATGTAGATTACTGTCCAACAATTCAGAAATCTTCTTCTTATCTTCTTCATCTTCATCTTCGACCATAAATCTATGTTTTGCAATAATTGGTCACCATTATACTGCCTATGATCGCATATCAGTCCCATCTTTGGTGGATTTCCTATTCTTTTGGGACAAATATGTGGTTGTGGGCAGTATACCCCAACGCTGTTCTCGTATATGCACTGGAATACTACAGGGAATGTCCAAAATAACTGGGATAGGCAAATTTTGGGCATAATTAGATGTGTTGTAACTATGTCCATTATTATCCGATTTGAACAATTCAAGAATGCATGAACTAGAATGCATGACCGTTGGATGCCGAAGATATTTTTGGTTTTTCGAATGTAGGTTCAGAACGGTAAATTTGTGGTGGGTATTAGGATAAGTTGTTTATAAAAACAGAATAATATTAGTAACCGCAATTAAAGTAGGGCTCTTTCTGATTGGAACCATATGTAGAAATTCGAAATCGTACCAGAATCAAGTGAGATATGGCCATTTGCTTAGAATCGGTGCCGATCGGGAGTTTTGAAAGGGACCAGGCCACAAATTCATTTGAATCAAGCTTTTTGACAGATCTTCCTCTATGACTACATTCCAGAAGTTTTCTATCACGTCAAGAATGAAAAACGCTGTAGTCGCTGGGGTGCCCCCGGGAAACCCGTAGAAGGGACATTTCAGTTTTAGCACCAAAGATAGTCATTCAACGGCTCGTTCCTTATGGTTTTCGATCGGGAAGTGAGCTATGAATATAAAATTGACCAGTGAAGACTCTGATCGCTTCCGGGACCTACGGATTGTCCCCCAGGGAACCGGTAAAGGGGGTCTCTACTGATTTAGCGTCGGAATTAGTCATACGACGAATCTTTTTTTACAGTTTTCTATCAGGAGGTATGTTTATAAAATCTATTATTGACGACTTTGTCCGATTTTGGGACCTACGGATTGTTCCAGGGGAACCTGTAGAAGAGAACATTTCACATTCTGCGCCAGAATAAGTTATTCGAGGGTTCTGTTCTCAAGGTTTTCGATCAAGAAGCAAGGAATGAATATTAAATGAATTTTAGCGATTCTGACCACTTCTGGAACCTATGCATTGCTATAAGAAAATCTGATGAAGGAGACATTTCAGTTTTAGCGTCAAAACAAGTCACTAGACATCTCTTTTGACGTAGGACTACAACTGTCTTTTCTATATTGGGGTACACTTTACGATTGCGAAAATTAGGGACCGTCACGAAAATATGATAGACTTTAAACTTTAATATCTCAGCCGTTTCTCGATGGATTTTCAATTTTTTTAACCATTCGATCAAGGATGAGTCAACGCTTCTTTGTATTCATATGAAAATAATGATTTTTAACAATTTATTATCGAAAATTGATAAAAAGTTTAGAAATAGGTAAACCAACCAATCACGTACATGCATCACTAGCACAGACATCAAAAATCAATCCCTTGCGGGTTTGGATCTAATCCTCAGTTTGAACAAGATTTCACGCAGAGCGGACGCATCAAAGCAATTGCAGCGGAGCGGACACAGCATCACGGAGGCGCTGCGCTGGTAATATTTTCAACGAAAATCCATCGCATTTGTGGAGCTCCTCGGTGTGTTGCTGCAGATCATTCAACCTCAACGAACCAGCATTTCATATGTAGAAAGGGTTGACTACAAAAATAGCACTGTTGCGATCCCGTGCCGCCAGTGGCGATGCTTTTATTACATTACAAATTGTGGTGTCAGTTAGTTGTTGGAAAGGCGCATTGGGGAAAGAAAATTGGTTCGTCTCAGGACTAGCATTTTCTTAACAGAAAGGTTTAATTGCGAAAATGGACTGTTTCGGTGGCATCGGCGTTTGACGTGGAAGCTTTTTAAGAAAATTATTTTGAGCTTTTTAGTGGAAAGTCTTCACTTGTCATAAGACGAGTTTGTACCTTCCCATTTAATTCCACCACTTGATTGTACCTTAAGAGATACGTATTTTGACCTCAACAGTAAGGTCGTTTTCAGTGTCTCGTATCGTAGTCGACACTGAAGACGACCTCACTGTTGAGGTCGAAATACGTATCTGTCAAGGTACAATCAAGCGGTGGAATTAAATGGGAAGGTACAAACTCGTCTAATGACAAGTGGAAGCTTGGTTTCTGTTAGTGATTCCATCCATTCAAAATTAATTCATTGAATACAAGAAAGCTGCTATCCGGCGCGCAACCCATTTTGATCGGGGTTCCGCAAAGAGTGGTTTAACCATTTATAAGGCAATGACAATTATATTGCCAACAAATTATATGTTATCTGTTATGAAAACTCATATGTGAATATGTACGTTATGTGGAAGATATTGATTTGGAAAATGTATTGGAGGTAACCACTTTCCCTTCGATGGGACTCGAACCCATGACCCTACAGACCCTACTGTAGGGTCATGGGTTCGAGTAAAAGATATTTTAGTTACTAGATATAGATTGTCGCTACTGTTCCCTTTGTTCTGCTGTCCGAAACATGTGTGGTACATACCTGTCAAATCGTATGGATTTTCCTTCTTTGACATTTAGCTCCCCTATCCTCGCCAGCAAAAGATGTTCCGGACAGCGACGACAGCGACAATCTTTATCTAGTAACTAAAATATCTTTTGTTCGAGTCCCATCGAAGGGAAAGTGGTTACCTCCAATACATTTTCCAAATCAATATCTTCCACATAACGTACATATCCACATATGAGTTTTCATAACATTGTAAATTAACGTCCAAGTCGGGTGGTTTAATCCCCGGAAATAGGCAATTAACTTTGATTGAACTGATATGTTTTCTGTTTATTAACAAGAGTTCTACTTATTATTTTCCATGTAGTGACTATATTTACTACCTAGTAATCCCCCAGATGAATTTGAGCCATAAAAATTGAAATGTCAATTTGATTACCGTTTTTGACGTAAACTACGTCTAAGGGGAAGACTCAGATACAGGGTGTAAAACCGAAATTTCCAAATTCGAGACCGTCACGAAATTAGGATAGATTTCAAACGCTAATAGCGTTCTTATCTTTCGATGGATTTTCGACATTTGCTTATCAATCGATTCAGAAACTCTCCAGCAATTTGCCAATTCTATTGATACTATTGATTATCAACGTTAAACTATTGAAAATGTTGTTTCTTTCCAAACCGGGTGAAAAATTCAATTCCGTTCATAAATCCCCAACACGGACATCAGATTGCAGTAAGGTACGGGCCTTTTGACCCACTGCTTCGTTTTCCCTGTGTATAAAAAGCCCCGTGTTTCGCGTGCGCGCGTCATTTTCATTCTGGATGTCACGGCGAGTGGACCAGGGCGTCCAGAAACGGTCCCAGTGACAACGGCTGTATCAGCGGTGTGGTGGTGCGGATGAAATTTTTTCGGTCGGTGGTGGTGGCGGTCGTGGAAACAGCAGCACATCATTTTCATCCGTGTCCCATCTTCGGCGGATCTGGCAATCGACGGCGTTCGTTGAGCCGAATCATCGGATGGCGGTCGCGCAGCCCAGTGGCTGCACATAAGTGGCAATTAATCGGTTCTTTTCAGGACCATCATTATATTTGGGAGGAAGGTTAAGTTGAAATAATTTTCCTAAAGTGCAACCGTTAGGAACTGGAACATTCTTCGGTGAAATTTTCTAGCGTAATTCGGAGTTGTATGATTTTAGTGTAGTGATTGAGAATGTTGATATTAGACGAACTTTCTAAATAGAACAAAGCATAATTGTTTGGCATCGGTAGCGGAATCATAGCATTAGTGCCGGTTCGAGCATAGGCTGTCATCGGAAGATTGCTACAGCAATTTATTCACTAACGTGGCATTTGCAACGATTTGGATGTTGTCGGCACAACATGAAATTTTCCCGCGAGACTAATTTTGTATTTTCCTGTTGGTTGAAAAAGAAATCGGTTCCGAGATGAACTTTATTCAAAGCACAACGCTAACGTCGGTAGTTGAATCCCAAGCAAGTATCGGAAGGAGACCATGCAAAAAATGGATTCGCATTATGACTGAAAAAATTGTATGGCGTCAGTATTGATGTTTGCTACAGATTTTTTAACGTAAACTTCGTCTTATGGGAAGACTCAGATACAGGGTTTAAAACGGAAATTTCCAAATTCGAGACTGTCACAAAAATTAGGATAGATTTCAAACGCTAATAGCGTCTTTAACTTATTTTCGACATTTGCTTATCAATCGATTCGGAAACCCTTCAGCAATTTGCCAATTCTATTGATACTATTGATTGTCATTAATGCTTAATTTTTTTCTACAACAAATATGATTTTGAAAAAGTATCACCGGCGCGTGCTTACTCGCAATCTACATGCTGATACATTTACAGTTACATCAAACAATTGAAAACCGAAATACGCCACTCCAAAATTACGAGGTGACAATGTTAAAAAGAGACAGAAGATAGGAAAAATAACACGGTGTGTAGTGCCTCCCCGAGTCACCTTTAGAGCCACCTTCATTGATGGTAGCCGATCGTTAGTACTTCATATCAAATATCATATCATATCATAACATAGCAAAGAATATTGTGGCCAAATTTCATAAAATTTGGTCAACAAACCCCCCGACAATTACAGAACAAAACCTGCCAAAGCCGTCATTCCTCCTACATCATACAAGAAAATTTAAACTGAGCGCTGCTAATGTTAATGACGACGACGCGCGACCCACACCATCGCCGGGAATAAAATTTCCAATAGGAGCTCCGCCGAAGCCAAAGGTGGTACCACGGTCTGCTCTCCGCGACATCTCGAACTAAATGGCACGCGCCCGCGGAAGAGCTGCTTTCTTGCAATCAATAAAGTTGAACATGAAGCCACGCCCCTTTGATGAGTGTGTGACGGTTACACAATATTTGCAGGCATATCGGACAACAAAGAGGCGGGACTAATGAGCCATCTTTATTGATTATAAGAAAACTGCTCTCCCGCGCACGCGTTGCCCATTCCAGTTCGAGACAGCAGCACGTACGGACGTGTTTATTGTTCGCGCATTTTGACAACTACGTCTAAGGGGAAGCCTCGGATACAGGGTGCAAAATTAAAATTTCCAAATTGGGGACCGTCACGAAATCATGTAAGATGTCAAACGGTAATGGCGACTTTATCTTTCGACGGATTTTTGAGATTTTGTTATTAATAGATTCGGAAACTTTCCACCAATTTGCTAATTGTATTAAAACTATTCATTATCAACGGCAAACTATTGAAAATGTTATATCTTTCCAAACCGGGTGCAAAATTCAAAAATAATCGATCCTGTTCATAAATCCCCAACACGGACATCAGATTGCAGTAAGGTACGGGCCTTTTGATTCACTGCTTCGTTTTCCCTGTGTATAAAAAGCCCCGTGTTTCGCGTGCGCGCGTCATTTTCATTCTGGATTTCATGTAAAGCGGACCAAGGCGTCCAGAAGCGGTCCTAGCGACAACGGCTGTGGTGGTGCGGATGAAAATTTAATATTTATTTTGCAGCCTATTCGTTTGACCTTGCGGCTCTGAATTTCGATTTATGACCATTCCGCGGATGTGTTTTGAATAATTAGATATTCCTGCCTGAGTTTGTTGGGTCACTCAAAATCATATTGAACCAATTAATATATTTGATATAATTGTAAATATTTATGTTTTCATTGAAGCGTAAAATAAAGTAGTGAAAATGAATCTTCATTCAATTTTAAGATTAATTGTATTTGGGTGTGGGCAGTGGAAGCGAACGTTGTCGTCCGTTGGATTTTCCATTCATTTAATTTTAAATGCGCCCTTCAAGCCAAACGTGTAAAATTCAACGATCTCAATTGAATTTTAAAGTGATGTAAATTTAACATCAACCTTAATTTTAGATGTATTTCGATGCTCCAAATATGTGCATCAAAATAAACGTAAATTTACACAAAAATTCAAACTGTGCAGTAGTTATTGTTGGTGAGGCACATAATTGGGAATGAATCGGATCTTTTCAGAACCACCATTATGTTTGGGAGGAAGGTTAAGTTGAAATAATTTGTCTATAGTGCAAACGCTAGGAACTAGAAAATTCTTCAGTGAAATATTCTAGCGTGATTCTGAGCTCAATTATATGATGTTTGTCTAGTACTTAACTACTCTTCTTGCTGTGGATTTAATTTTGAACAATGATTCAGTGATTGACATGTGATTGAGAAAGCTGATATAAGACGAACTTTTTTCATAGAACAAAGCATAATTGTTTGGTATCGGTAGCGGAATCATAGCATTACTGCCGGTCCGAGCGCGCGTCAGAAGGAGAAGCTGCAAATATGTATTCGCATGGATGGAAATAAAACCTTAAGCAAGTAGCAGGCTACCTACTAGAATTATAATCTTGATGGGAAATTTCACTTGACTGTTACTGCTATCCACGCAAATAATTATCGACAGCGTCTTTTTACAACGCGCGCTTGTGATTCTGCTACCGATGGAAAACAATCTGCCATCACCAAGCAATTAAGTTTTACTTTGAACAAAATTCATCTCGCCTCAAGTTGTGACTTAAGAGCTACTTTCTCTGATGGTAGCCAATCATTACTACTTCAGACAAGAAAATTTAATCTGAGCGCGAACGACCGCATGAACCACACCATCGCCGGGAATAAAATTTCCGGTAGGAGCTCCACCGTGGTACCACGGTCTGCTCTCCGCGACATCTCGAACGAAATGGCTCGCGCGCGCGGAAGAGCTGATTTCTTGTAATCAATAAAGTTAAACCTGTAGTCACGCCCCTTTAGTTTTTTTTTACTTAAATTCAATTTATTTTCATTTTCTTTTTGTGTTCATACAATAGTGTATCAGTTTAAGTGTTTGGCCACCTGGCCCTTCATCTTCATTTGTTTTTTCTTATTTGTTTTGTAAGGGTAATTGTTTTGTGTTCAATTTTTACATGTTAGCCTTGAGGAGGCATTAGTTAATTTTAAAATTTGATAACCTAACTAACTATATACACTAATATTTACAATAAAAAATTGATAACCTAGATTGGAACTAGCGCCCTAATTGGAGCCTGATCCTAATGCAAGCAACGGACCCTAAACTTTTCTTTACACTCACCAAAGCGTTCATGTAAGGTTTTTATTCCGGCCAGACGGTGGACCTCGGATGTTCTTGTCCTGGGAGGGGTGTTGAGGATCATCCTCAGGAATTTGTTTTGGACCCGTTGAAGTTTGAGGTGGTGGGTTTTAGCGCAGCTCTCCCAGACCGGCATGCCATATTCGATCACAGGGAGGATGATTTGCTTGTAGACAGCAAGCTTATTTTTCAAGGACAATGACGACCGGCGGTTGATCAAAGGGTACAGAAGTTTCAACAAAACGTTACACTTTGTCACCGTTTTGTCAACCTGTTGCCTGAAAATAAGCTTGCTGTCGAGGGTCAAGCCAAGGTAGTCGGCCTCATTGGCCCATTCCACAGTCGTGCCATTGAGGATGATTTTACAGTCCCCAGGCGGAACAAGTTTAGGGGATTTGGAGTGGGGAAAAATGATGACCTGGGTCTTCGCCGCGTTGATACAGATCTTCCAGCTGGTGAGGTACTCTGTCAGGGCATCCAGGCCTCGTTGGAGTTTTGCCACTAGCGCTCTGATCACTCTACCGTTGTAGACGATGGATGTGTCATCTGCGAACAGAGACAGAATGCCGCCTTCTGGAGGTTCTGGCATGTCGGAGGTGAACAGATTGAAAAGCAGGGGCCCGAGGATACTGCCCTGGGGAACGCCTGCGACGATGTTGTGCGCATTGGAACTCGCTCCGCTGATTGAGACCCGGAATGTCCTTGCCAACAGATAATTGTTGATGATTTTCACCAGGTAGCTGGGAAGATTGTAGCGTTGTAGTTTGTACACCAGGCCATCATGCCATACATTGTCAAATGCCTTCTCGACATCGAGTAAGGCCATGGCGGATGTTTTCGAGACAAACTTGTTCCGTCTGAGGACGTTGGTAACTCGGGTCAGTTGGTGTACAGTTGACCGACCGCGTCGGAAACCAAACTGTTCCTCGAGCAAGATGTTGAGATTTTCGGCAGACTCAAGTAACCGATGATAAATAGCTTTTTCGAATAGCTTGGATAACCCTGAGAGAAGGCTGATGGGTCGATAACTTTTGGGGGAGGAAGGATCCTTCCCAGGCTTCCGGATGGGGATGACTTTCGCTGACTTCCAGGACGATGGGAAGTAGCTGAGCCGGAGACACTGATTAAAGATCAGCGAGAGATGCTCAAAGAACGGAGCACTCATGTGTTTGAGCTCGAGATTCAGGATGCTGTCGAAGCCTGGGGCCTTCATGTTCTTCGACGATTTGATATAGGCCGTCAATTCGTCAGCTGAGATCTCCAACTCCTCCGAGAAGTCGTTGGGAATCAAATGGATGTTGTTAGCATGCTCGTTGACGGCTGCTTCGTGTGGACTGACGATGTTCTGCCCAAGATTGTGTGAGCTGACGAAGTGACGACCTATTTCAGCGACCTTCTCTGCAGGAGTTATCAAGCGATCCTTAGAGCCATTATTGTCTAGTGGGATCAAAGGTGGAATGGGCCGAGGCTTGGATTTTAGAATTTTGGTCATTTTCCAGAACGGCTTAGCATAATCTGGGAGAGTGCGGATCTTATTCGAGAAGTCGTTATTTTGAGGTCCACCATTCTGGCCTTGATAATTTTGTGATTCGATTGCAGCGTGCCTTAAGCTCAGGCAGTCCAGTACGCTGAAACTGCCTGCGAGTGACATTCCGCAATCGAATCAAATCTTTGGTGAGTGTATCGATGTTTAAGGAGTTGCTTACCTGCCGAGCCGTCGGTACGTGTTGCTCTCGGGCCGCCGTGATCGCCTCCTCGATAGCGCACAGCTGGCGGTCGATACTTTCCGGCGTCTCCGGACGCACCTCGTAGTCGACGGTGTTATCGACGCACTGCTGGAACCGCTGCCAGTTCACTCGGTGGTAGTTCCGCCGTAACTGCTGGTGCCGATTGACCGAGGAGCCCAGTTCCGCCACCACCGGATAGTGATCCGAACTGAGCTCCTGGTATACAACCGGCTGCGAGACGTGGTCACTCAGGTTTGTTACGTAGAGGTCGAGCGTTGCGTGGGCACCGGACCGACTCAGCCGAGTGGGGGAATCCGGGCTCAGGATCGTGTAGTGGCCTTCCTCCATGTCGTTGCTCCAGAGGTGCCGTTTCGAATGCCGCGACTGTTGCCCCAGGCTTCATGTTTGGCATTCAAGTCGCCGGCAATGATATACTGGCCTTGCCTCCGCGTCAGCTTGACGATGTCCCTCCGAAGGGCAGCCGATGATCCATCGCCGGCTTTGGCTTGCGTTGGACAGTACGCCGCGATGAGCGCGATTGTGCCGACCGAAGTGGTGATTTCGACACCGATGGCCTCGATGACACTGAGCTGGAAGCTTGGAAGCAGACGACAGTTGATGTTGTAGCGAAGAGCGATGGCCACACCACCTCCCCTGGTCGGCCGGTCGAGTCGCACGATGCGGAAGTCCGGGATGTTGATGTTCACCTCCGGTTTTAGGTGCGTTTCGGTGATGAACGCCACGTCTATTTCCTTCTCCTCAAGGAAATCCTTCAGCTCGATTGTTTTGCTCTTTAGCGAGCAAGCGTTCCAGTTGACCAGGCCCACCCTAGCAGCCATTTTCAATGATGAACATGCCAAGTGTGAAGACCTGGTCGAATCGGGTTTTGCAGCCGCGCAGTCGAGTGGCGAGCTGCGCGAAGATCGGCATCAGCTGTTCCGGAGTGTACTGCCGACGGAACCCAGGAGGAGGAAGCGGGGGCCATTCGCTGGTGGATGGTGCCGACGATGCTGGAGCTTGGACCGATGCAGCTGCCGCTGCCAGTCGCTTGTGCGGCTGTAGCGGTGGGAGTATTGGAATCACACGATGGGGAGCCGGGATGGCTGGAAAGTTCACCTCGTTGATTACAGGAACACGGTTCTTCTTCGGAATGGTCCTTGTGGAAGCCTTCTTCCGGATTTCCAGAAACTCGGCTAGCTTTGGGCAGCCCTTTGTGGTGGCCCGATGTTTGTCGCCACAGTTGGCGCACTTGGGATCGGCCACCTCCATTTTGTCGCACTCGTCAGTCGGATGGGGTTCGCCACACTTGTTGCAGCGCGGCTTCATGCGGCAGTTTCTGGTGCCGTGCCCGAAATTGAAGCAGTTGGTGCATTGCGTGACATCGCGGTGCACTGGCCGATATCGCTCCCAGTCAACGACGGTGTAATTTATAACGCCAACCAGCTTCAGGTCCTTCCAGGTAGTGGAGCCGTGCTCCAGATGGATCAGGTAAAGCTGGTCGCGATATTTCCTCGCCTTGTCGTGACGAGCGATCTTGTGGACGGCTACTGGCTTCAGTCCGCAACTTTCAAGCTCTGCTTGGAACTCTTCCTCCTTCATGTCGTGAAGTCCTCGCAGCAAAGCCTTGAGCGGCTTCGTGCCGGGGTGGTCATGAGTGTAGTACTCATACTTGTGGACCTCGAGGAACTCCACGACGGATTGATGATGGTCACTGTTGGCCGGCATCACTTTCACGCCCTCGCTGCAGAGCCGAAAAGTACATTTCAGCCCCTTAGCGATCAGCTGGCGAATTTTTGGGCGTAAATCCGGCGGATCGCCCTTCACAAACACGGGCGGGCACTTCTCCTACCGCTCCGGTTGCACCTGCGGCAGCTGCGATTGCTGCTTCTTCCTCTTTTTCGGCGGATTGCCGGCGTCATCAAGCCGCAACGGCGAGAACACGTTGCTCTGCAAAAGCTGCTTGGAGGGGTTACCCGCGCCTCCAAGAGCAGTGCGATTAGGCACTTTTCCAGTTACCGAATCGGCCACCGAGTCTCCCATGACGGGTCCGGGAGAGAATAACGCCAACGCGACAAGCGAAAACGTAAACAGCGAAAGAACGAGAAAAAAACACTTCGAAAAAATGCGCGAGCAAAAAACACGTCCGTACGTGTTGCTGTCTCGAACTGGAATGGTAGCGATTGGTTCGAGGACGCCCCTTTAGTAAGTGTGTGACGGGTACATAATATTTGCAGTCATGCCGGATAACAAAGAGGCGGGACTAATGGGCCATCTTTATTGATTACAAGAAAACTGCTCTCCCCCGCGCGTGTGGCATTTCATTTGAAATATCGCGGAGAACGGTCCCAGCATCGGTAGAGATGTCGCAAATTAATCGATTATTTCGATTAATCGATTATTTGTTGTGATAATCGATTCATTTTTAAATCGATTACTTCCCAACGATTAATCGATTCAATAATCGATAAGAATCGAGAGTAATCGATTAATCGGGATTTTACGACAACTATTAGATTTCGATTACTTCAATTAATCGATTCATCGTTATGATAATCGATTAATTTTGATTCGATTACTACTCAACGATGAATCGATTCAATAATCGTCAAGAATCGAGAGTAATCGATTAGTTACTAATTGGAGTTGCTGAGCAAATTTTATTCGAAAAATTGGTTCTTTTCATTCTATGCAAAGGAAGATTGAGGCGAGGCGAACTTTTTTCAAAGTGCAAATTAACCGCTTGGAGACGCCATAAAGTTGCCTGGCGTCCGTAGCAGAACCACGAGCGCGCGTCGGAGGGAGATGCTACAAATATGTATTCGCATGGATGGCTTCAGTGGCAGTCAAGTTTAATTCTTTCAAGATTCTTATTTGGTTTTGTTATTCCAGCCTATGGCGTGGGTCGTGTGGTCGTTAGTGATTCGAAATATGTATTATTGGGAATTAATCGATTCTTCTCATGGACACCATTTTAAATATAGGAAGATTGAGGCGAGACGAATTTGTTCAAAGTACGACGTCGTAGCCGAATTACGTTGCCGTTCGTAGCAGAATAACGAGCGCGTATTGTAGATAGCTGCTGCAAATATGTATTCTAGCACTGGCACTAGATTCTTCATTTCACCAAACTGTTTTACGTAGTTTACGTCGGGCGGTCGTGTCTTGTACACAACCCTTATGATTTTTTACGAACAGATCGTAAGTTTCGAGTGGAAGATAGATTTTCAGTTATAATTCGTTGAAAAATGACGACAAAGATATACTTTTTCCCATTGATAATAATTATTTTGAATCTCATGTGTTAGAGTATGGCGTGATTAGCGTGGAAAATGCTTTGCCTTTGTGGTATATTTGGTTTTTGGATTGGGAAAAAAAGTGCACAACCAATTTTTTCACTTATGATGCGTTTTCCAACTAGAACTAAATCTTTTATTTATTTTTGTTGCATTTTTTTTCCGCTTGCAAGGCAGTGGCAAATAACATTATCCGAACGGTCCGTTGTCTGCGGAATCCCAATCAAAATGGCTCGCGCGTGCCGGAAAGCAGCTTTCTTATATCTAATGAAGTAATTCCATTAGCCCCGCCTTTTCATTAATCGTTAGGAGTGCACATTATGTTTACATCCATATCAGATCACAAAGGGGTGGAGCGCTCGGGCTTAAACTGTTTGAAAGATACTATAGAAAAGTAGTGAGCTCTCAGATCGTCAATATTCCTGAACAAGAGCACAGCTCGAGACAGCAGCACGTACGGACGTGTTTTTTGCTCGCGCATTTTTTCCAAGTGTTTCGTTCGCTGTTTACGTTTTCGCTTCGTCGCGTTGGCGTTATTTTCTCCCGGACCCGTCATGGGAGACTCGGTGGCCGATTCGGTCGCTGGAAAAGTGCCTAAGTACACTGCTCTTGGAGGCGCGGGTAACCCCTCCAAGCAGGTTTTGCAGAGCAACGTGTTCTCGTCGTTGCCGCTTGATGACGCCGGCAATCCGCCGAAAAAGAGGAAGAACCAGCAATCGCAGCTGCCGCAGGTGCAACCGGAGCGGAAGGGGAAGTGCCCGCCCGTGTTTGTGAAGGGCGATCCGCTGGATTTATGCCCAAAAATTCGCCAGCTGATCGCTAAGGGGCTGAAATGTACTTTTCGGCTCTGCAGCGAGGGCGTGAAAGTAATGCCGGCAAATAAGTACCATCATCAATCCGTCGTGGAGTTCCTCGAGGTCAACAAGTATGAGTACTACAGTCATGACCACCCCGGCACGAAGCCGCTCAAGGCTTTGCTGCGAGGACTTTACCACATGAAGGAGGAAGAGCTCCAAGCAGAGCTGGAAAGTTGCGGACTGAAGCCAGTAGCCGTCCACAAGATCGCTCGTCACGACAAGGCGAGGAGATATCGCGACCAGCTTTACCTGATCCATTTGGAGCACGGCTCCACTACCTGGAACGACCTGAAGCTGGTTGGCGTTATAAATTACACCGTCGTTGACTGGGAACGATATCGGCCAGTGCACCGCGATGTCACAGGAACCAGTCCCAGGAACTGCCGCATGAAGCCGCGCTGCAACAAGTGTGGCGAACCCCATCCGACTGACGAGTGCGACAAAATGGAGGTGGCCAATCCCAAGTGCGCCAACTGTGGCGACAAACATCGGGCCACCACAAAGGGCTGCCCAAAGCGAGCCGAGTTCCTGGAAATGCGGAGGAAGGCTTCCACCAGGACCATTCCGAAGAAGAACCGTGTTCCTGTAATCAACGAGGTGAACTTTGCAGCCATCCCGGCTCCCCGTCCTGTGATTTCAATACTCCCACCGCTACAGCCGCACAAGCGACTGGCAGCGGCAGCTGCATCGGTCCAGCATCGTCGGCACCATCCACCAGTGAATGGCCCCCGCTTCCTCCTCCTGGGTTCCGTCGGCAGTCGGAGAACGAAGCCGTCCCACCGGAAGAATCTGCCCCGCTGTGCACTCCGGAGCAACTGATGCCGATCTTCGCGCAGCTCGCCACTCGACTGCGCGGCTGCAAAACCCGATTCGACCAGGTCTTCACTCTTGGCATGTTCATCATTGAAAATGGCTGCTAGGGTGGGCATGGTCAACTGGAACGCTTGCTCGCTAAAGAGCAAAATAATTGAGCAGAAGGATTTCCTTGAGGAGAAGGAAATAGACGTAGCGTTCATCACCGAAACGCACCTTAACCGGAGGTGAACGTCAACATCCCGGACTTCCGCATCGTGCGACTCGACCGGCCGACCAGGGGAGGTGGTGTGGCCATCGCTCTTCGCTACAACATCAACTGTCGTCTGCTTCCAAGCTTCCAGCTCAGTGCCATCGAGGCGATCGGTATCGAAATCACCACTTCGATCGGCACAATCGCGCTCATCGCGGCATACTGTCCAACGCAAGCCAAAGCCGGCGATGGATCATCGGCTGCCCTTCGGAGGGATAGTGATCAGAGCGCTAGTGGCAAAACTCCAACGAGGCCTGGATGCCCTGACAGAGTACCTCACCAGCTGGAAGATCTGTATCAACGCGGCGAAGACCCAGGTCATCATTTTCCCCCACTTTCCCCTAAACATGTTCCGCCTGGGGACTGTAAAATCATCCTCAATGGCACGACTGTGGAATCGGCCAACGAGGCCGACTACCTTGGCTTGACCCTCGACAGCAAGCTTATTTTCAGGCAACAGGTACCTTTGATCAACCGACGGTCGTCATTGTTCCTGAAAAATAAGCTTGCTATCTACAAGCAAATCATCCTCCCTGTGATCGAATGCGGCATGCCAGTCTGGGAGAGCTGCGCTAAAACCCACCACCTCAAACTTCAACGGGTCCAAAACAAATTCCTGAGGATGATCCTCAACACCCCTCCCAGGACAAGAACATCTGAGGTTCACCGGCTGGCCGGGATAAAAACCTTACATGAACGCTTTGGCGAGTGTAAAGAAAAGTTTAGAGTCCGTTGCCTGCACTCGGACCTATAGAAGCGCTTAGGGCGCAACTTCCAATCTAGGTTATCAATTTTGACGTAGGACTTACGTCTCTCTTTACTATACCGGGTGTCATTTCAAAATATTCAATTCGACCGCGTTACGCTGTGTTGAAAGATTTTAAACGTTAATAGCGTTCGTCTCAGTGGACGAATTTCTGCGGTAAGCCCCTCAATCGACAGATTTCAAGTATGCCTTCCATGTCCATGCTTGATAAGACCCGAAAAACTTGTTTCAATAGGCATGAAACTGTTTTCAATGAAAAACATTGAGATCAAGGGAACCTATAAATATGGGTACCGCATAATTCTTGCATCATTCCATTACCACGTTCTGCTTGGTGCAAACACCAGCGAATGAGCAGCCGCTGGGTCTGTCGAGAAGCCATAAAATAGCGCAACGCGATTTTTTCCTTTCATTCTGACCGGGACAAGCGAAGCAACCGCATCATCGATTGAACAGCACTCACACCTTTTAGCAGGGAATGAAGTCTGCACCGACCGCTTTTTCGGCTCGACACCATCGAAGCCACCATCATCAGCCGAAACCTAGCCAGTACAGCAGCAGTCCACCCTACAGACCCGACAAAGCATCAATGCTGAGCAGATACCGGCAGCAGCAGCAGAGTCGAGCCGAGACCGGCCGGCATCGGTGCTGAGCCGAGACAGGCTGAAGAAAAGCCACATGATGCAGCATGTATGTCCAAAAAACAAACGGTTCTTCAGAGAACCAATAATAGAGATCAATATCAATGCTTTCAATACCCTTCGGGATAGAAATTGTACTTGGGGCCAAATCCAATATTCTAGAGATAAAATTTTATGCGTGATTTTCATAAATAGCGTCAAAACTAACAGTGGATAATTTTCTGATTTAATTGCGAAGTGGACGAAGGACTTCGCTTGACCATGCCTTTAAAGATTCATAAGATGTCCAAATCTCTCACATAATTTTATTTGGATAAAAAAACACCGATAACAGGTCAAACATTAATAAACTCTCAATCGATTTTTCATCAAATGTTGGATTTTTTGGCATTGATCAAGAAATATCTAGATAAACATTGTTTGATACTGACCGCACACAAAGCGAACGTGACTGAATGATCGTCCCATGTTACCAATTCTAAATCTTATCACCCGAAATCCCATGTCCGGGTGTTTCCTTCTTTCTACTACTAACAATGTTGTCTCAGAAAAGAACACGTACTTCCCACCTGAACTGCAATTCTAAGCTCGCTTGCCCGGCTTATTGGCCTGTATCTAGCGAAAAGTCCCGTTAGGAAATAGACGCCAGCAGCGAGCCACAAGCGTAAGAAGAAGAAGCCCTTCTCGAACGCGTTGATGATGATGACGCTTTGGCTGACAAAGAAGCGGGATACAAGACACTAGCTGATTGGCCCACCAATTGGGAAGCAGAGAAGATTCAAAATAAGGTATACAAGAAAAGTGCATTCATGGGGGGTCCCGTAGCGTAGTTGGCTACACGTTCGCCTTACAAGCGGATGGTCATGGGTTCGATTCCCAACCCCTCCATCAAAAACCCTCGTCAGTCGCCAGATAGATTCGCAGCCCATGCGGAGGCGTTTGGGGTACGCGCCTCACCGTCACGACTGCCTGATGACGACTGACAACTTGTTCTTCTCGGAGGCATTCCTCCAACGTTATCCGGATAAATGGCAACCGAACAATGCAACGATCATTTGATACACACGACATGGACAAACGGACACAATGGACTCACGATGATATGGACTGGCAACGACAACAATAATGAATAATGGAAATCTAAAAATAGATTCTGTGTGGATTCTGTACAGCAGAATACCACAGTAGATATCGGCACAGTAGCGGTTAAGTAACACAGAGTGCCTAACAAATAAAGAAAGGAATAAAAAAAAAAGTGCATTCGCTCGCAGAGCATTCAGTCTTTTTTATACCATCACTAGAAATTCGCGGTTATTTGAAAAGATCGTTTTCTTACTTTTTGCACTTAGTCGAAGCAAACAGCCAGCCTCTAAGAGTTAAAAATAATGTTCTCCTTCATTCGCTATCGCACGAATTAGAAGGCTCTTCAGTGGAAGGGCTGAGATACAGTCTACATCCCTTGCTGAGCCAACTTGTGGTTTATTTCAGGCAGTCCTTCAGTGGGAAGGTTGAGTAATATGGACATATTATGTATCTTAAAGGCATGGTCAAGTCAAGTCCTACGTCCACTTAGCGGTTATGTCACAGACATTACCCACTGTTCGTTTTTTATTGTTAATATTAGTGTACATAGTAGTTAGGTTATCAAATTTTCTAAATCAATCAATGCCTCCTTAAGGCTATTCTGATACATTAGATAAACTTTATAAATTATATTTAAATCCTAACCATTGCTATTGAACCGAATCAAAGATGAAGGGCCAAGTGGCCAAACACTTGTAATGTTAAAAATAATGTAACAAACAAAAATCAAAAATAAATGAATTTAAGTCAAAAAAAAGTTTATACCCAGCAAAAGAAAAATAAACAGGATCACCGTCTTCGACCAAAGGTCAAACAGATAGAACTCTTAATACATAACATTAGACAATGGACAGAACATTTGCACAATACCCAGTGCACCCGTGGAAAATTTGCTAACTTATGAAAGGAGGAGGAGGAAATTGAGCCTACACAACACGCAATTGCGTCCAGACGACTGACGCCAGTAACCGCACGGCCATGAAGCCCACATAAGCGAGAAATGTCTGAACTAGGACCATGCGAACCCCGGAAGGCCATAAACGCCATAACTACATAGTTTTAAGTAGGTCTATTTTTTCGCATCCCGGTCGCACATACCACGTTATTATGAAATGCGAAAGCGTCATAAAACTGAACGTCAGGCATGAAAGCGAAATGAATTCTTCGAAATATTTAATGAGCTTAATGAGCCAACCGTCCAATCCATTATGAGCGGGCAAATAATCTCACGAATTGATTTCCAATTGCACAATTGTCTCCGGCAAAAAAGCGAGGGAAACAAAAAAACTGAAGAATTAACGCGAGTTGCTGTTTCCCAGCCTCAAACGTCGGAAAACCGATAATCAGTCCACAGCTCGCTCCAGTTTCGACCTGTAATAATCACACTTTAATTGCATCCTGATGGCTCCCAATCAGGGCCCGCTTCATGTCATGTCTTTCATATATTTGCGCCACAATTGGTCTCTCACTTAATTTTATACCTTGAATACGGTTGCAATAAGGATAAACAAATAAACAGTTACAGTTACCGGTTGCGCCGTGGTTGGCAGTTGGCATGTCGAGTTTCTTTTCTTTTTCACATAACTTGGATCGGAACTATGGGGGATGGCGAAACTTCTGAAGAAGTTATCAGAAATGTACGATTATTTATGATTCATGCTTCACTGATTAGTGATCTATTTAATCTTGAGTATCTCAACAATTCTAGAATTAACAATCTAATGTTCGAGAGTCATGGTTTGTACCTCGCGTTTTTCAGAGATCTAATATAACTTTGATTCCAGCAATTTTTCAGATAAGATTTTTTTATAGTTTATTAGATTTTCTTTTTGACCATCGGATTTCTATAGTGTGGTAACGCCGATGGATCGAAGGCTGACTGATCAGCAGGCAAGATCTCCGGATTTCGATCGCAGTGTAGGCTTGAGGGCGGACAGGAATAAAAAACCCCGAAGCATATTTGCTTATCGCACATGTCCGCGTGGTGAGCAGCGAGAGCATTAAATCATAACATTGTAACATCGGTGCTCATAACAATCGATCAATTGGTGTCAACGGTTTGATGTATTTACTCACTGTTAAATTGAACACTCCCACGATCGAACTCGTTATTTATGGTATACTTGTAGATATTTTATATTTTGCTTCCCTTAGATTGGTTTTGTATTTCTTTATTTAATAAGCAAAAATTATACGAAATGTTTATGTATAGGCAAGGCATATGTCAGAAATCGGTTCTTACAACCAAAAGGTCTTCTTTTAACTTTTTTTTGTTATGCATAGTTAGTTGTACCTAAGTTGTGCATGACCCGATTTGTTAGTTTGCTTTATATGTACAAGAATAAATTTTTGTGCACCATTATTTCACACGGAAATTTTAATGGTATACAATGTTATGTTAAGCTATTTGTGTCACTGAGCAACGATAGAAATGTTCAGAGAATCACAACTTTTACACTTATGGGTCAGTCTACCAACCGAAAGAAATCTATTCAATTCGACCTGTTGCAACCAACAGAGTGCTAACATGCAAAATTGTACGCGATTGCTTTGAACTTCCCACTCGTTGAACCAGGCTCGCTTACACTTTCAACCACTTGACGTCTAACGTGATAGTTTAGAGCAGAGTTCTTTCTCGAAATCAACTCCCGCCACACATAGCAATTGCCAATAACAGAATGGAAATCAGATTATCGGCTACCATTAGCTCGCGAGATTGATTAACCCAACTCTGGGGCGCAGTTGGCGGACTTCTTCTCCGAACTCACTCCACCATATTTGGGTCGGACAGCCTTGAGTCACCTTGCAAGCGCTCGGTGACTGGCTACACGGCGCAGAGCCTGACAACGACCACGCGAACGCGGACCGGCGACGGAGGCCAAACACTTGTTGCAAATGCAATGATCGACAAGTGGCACTCCAAAGAGTGTGATTGGAATCGGCGCTGACCGATTTGGGCATGTGTGGCTGTGGGGGCACCATTGATTCCGACTGTGCGGTTTATAAATTCGAGAAAATGCGGTTGAGTCTTAATTGGGAACTCTCGAAACAGCAAAGAATTACTTTACAAATGTATGTATGATCATTCTAGTGCCTTTTTTCAGGTACACAAGTCCACAACTGTTCGAATATGAGATATTATGATAACCTATGCGCATATTTTTCGGTAGTACACAAACAGGAACACCAGTCACGTTTTCTGGAACGTTCTGAAAAACGTGACTTGTGTTCCTGAATCCGTGAGTAAAATCCCTGTGCATTTTAATAGATCACAAATCTAGAACACGTTTGCGAGCTGTGGAAATTGTTCTGTAGAGTCAGATAACCGAAAGTAACTAAGGGTGGACAAACCACCACTTTATAAATGATAGCAAGTTTTACCATTGATTCATTATTATTTTTCGGACGACCACCGTAATTGAACTTACTTATTTAATAATTTATTTATTTATTTGCTCAGGCTAGGGCCGGAGTGGCCCGGGTAGTACATAAAAGTCTTCTCCATTCGGCTCGGTTCATATCTGAACGACGCCAACCACGCAATCGTCCTCCATCTGATCGATCCATCTTGCTCACTGCGCACCTCCCCTTCTTGTGCCACTCGGATTGTTGTCGGGAACCATTTTTAGCAGATTCCTATCCGACATTGTGGCTACGTGCCCGGCCCACCGCAGTCGTCCGAATTTCACGGTGTGAACGATGGATGATTCTCCCAACAGCCGATGCAACTCGTGGTTCAATCGCCTCCTCCACGTATCGTCTGCCATCTGCACCCCACCATAGATGGTACGCAGCACTTTCCTTTCGAAAACTGCAAGTGCACGTTGGTCCTCCACCAGCATCGTCCAGGTCTCGTGCCCTTAGAGAACTACTGGTCTGATAAGCGTTTTGTAGATAGTCAGTTTGGCACGGCAACAAGCTGTATTTGATCGGAGCGTCCTGTGGAGTCCAAACTTTGGACTCCGAAGTATGTACGATTTCCTGTCACGATTCGTCTCCGAATTTCTCTGCTGGTATCGTTATCGAAGGAAATCAATGAGTCCAAGTATACAAAATCTGCAACCACTTCGATTTCGTAACCACCGATACAAACTCGAACCTCTTCCTATCTTGTACTTTGTCTTCGACGTGTTAATGACGAGCCCTAACCGGTTAACTTCGCTCCGCAGTCGGTTACTTCATCTTCTCAGAGTTACGTGCCATAATCTTAATGCCGTTGGTGATACCAAATAACTGGATGGACTTCTTGGACCACCTCCATCAGCAAACGAGAGAGGCAAGACTACATCCCCGACCCGCTAAACCGTTTCCATTGCCGCCAAGCCCATCGTCCCTTCGGTACAACCAGAAAGTAATGCTTCAAAGTGCACAACGCGCCCTCAAGGTTAGCTGCGTGTCCTTGCAGCACCGAACATCGTGACTCGCTTTTTTAGAAGAACACCATGATATCTGCCAGCGCATTGCCGGCTTTCCAGGTGGCCTTACCACGCCCTATGTCCTCGGAATGTAGGAAGGGTCGACCTCGCGCCTGCTCCCCTCTGCACGGCTGGTATCAAGAATGATAATGCCATGTGCACCCCAAATTGACCTCTCTGCGATAGGGCCTATTCGCCAACACACAGAGGGATTTGCCGACGAGGTGCCTACGTCTGCCCCAGTCTTGACGAGAACCCCTTTCCGTCCTCGGGCTCGGAACCCGCCCGGTTGACTCGAGGATCATCTCACCCTTCCAGGTACGTCTTATTCGACGTACGTCGGCGCTTGACGTCACTCCTTATCGTCTTCAAGACGTCCGAGTACTTAGCCTCGTCCGTCTTGATGACTAGGGCATCGCCCCTGGAGCGATTGGCGCCTACCCTAGACTTCTTGCTACCCTCATTCGCCTGGGCCTTCTTTTCAGCCCTTGACGTCTTCGGTTTCCTGACCAAGGTCCAGGAGGCGTCATCCCCCTCTATTTTCCTGGTCTGGTGCGGCTGAGAGCTCTCAACCTGCCATAACCCCTTACTACCGTCTTTCCTGGGTGGACGAACCTTTCCAGGTCCATCCTCCCTCGGTTTTGGAGGTACCTGGCCGGGGTTCAGCTTCCCATTCCCACTACCCATGTTCGGGGTAGTAACCCTCCGCGTTTTGGAGCGGCCCCCAGGGAGCTCATCCCCTGGAGACTGTCTCCTCCGTTTTTGTGTCTCCACGTATTCGATCGAAACGAAATATACACGAAATTCGTTTGTTGAGAACGGATCGGATGAAGCACGAATTTCATTCAAGGCATGCTGATGCTCAAGAAATGATTTCGCATTATCTAGAACAAACGATTGAAATGCAGTTTTCACGGGCGTAAATTTGGTGAGAAAATTTCTTTGTACATAATAATAAATTATATTATTATTTTATGATCATATCGATTGAAGCGTTTTGGATAGGATGATGGATAGGTGGCCTACTTCCTATTGTTAAGATTTTGTGGATAAAGGACGGACTCTTCTCCCCATCTATTAGGTCGATCTGGAGAACGAGGGCTTGATTGTATTATTATTTGTACGAACTTTCTTCTTGATCCATAGATTTTGCATAAGTGTCTCTGCTTATGGAACTACCCCACCCATTTTGGCCCTTTATACAGGAGTTTGATGAAATGCAAACAGTAAAATAAGCAGGATCAAATCGTTTGTCAGATATGAGCAGTGCTATTGGCAACTGCCTTGCTTGCTACAATAGATGGTAGTATCATCATTCATTCATTCAAAATGCATTTCAAAATCTCTCTATTTTTTTGAATACTTATCCTAAACCGATTTACTTGCAACAAATTGAATTCGACGGAAAAATCCTGTTCCAATATTTCCTTTTTAAAATCGGCCCGATCAGACTTTGGGCTCAGAAGTTTTGGCAGAATATCAATTTCATACGAATGTATGTAAATGTAAATGTAAATTTATATTTTGTAATAGGGTAGGGTAAAGGATGTATTTTCGACCACCCACCACTCAGTGGTCCAAAATATGAGCCGTCGAACTGGTGGTCCAAAATACATTCCTTATCCTATGCATGGCAATCAGTAAATCATGGCCTATTGAATCCTGTCCTCCACAACCAGTACAATGGATGAAGAGATTTGGGACAAAAGATCAAAAGGGCGAAACCTCCAATGAACAAATTTTAAAAATCTTCTATGCAATCCACCAGGTCAGGACAGAATGTTGAATAATATGTTAAGAATATGATTCTTAACTAAAATCTGGAGTCTACAGATTCGAAGGCCTCCATTTGAAAGACATGAAGACTTTTTCCCGAAATATCAGTTGCTTCGTTGCAATAGAATTGGAGGCATCCTTCTACGCTTCTCGAAAGCCTCTTTCGAAGCAGCTCGGAAGCCTCCTTTCAAGTGACCCGGAAACATCATTTTAAGAGGTTCGAAAACATTCTTTTAAGAGGCCCGGAAACCAAGCTGTTTTTCTAGAAATTTCCTTTTTTTTTCTACTTCTTTTAAAAGCCTCGGATCTCGAAGCTCGGAAGGGATTTTTGAACAGGCTCGACAGCCTCATTTTAAAAGGCTCGGAAGGCTCGGCTCGGAAGGCTCAAAAGGGTTGGAAGCCTCCTTTCTTGAGGCCCGGAAATCTTCTTTTAAGCTTTCTTCTTTAAACTTTTTTTTTTCTTTCCTCCTTCATTTGGAAGGCTCGGAAAGCTCTTTTCAAAAGGCTCGGAAGGCCTCTTTGAAGAGGCTCAAAGCCCTCCCTTAACGAGGCTCGGAAGCCTCCTTTCAAGAGGCTCGGAAGCTTCCTTTCAAGAGGCTCGGAAGCCTCCTTTCAAGAGGCTCGGAAGCCTCCTTTCAAGAGGCTCGGAAGCCTCCTTTCAAGAGGCTCGGAAGCCTCCTTTCAAGAGGCTAGGAAGCCTCCTTTCAAGAGGCTCGAGCCTCCTTTCAAGAGGCTCAGAGCCTCCTTTCAAGAGGCTCAGGAAGCCTCCTTTCAAGAGGCTCAGGAAGCCTCCTTTCAAGAGGCCCGGAAGCCTCCTTTCAAGAGGCTCAGAAGCCTCCTTTCAAGAGGCTCGAAGCCTCCTTCAAGAGGCTCAGAAGCCTCCCTTTCAAGAGGCCTGGAAGCCTCCTTTCAAGAGGCTCAGAAGCCTCCTTTCAGAGGCTCAGAGCCTCCTTTCAAGAGGCTCAGGAAGCCTCCTTTCAAGAGGCTCAGGAAGCCTCCTTTCAAGAGGCTCAAGCCTCCTTTCAAGAGGCTCGGAAGCCTCCTTTCAAGAGGCTCGGAAGCCTCCTTTCAAGAGGCTCAGGCCTCCTTTCAAGAGGCTCAAGCCTCCTTTCAAGAGGCTCTGGAAGCCTCCTTTCAAGAGGCTCGGAAGCCTCCTTTCAAGAGGCTCAGAAGCCTCCTTTCAAGAGGCTCAGGAAGCCTCCTTCAAGAGGCCTGGAAGCCTCCTTTCAAGAGGCTCAAGCCTCCTTTCAAGAGGCCCGGAAGCCTCCTTTCAAGAGGAACGGAAGCCTCCTTTCAAGAGGCCCGGAAGCCTCCTTTCAAGGGGCCCGGAAGCTTTCTTTCAAGAGGCCCGGAAGCCTCCTTTCAAGAGGTCCAGAAGCCTCCTTCCAAGAGGCCCAGAAGCTTCCTTTCAAGAGGCCCAGAAGCCTCCTTTCAAGAGGCACGGAAGCCTCCTTTCAAGAGGCCCGGAAGCCTCCTTTCAAGAGGCCCGGAAGCCTCCTTTCAAGAGGCCCGGAAGCCTCCTTTCAAGAGGCCCGGAAGCCTCCTTTCAAGAGGCCCGGAAGCCTCCTTTCAAGAGGCCCGGAAGCCTCCTTTCAAGAGGCCAGGAAACCTCTTTTCAAGAGGCCCGGAAGCCTCCTTTCAAGAGGCCTGGAAGCCTCCTTTCAAGAGGCCCGGAAGCCTCCTTTCAAGAGGCCCGGAAGCCTCCTTTCAAGAGGCCCGGAAGCCTCCTTTCAAGAGGCCCGGAAGCCTCCTTTCAGGAGGCCCGGAAGCCTCCTTCAAGAGGCCCGGAAGCCTCCTTTCAAGAGGCCCGGAAGCCTCCTTTCAAGAGGCCCGGAAGCCTCCTTTCAAGAGGCCCAGAAGCCTCCTTTCAAGAGGTCCGGAAGCCCCCTTCCACGGGCCCCGGAAGCCTCCTTTCAAGAGGCCCGGAAGCCTCCTTTCAAGAGGCCCGGAAGCCTCCTTTCAAGAGGCCCAGGAAGCCTCCTTTCAAGAGGCTCAGGCCTCCTTTCAAGAGGCTCGGAAGCCTCCTTTCAAGAGGCTCAGAAGCCTCCTTTCAAGAGGCTCAGGCCCTCCTTTCAAGAGGCCCGGAAGCCTCCTTTCAAGAGGCCCGGAAGCCTCCTTTCAAGAGGCTCGGAAGCCTCCTTTCAAGAGGCTCGGAAGCCTCCTTTCAAGAGGCTCGGAAGCCTCCTTTCAAGAGGCTCGGAAGCCTCCTTTCAAGAGGCCCGGAAGCCTCCTTTCAAGAGGCCTGGAAGCCTCCTTTCAAGAGGCCTGGAAGCCTCCTTTCAAGAGGCCTGGAAGCCTCCTTTCAAGAAGCTCAGAGCCTCCTTTCAAGAGGCTCAAGCCTCCTTTCAAGAGGCTCCGGAAGCCTCCTTTCAAGAGGCTCGAGCCTCCTTTCAAGAGGCCTGGAAGCCTCCTTTCAAGAGGCTCAAGCCTCCTTCAAGAGGCTCAGGAAGCCTCCTTTCAAGAGGCTCCAGAAGCCTCCTTTCAAGAGGCTCAGAAGCCTTCTTTCAAGAGGCTCGTTAGCCTCCTTTCAAGAGGCTCGGAAGCCTCCTTTCAAGAGGCTCGGAAGCCTCCTTTCAAGAGGCCTGGAAGCCTCCTTTCAAGAGGCTCGGAAGCCTCCTTTCAAGAGGCTCGGAAGCCTCCTTTCAAGAGGCTCGAAAGCCTCCTTTCAAGAGGCTCGGAAGCCTCCTTTCAAGAGGCTCGGAAGCCTCCTTTCAAGAGGCTCGGAAACCTCCTTTCAAGAGACTCGGAAGTCTCCTTTCAAGAGGCTCGGAAGCCTCCTTTCAAGAGGCTCGGAAGCCTCCTTTCAAGAGGCTCGAGGCAACAGTCAAAACATTTCCTACAGTCACTCCCTTGATGTCAGAACTTAATTTTAATTTGAAAGTTAAAAAAAAAAGAAAATTTCAGAAAAGTTTATGGTGAGCCATATATTCCGTTAGATTTTAGGTCCATTTTTGATATACTTTAAGAGCTCCGATTATTTTCATTTACAGAAAAAAAATCATAGAGGGTACCTGAATTAATGCTAAAGTTCGAAGGGTACCTCTCAAGAAAAAAGGTTGGGAACCGCTGTTTTATAACAATGCCTGTTAAACTAATTTTCCTCTCCTAATCCTAAATTGACTGTAAGGACGTGACCAGTAGAGGTGTGCGCCGGTCCGATATTCGTCGGCGGCGGCGTTTGTCAGAATTTTGCTCGGCGGCGGCGGCGTTTTCGGCGTCACGCCGAAAGCCATTTTACCCGGCGGCGGCGGCGGCGCGAATCGGCGTGGAGATTTTTTCATAACGTTTTTCTAAGATTTTATTTTGCAATTTTTCGGAATATTTTTAAGACATTAAAAGAAGAATCTTTTGAATTTCGCATGAAAAATCTAATGAATTTCTCCAGAAAAATCTGTAATATTTTCGGATTGTTTGAAGTTCCGAGAAATCTTTGTAATTACCAAGAGAAGCTCTTTGGGATTCCGAAATAAAATTGTAGCAGAAAATTTGTCGCAATTTACATGAGAAACTTCAGAATTTTAACAAAAAAATTTTGTTAACTTCTACAGGAGAAAAATCGGAAATTTATTAAATGTTCCTGTTGAGTTTCTGTTGAGTATTCTTCCATATTTGCACAGAATTGATAATTGTAGTAAAGTGCGGCTGGTTGAATGGGTGTTTTACCGTTGGCTTTCTCAGTCTAGAATAACAAAGACGACTAGTTTGGCATGGCCAACGATAAAACAGTCAATTCTTAAGAATTTCCGCGGGAGACTCTAAGGAGTTTTCGACAAAAATTCTCTGGAATGTTCAGGAAAAATTCTCCGTAAGTTTAACGGAAACTTCTTTAGAATTTCCGAGGAGGATTGTTTTGTTTGAAAATGATTCAACGAAAAATTGTTCGAAATGAATTCTACAGGAAATTCTTTGCACAGTAGACGTTCGATAACTGAAAGTCGTTTAACTGCAATGCTTTTAACTGCATTTCGAAAGTTACATCAGTTTTACAGTTATCGAACAGCTGAGCTTCAAAACTATGTCAAAGTCGATGATAACTGCATAGCGGTGAACAATCAGATGCACTTCTATTTTGACGACGTCTGACAATTGTTTGACGTCTAGAATGCGTCGGACGTTAATATAACGAAAAGAAAGCTTGAAAAAATGCTATCAAAACCATAGGTAAATGATTTCTGTGGCACTACTTAACAAAAAGTATGCTGATCGTAATCATTCATGCGGAAAAACTCCCTTTAAACATCGATACGATAGCGGTTAATCGTGCAGCTTATGTTTCACATTTTCATACCACTCTACAAAAGTGCTGAATGGTCCAGATCGGACCACTATTTCTGGACTTTTGCCAGGATTATGGGAGGTAAACAATCAGAAAATGTTATATTTCATCAAAAATGACCACCTAAGGAAGCATCAATAAATTACGTAACGCTCTGAGGGAGAGGGGGATTGACCGAAGTGTGACAATCCATACAAAATTGTTTAATGATTCATACAAAAAGTGTGACATAGGGGGGAGGGGGGTTTGAAAATAGCCAATTTTTGCGTTACGTAATTAATGGATCTTCCCTAACTGGTCAATAATGAGTTCGGAAATGGACGTTAATATAACGAAAAGAAAGCTTGAAAAAAGATAATCAAAACCATGTTAATTTGGCCGAAAAAATCGTTTTCCCTAACAGGTCGTTTGGCCGAATAGGTCATCAGCCCCAAAATGCCGTTTGGCCGATATGTCGTTTGACATAATGGGTCATTTGTCCCAAAATATCGTGTACGCCAACAGGTCATACGGCCAAATGTCAATAACTGAATGGGTAATTTGGTCCATAATATCCATCCATTTGACCTAATGACATTTACGTTGAGAAGACTGTTGAACGCAATTTCGTAATACTTTTGAGTCGATACTGGCATTTAAGCCAAAAGCCATCTAACCAAATCCCGTTAAGCCAAATTGGGTCCTAAAATGAAGAATCAAAATTCGATTTTATTTCAGGGAACGATGAAGCTAATCATCCTGAACGCATTCGTTTTTATTCCAACTAAAAGTCACAAGGAACATTGTTTAATTTGAAATTTAAAATTAATGGAAAATGCTCTCACGACATTTTTGGTCTTGTTTGACGTACGAAATTATATGATTCAAACGTACAAGCAAAACACCGCAGGGCACTTGACTTTACCTTTGACAGTTAATATATGGGCCTGACATTTTAGGTTGATAGTTCATTCGTTCTAAAATGTTGCCTTTTCAGCAACAAACGTTGCTTAGTCCGAAACATGTGTTCAAAAAGTCTCAAACACAAAATTATCAATTCTACCGACTTAGACTATTATCAGAATTTGTATAACATCTGTTCATGTATTCTTGACCGATGCACTATCGTTTGCAACCATAAACGATGTAGGACTTTTGGACCCAATTGAACGTTTATCCGAAACTGTTATCAGGTCAAAAATGGTTTGAGCAAAAATGTATTTTTACTGAAAACGACATTCAGCCGAAATGGACATTCAGACGAACTGGAAAATCGTTCAACCAAATAGATCATTTGACCGAAAATAGTCTTTAGTAGGAATGGTAATTTGGCCCGAAAATGTCCTTTCTCCAAAACAACCCTTCTGGACGACCGACATTTTCTGTCAAATGACCTATTCGGATAAGCGTCTTCTTTGGAAAAATGGTCAATTCAGCCGAACGACATTTGTCAAAGAAGGTTGCAGAAAGGACATTTTTGGGCCAAATGGCCATTTTTTACCAAACGGCATTTTTGGTCAAATGATGTATATTCGGTCAAACGACTTTTTCACCGAACGGCATTTTTAGCCAAATGACCTGTTAGGGTAAACAACTTTTTACAAGTCCGCCTAAATTTTTCTTTTGGTTGTACATCGCTTTCGGCCTAACTACATTTTCGGTCAAACCAGTTTTGATCTGATTACAGTTTCCGTGAATCGTTTTGCTAAATGGTACCTGGCTAGATGTCTTTTGGCAAAGTCCAGTATCGACCTAAAAATAGAGAGGCCACGGAATTTTGTTCAATGGTCAATTGACAAAAAGACCATTTCGCCAAACAAGTGGCCATTTCTGACCATATTACCCGTTCAGTACGCGGTTCGGTAATTGAAAATACCCCATTGGACCATATGACATTTTTGGCCAAATGGCCCATTCTGTCAAACAACTATTTCTGCTAAATGGCATTTTTGTGCAACGATAGTTTCGGCCAGACGACCTGTTAGGGCAAACGGATTTTCCGGCCAAATTACCAGCTCGGCCGTCTGTCACTTTCGGTCTTATTGGAATGGAATGAAACTTACCAATAATTTTTAATCGAAAATAGAAAGAATTAAAATCCTCAAAAATTCCGAGCGTTTTTCCGATGTTTTAAAGTTGGCTATGCCAAACTAGACGTTTAATGATGAACTTCTCCCTGCGAAAAAAATCACTTTAATAAAGGATAAAAAACTAACCGTCTTGATTAATTTAGATTGGGGAAGTCAACGTTAAAGCATCTCTTTCAATAGTCAAACTTTTCTGTGTGAATTTTAAAGAATACTCAACAGACTCAATAGGAACTTTCCGTGAATATTCCGAATATTTTCCTGTAGAAATGTGGAACAACTTCCCGTAAAAACACTGTAGAGATTGTAATGTAAATCCCAAACAATTTTCCTTGGTAATTACAAAGAGTTCTCGAAACATGAAAGTAGTTCCCGTGGAAAAGCGTGAAGTAATTTTTAAGTGAATATTCTGGAAAAACTTGAAGAAATTCTGGGGAAGCTCATCAATATTTTGAGGCGAAATTCTAAAGATTCTCCCGTTATTGTCGTGAAAATATCCAGAATGATCAATTCAGCCGAACGACACTTTCGACCGAATGTCCATTTTGACCAAATTGCCCTTTCGATCAAACGACTATTTCGGCCGAAGGACAAGTTCACGATTTTTTTAGCCTAAGGAATTGTTCGACCAAATGAGATTCTCGACCAAATATCTGTAGGCTACATATCCTATCAAAGTCTGAAAACATAATGAGAGCATATAGAATATTTTGATTTTGAAATCTGAACTGATTCATGATTTGTTTTCAAATATGTTTAAATCATCATGATTGATCACATATTTTGATCTCATGTTGCTGTAGATTACTAAATTGAATGATATAACAACAAACTATGTACTTATTTTGCTATCGGGAACCAATATCAAATTTAGTTTTCGATTTGCTCTCATTGACAGCAGAAATAGTTTTTGATTTGATGTCACAGTAAGCTAATTCTGCTATTTTAACCGTTAAAACGACCAAAAAGATATAAATAAAGTAAACTCTTAAGCTTTGCTCGGGTAGGCTTCTACCAAATAGTCTTTTCGGTTAAACGATTCAGCCTATAACTTTCAAACTTGTGACTTTCTGCCGAACAACTCTTTTCTGTTCAAAAATTCAATTTCAATTCGATTTTTTTTATTTCAAAGAGAACTCCTTTTCAATTTTCACGCTTAGTTTTTACGGAGAGCTCTTTGAAGTTTTAACAAGATATTGTACTTGTCATAAGACGAGTTTGAACAATCCCATTTAATTCCTCCACTTAATTGTACCTTGACAGATACGTATTTCGACCTCAACAGTAAGGTCGTCGAGTCAAGTACGAGACACTGAAGATGACCTTACTGTTGAGGTCGAAATACGTATCTGTCAAAGTACAATTAAGTGGTGGAATTAAATGGGATTGTACAAACTCGTCTTATGACAAGTAAAGACATTCCACTAAAAAGCTCAAAATAATTTTCCTAACAAGATATTGTATGGAATTTTCATGGAAATAATTGGTATATTCACGAAAAATTCTCTGAGTTTCAACGAAATGTTGTAGAGATCTGTCAGAAAATTATACGGAAAATCCAATGAATCTTACGAGTTTCCACTGAAAATTTTAATCGGCGTGGAAAATTATAGATCAGCGGCGTGACAAATTTTAAACGGCGGCGCGCCGATGCAAAAATGTCGGCGGCGGCGGCATGCCAAAATCTGCCAGCGGCGGCGGCGTGGCGCGGCGGCGCACACCTCTAGTGACCAGCATCGTTATTGGTCATGAATTGGAAACTCCGAAGCAAGTATACAATAAGAATACCTTTTTTGTATCCCAAGAATATTATTTAATTGGTTTTAAGCTGTGCATATTAGCTGTTTCTCGGCTAATCATGATTGGAAACTACGATTTTATGTTTTTATTTATTTAGTTTACATCTAAACAGATAACACTGAATCAACAATTTGACGCCACAATACACGGTTCGAGGCCGCATCTCTCCATCCTCGGATACGCCCCACGCTCGCCAAGTCGTTTTGCACCTGGTCTGCCCATCTCCGGATCGGTCGCCGGATCGAAAGCGAACACCATCTTTGCAGGGTTGCTGTCCGGCATTCTTGCAACATGTCCTGCCCATCGTACCCTTCCGGCTTTAGCT
The DNA here is from genome assembly GCF_024139115.2 of Armigeres subalbatus. Classification (NCBI taxonomy): domain Eukaryota; kingdom Metazoa; phylum Arthropoda; class Insecta; order Diptera; family Culicidae; genus Armigeres; species Armigeres subalbatus. The sequence continues at coordinate 134,616,852 of NC_085141.1, forward strand.
ACCTTCTGGATACTGGGTTCGCTGTAGAGTTGGGCGAGCTCATGGTTCATTCTTCGCCGCCACACACCGTATTCTTGCACACCCCCAAAGATGGTCCTAAGCACCCGTCTCTCGAATACTCCGAGTGCTTGCAAGTCCTCCTCGAAAACTACGATGTGTGGAAACTACGATGTGTACAGTTAATCAAGCTAAGCTCTTCTTTGACTATTTCCACAATATGTAAGGAACATTGAAGATTTGTGGGCATTTCTAGATCTTCGCATGGAATCTACAAAAATAATCCAGAACGGGTTGAAAGATCATTAAAATTGTTGAAATGTTTGACTTCCCGAGCAGGAGAAATTGGCTCAATAATACTTAACTCTGTTATTGATACCATACTCTGTTATGAACTAGCCCTGCATAAGAGGTAAAATACCAAAGGAATAATACCAAAAACTAATTTGCACAATACTTAAGCCATAACAAGATCAGTTATTAAATTGAATTTCAATGCCAAATGCATAACCAATTAGTATTCGTTTGGTATTGAAATAGCTAAGCATGGTATGCCTCATGTATTCTGCATATAAGTTTTTGGTATTGTTTTTTGGTATTTTACCTCTTATGCAAGGCTAAATCATACCAATTTCTGCTATCGGGTTCGTCGCTCCTGCTCGGGTTATGATTGCTTTTAGCTCATAATGACCATAACAGCTGCTCTCATATGCCATGCCATATGCCAATAGCTCAGTTCGTCGATTGTATATAAGACTATGGGTCTGTGAAATTCAATCTAAAGTACATATCTTTGTGCATTTTAGAAAGGTGCGCAGGATTCTTCTAGTGAGCAAATGTATGCTATATATATGTAGACGAATAATAAGAAGGAATAAGTTTTGGCTGTTACGCCCTATTCAAATATCTATTCTCTATCTGCGCCTGGCAGACGTGGAAACATAATTGAGTATTCCACTAAATAAAAAAAAATTAATTTAAGCATTAATTTTCTGATTTTGAATTAGCTCAATACTATAAAACCACGCTGACAAGATAATATGAAGTATGCTTCAGCATAATTACATTATTCTCAAGTGAACTAAGGTTTTAAACGAAATTTGAATCCGTATATGAAAAATCCCACAATTTCTATATTTTTCATACTTTCTGATATGAAAGCGAAAGCTGGGTTATTGCCTTATCGCCAATGGTATATGCGGCGAGAATGCGGTAATTTATCAAAGACTGCCATTTCTGTTATTATATCTCTATTGGTCGTAAAACAGTTATTTGACTTCGACAAAGTGGAATCCGAATTGCGTACATATTATAAAATCAATTCAATCAAAATTCCGCGGAAAAAAAAATTAAAAATTCATTTCGTTTCGAAAAAATTCGAACCAAATGAACCTTGATTTCGTTTCGTTTCGAAGTTTCGAAAGTAAATCCATATTTCGTTTCGTTTCGATCCGAATCAACATAGACATTTTAAATTTCGTTTCGTTTCGTTTCGTTAGGAAAAAGTGTTTTATCGCATACCCTTACCGTATTTTTATATTGAGGGCATATAATACATACTAAATTACATGATTGAGTTATAGGTTACAATATTGTGTTATAGAAGTTATTCTACAACTAGATTTTTCCACCGTCGATAACCTGACCGTTACAAAAATACTGTTTTAGTTTTGATTTGGAGTCAATAGCATCGCAGTGCCTGAAGTAGTTTGCATATTATGGTATTTCGCCTTTTATGCAAGACCAGTTCATACCAACTTCATTGATAACTGTCAGGAAGGCATCCAGATTGCGGTTACTGTCGTCCATAGACTCTGGCTAACACCAATACTTACTTGCTAACAACGCGCAGAAAAAAAACGCAACTATTAACTGTTAAATTGTAATGGCAATAACCAAAAGTTGAAGTCGACAACATAATTCATTGCAAGGAAATCTTTTGTTGGCTATAATTACGATAAATGATTGAGCTCCGTTTTGCTGTCAGGAAATTGGTCACCTTATGAATCTTGGATATATTCATCTCGTGGCAATTGCATCACACAAGGCTGAGTTAAGGCATCGATCCTGATTACGTGCCGGACCATCCATCCGGCAAATCTATCATAATCAGTAATCGCAACAGAGCAAGGTCCGACACGTCATACCAGAATTCAACATATTTCACGTTTAACGTACGGTGGTGCGTCAGACATTGCCGATCGTGAGGTAGGACCGAGCGAGCTGGACTGTCGCAGTCGATTGATGGCCCAGCAACGAGCAACCGAAAGTCTTCGTCACCGATGACCGATTGCAACTATCCTTCAGGGCAAATCGATGGGACTGCGTTGTGGAGCCTACGCATGCAGCATCCAACGTTTTCATTGTGGTTGTCGTCTTCGTAAATGCTGTGAGATGGTCTCGTTTTCGAAAGTGAAATATATGAGACAATCTTCGCGTGATGCTTGATCGATTGAGTGTTATGGGCTGGAGTTTTTCGACCCATGAAGCTCCGTCCATGGCTGGGTTCTGTCCCGGAGGCATTTGTACTCCCGCCATGGTCCTTCAGCAAAGCGGTAATAAATTTGTGCAATTTGCATTAAGATCACATAAATTGTCACTCTCGGCCCAAATGTCTTCATTTGCTTACACCACGGTTAAGCTTGAGCGTGGAGAAATTTATGCGCAATGCAGTAAATTAGAGATGGAAAGTTGAGTTGATTAGCATACAGCGGGACTCAGTTGTTTACCACCACGTTGTCGACCAGTTTGACGTTCTCGACATGTTTGGGCTACAACCGATCTTCATCAATGTCAACCAATCAACTAGTAAAACCTCCGAATTAAGGATAATTAAAATTGTTAATTGGAACTGCAGTTCAGACTCTGAAAGAGCAGGCAATTTGCGATCAGACTGTTCAGGATTAAGCTATTTATTATACTCTTTAATGGGCAGAACTTCCCTTATCGTGTTTAAATTCGTGGGTCATTTCAGTATGCAGGACGCTGGCTGGTTTCCATCCGACAAGTCATCAGCCATTTTCCGATGAGCAAATCGGCTGCTTAATATAAAATTAATCTTCAAGTAATTTGCCACCGTGTCTCATGCAGACAGACCGAACCCGTATATTTCGATCCGGGCATGTGCCTCACCAAATCAATACTGGTTAAATAATTAAGATAAAATTGCAAATTAATGTTCACTTACTCCAAGATTATGACTTAATTACCTGGACCTGGAGAGAAGTTGCCGTCGAGCCTTGGAATCGCGACTAATTTAGCAGTCCTCCGTCGGCAAACCTGAGTTGGATCATTTATGCTTCGACAATTAAAACGTGAGCCCTGCTTAAGCATTAAGCACTTTACAACGTTGCAAATTTAAAATTCCACTTGCTCCAGATCGACAAAGTAGTAATCGATTATTTTGCCGTTTGCACGGAACCAGTCAACGGCGTGCAGTACCTAGTTGATCAAGTTTTGAGCACTGTAGATAAGAAATTTGAATGAGGACAGAAAACTGCAACTGAATTGAAATATCGACAAGCTTGAGTGTTATCGAAGACATATAGTAACTAAAGTGTTTTGGTCGAGCAAATGAATTTCAGAATTCAAATAGGCTTCGGATGTTTATCCTCTTATTATTATGATGTCATCGACAAGGAAAAAAGCTAGAACTGGACCCCAAGTGTATGTCTTCTTGTATTCCTGCATGTCGACTCAGTTGGATGGAAAACTGTCGAATTTCCAACACTTTTAAACATGCTTGACCATGTTTATGACTCCTTTACAAGATGTGACTGTTTCATATAAACACAATGTTTCGTGTATAAGGAGATGCAACCCTACATCTGAACGTCCAGCAGAAGCCCGCGGGAGTATTCGCTTGATTAAGTGCTAAAATGTCGTAAATCAAACTGAAAACGACCACAACTCACCTCACGTATACAGGTCCAGATCTAACCTTGTGAGGACATAGACCGGAATATGAATTTCAATCGAATGAGGAAGGTTATTATATGTAGCTCATATAACAATGTTCATTAGTGTAAAGGCATTCAACGAGAATGATAGTCTAGCAAACGTTGCTACAAGACCGATAACTTTCTCATGAATCCGACCCTGCACATATGTGCCTCAAAGCGGCGAAATAACTTTTTCCCAACTAGTCTCCAAAGGCTCATTTGAGATTTAATGAAACCGAATTCTCGTGACGGTTGGCTGTCGTCTCCGCCGTCCGTTGCGTGGGTGCCTGGACGTGCCATCATCCGGTACCGCGGCGAGAAACACGACTAATGAAGTTCGCGCGATTGGCTGCGGGTCATCAGTTTCCTCGCGTCGTTCCGTTCCGGTTGTGGCAAATGATGCCGCACTGCGAGGGGGATTAATGGGTCCAGAGTACGGACCTGGGCGGGTTATCTATGGAAATACGTGTCGGAGGTAACAAATTGGCGATTAGCGTGGTTTTCTCGGTCGGGGGTGCCAATATTGGCGCCACACGGAAGGTAGCTGAGATTGTTCATAAATCATTCGTAGGTGTGTGGAAAAAGTCGGTGCGGACGAGTCTCAACATTATTATACAAGACAAGTTCAGTTTGCCTTACATTGATGTACACTCAAAATATTTTTCACTTAGAATCTACTTGAAAACATATGCAGATATTTTCCATGTAGTTTCGGTTGTAAAAGTTAAATGATTCATTAGTGATGGCACTCATTATTCTTAATTCACTAGAAAATAAAATAAAATTTAAGTGAATTTTCGTTTGGCCATGTATTTAAATTTTAAGTGAAACTTCGATAATTTTTTTTCTAGTTTCCCTGTAGATGGTATCCCGTCCACTAGAAGCGGACGAGGGCAAAAAAGGAGTAGAAAGTTAATTCACACCCTAACAGAATTCTTTGCAAGTCGTTCTCATAATGCTTCTGCAAAATGTTTCTTTAGCGATTGTTAATAAACATACTTATCGCTCTGAGAACCCCACTCATATATTTTTCATACATTCATTTTGAGTAGAATTCACTAGAAGAGTATATAGATATTATTTTCTATGTTTTCTAATGAATTCCACTACATTTCTTATTAAGATGCACTTATGATTTGAGTAAGTTTAATTTGATTCCAGTAAAGCCGATGAAAGCTTCGAATTTTAAAGTCTACATGACTTTTTAAAGTGGAATTAAAGTGACAATTATTTTGAGTGTAGTGTAATCAATGTTATAGCCGTGAATATTTTTTTCCTTATTGATGAGTTCTAAAACGCAAAGAGAAGTGTTATGGTCGGTTCTTCTACTATTTAAAGTGGTAAAAGAACTCGAATCAGTTAAAACTAGCAATATACCAGTCGGAAAATCGGGAGATTCTTAAAAATTTTCAACATTATTTTAGGGAATGCAAAAATGTCAATTAGATTTTTTTAGATAACTTTTTTGCAGTTTATGTTGAAAAATCTTTGGGTTTTGCCTTTCTCGTACAACTAAGTTGTACCGAAAGGCTATCATTTCACTCCAAATTCGAACTTTTGATAGAAGTCCTGGAGACCCATAGTGTTATATACCATTCGACTCAGCTCGATGAGCTGAACGAATGTCTGTCTGTCCGTGTGTGCGTGTGTGTATGTGTATGTGTGTGTGTGTGTGTGTGTGTGCACAAAATGCCATAAAAAACATTAGCCAAATTTTCATATAGAAACTCTTAACCGATTTTCTTGCAACAAGTTGCATCCGACAGAGGCTAAAACGCTGTTGATCACTATTGAATTTCATAATAATTGCGAATTGCAAAAAATAGATAATATTAAAATAGTGATGAGACATAGTCACAAAGAACAATAATGTGTTATGAAAAATGCCTTGCATCTATGAATGTTTATCCGTGGCTTGCTCTCATAAAGCGTTTCATCGTACTATAAAGATGCTCGTGTTGCACGCATTTAGGCGTAAGTATGCTCTTCGTTCAGTTTCATAGTACTTTGAAATTGTCCGAATGTCAAAATTCGAAAATAGGAAATTCGAGAAACTTTTGGCAGCGCCATCTGTCGTTTACTAGTGTAAATTTTCTATCATAACATTAGACGGTGTAACTGTTTTGGTTTTCTTGTACATCATCGAGGTGTAAGCGTAAAGGCTACATTTATTACCTTTTTGCGCGAGAAAGGCACCATCACCGCTAGGTGGATTAATCTGGGTTTTTTTTAATACGTTGCCACAGAAAAAAACTATGAAAAGTAAACAGCGCGTAAAACTTGAGGTGCAGAAATTCACACTATTCGACGCGAAAATGGTCCTCTTCTTAACAAGTTTGCTTACAACTTGCAAGCAACATTGATGATTCACGTCAAATATTGTATTCATTTAGGCTATTGAGATTCTCACGTCCGAATGTGTGAGTGGCGATAAAAGGAAAATAAACACTCTTAGATGGTGCTACTCAGCAAAGTTTGGGTAAAAATGAGTATATTTCCATATATTTTTTGACTCCTTCGCAACCATTGTGATGACTCGATCAATTTTGAGGTTATGAGCAGAAGGAAAACAAACATGTATTTACACATGCCGAATTGCACATCAGTGTGCGAGCGTTAAACGTCACTCATCTCTATATCACGCGCGGAATTACGCTAATAATGGCGTTCCATTTATGCGCATGATGTTGAGCGTAAATTTCAGTGGATTTTTCTATCTGTGTGGAAAATAGGGGAACCACTCCTTGAATTCATTCCATGTACCCAAATCAATATCATTCGAACGGTGTTGAAATTAATCTGCAGATTAAAAAAACACTTTAATCTTCTTCTATATACCGTCAACTGTGGGGAAATGATCATTTTTAAGACAAAACATGCAATAACAATGTATGTTTACATTTTAAATCGAAACAAATATTTTCACACACATTTTTGAATAATCTGGTTTGGGGTGAAGTTGATCAAGACAGCTCTACTAAAACCATTATGACCTAGTAGTCAAAATACACTAGGTTATTTGTATGAATGTTGAATTTACTACGTAAAGAAGTCTAAGAAGTCAATATTTAAAACGAAAATGGCGTCATTTATGACTATCTCTTGCTTTCTTCCACAAAATACATTTTCATGATTATAATCGAAAAACTCGGATTTCTACCTAGCGGTAACATTACTTGAACGGAGAATATTGTTGACTACCGTTTCATAACAAAATTTGGCACTTTTGACTGACACATCAAATGATCATCTTCACCTCAATGATCATCTTCCCCCCAGTTGACGGTACATGAAAATGAATTTCTGTCTGTCTGAACCTTATAGACTCCGAAATTATCTAACCGATCGGCGTGAAAATGCGTATGCAGAGGTTTTTTGGGCCGGGGATGGTTCTTAAGATGGTTCGAGACCCCTCCCCTCTTTGCACAGGGGGGCTTCCATACAAATGGAACATCAATTTTTTCATAGCTCGAGAATTAATCAGAGAATAAATAAACTTTAGGCGAAATGAAGTTCGTCGGGTCTGCTAGTAAAGAGTAAAAAAAAACCATTCGAAAACAA